>NW_008333311.1:3659077-3714431 GCF_000622305.1 Nannospalax galili | reverse complement strand
TCCAAGTTGTACACACACACACACACACACACACACACACAGAGAGAGAGAGAGAGAGAGAGAGAGAGAGAGAGAGAGAGAATATGAATATAAGAGCATATAGGGAATATTATTGCTTGCTTACTAATTTGGTGATGACAGAACTTTGATTTTAAAGATTCAAAAATGGGATGAAACAGGAATGGAATGACAGGGGGCATGTGAAGATATGATTTTGAAAAAGTCACTTGTCCTTGTCTCTTGTATATAGAACAAAGCAGAAAGTCAGAAACATTCTTCCCCTTCAATTCCCATTTCATGGTACATAGGTACCTCTTTCCTCCAGTGTGTGTGTGTGTGTGTGTGTGTGTGTGTGTGTGTGTGTGTGTGGTGTATACATGTGGAGGCCAATGGACAACCTCAGGTGTTGTTCCTCCTCGGGTACTATCTTGATTTTTGAGACAGGTTTTTCACTGATCTGGGGCTCCCCTGGTTAGGCTAGTCTAGTCAGTGCACCTCAAGAATCTGCCTGTCTCCACCACCCCAGAGATGTGATTACAGATGCATCACAGTGTGTGACATTTTTAAATGAGTTCTGAGGATCAAACTCAGGTCCTCATGCTATAAGACAAGCACTTTAGTGACTAAGCTCTTCTTTCAGCACCCCACTAGCACTTTTATACATCTAATGACAGAGCTTCTGTCGTTTGAACAAGGCTCAGTGTCTACTAGGTAGAATAAATGAAGAGATACCAGGCTATTACTTCTCACTGCAAGCAACTTACAGAATTATTTTCATTTGATAGTGGGAAGAGTGGAAAGAGTTTTTGCCTTTTCAAATGAAATAGCGAGGTCACCTTTGTTTTTAATTTTTATATGTTGAGCCATTTGGAAGAATGATCTTTGATTATTCTACCTTCCTAAAAGCAATACTCTTCACCATTATTAAATAGAATGACTATTTCTGTTACTAAAGACTTGTTTCTATGATGATTTTGTTCAAAGAACAGCAACAAGTTACTTTAGCCATGTACATAAAATATAGAACACAAATAACAAATTTCTATATTCTTTTAAAGCTTTCACAAATATTGATTTTTATCTCACTTAACACTCTTGTGCTCAAAAACAATTATTTTAACACCCTTCACAACACCATTAAAATATTAATCATGAAATCTGTGTACCTTGATAAAATGTTTCCTGTTTTTCATTCCCCAAGGCTAATCTGACACAATGATTAGCTTCAAATGGGGTTAATACTTACCTCTGTGAGGAATGGAAAACAAATATGCCTGGCAGCTTTATAGCAGTTCGAAATGTTTTGTACTTTGACCTTTCCCAAGAAGGATAAATTTTAAAAATATTTTAGTAGTTTTTTTTATTTCTAGTACTGAATAATTCCTTTTTATCCCTAAATTTTAACCATGTGATACTTTCTCTGTTTTTTCTCTTTTATTTTATTTTTTGAGGTGCCAAGATTTAACCTAGGACATCACACATGCTAAACAAGTACTCTACCACTGAGTTATACTCTATACCATCATGTCATGCTTTTTATTTTTAATCCTGTGCATAACAGCTACAAAATGCCAAGAACCTTTTCAGGTTATAGGGATATACCAGTTACCAAGCAAATTAATATCCCTGCCATCCAGAGCTCACAGTCCAATGGAGGAGACAGAAAATGAGCAATGTGGATACTATATGAGAAAGAATGCTGTCAGTTGGGGTGGACGGAGGTTGAATTCAGAAAGATTCACCTCCCAAAGGTTTTGAGAAGGTGAAAAGTTAAGGAAAGATATAGGGAGCAGAAGCCACTGTGCTTGAGGGACAATCAACAGGCCATGACAGGTCAGCCCTGTGAGGAATGCAGTGTTCAGAGCAGGCCAGCCTGGTTGCCTCCTACAAGAACGTGGGCATCCATGCCACACTTTAAATGGTGTTACAGCTACAAACTAGGAAGCCACTGAAAGTCTGTCTACATCTGTTTGCCTCTCAAAAGATATTCACTACTCTTCTCCACTCTGTTCTCTGGCTCAAGGGAAGGGAACCATTTCTTCTTTTGGTCCTAATTCCTCTGATTGTAATCCTGTAAATGTTCTTTCTTAGATAAGTTTAGACTCCTAGCTTAGACTCCTGTGTTTTTCTGAATTATAGTTTTCAAGTGTTGACCCAAATCCAGGATGTCAAGTGTCAGGAATAAGCAGAAATGCAAATTCCTTGGTTTTACTTTGGACACATTCAGTCAGTATCTTTGGGATTGAAGTTTAAGAATCCACAGGTTTAAAACGTTTCCCTAGCCACTTCTTTTTTCTGACATTTGAAAATTAGAATCCTATATCAAAGAAGTAACATGCTTCTAATGGAAGATAAAGCAGTCTCTTAATCTCTTTGTTTCTTTTGCTACACAAAAACACAGAAATATTTGGTTTTGACACCCTATAATCTGCTGTTTAAAAAGATATATTCAATGCCTATAAAATATTTCATTGTGTGGTATATTTCATCATTCCATACTTTCCACAAGAGTCATGTAGAAGTCTTCATCAATTTGTATAATATGCATCCGAATGCCTCATTTATAAATTATAAAAGGATTATCTGTGGAATTTATATATTTTTGCATAATAGTTTTGATTTTTTTTTACCAGCATACTAATATCTCCATGCTAACTTATTTTGCAACATTTTTTAATTTGAATTTCAGATAAAGGTACCCAGAAGTTACAATAAACACTATTTTCATGCAGTTCAAATTGAGCTTTGTGGGCTCCTGGGGTTGTTGTAGATAGGTGGCTCACTGGGGTTGTCAGGGAACTCAGATTAGGAGGAGCAGTTTCCCACCAGCTCATGCAGCACTGCCTCTATACCACACCCGATTTTCTAGAAGACACCAAGCTGATATTTTCCAGAGTACTTATGCTACAAGTTACAGAGTTCAGCATTTTTATACAAATCTTGTCCTTTTTTTTTTTTTTTCCCTCAAATTTCACTGGTTAATTTCCCATGACATAATTTGCTATTTCAAGATACTGGGACAAATCAAGACTATTAGAAATAAAATAAAAGAGACCACTATCAAGTGTCAGGCCAATAAACATCTAGCTGAGTCCCTCCAAACAAGATTGTTTTATTTAGGATTTACCAGCAATTTTGGATTATTTCCTGGCAGAGATAGGATATGGCATTTGGATTGAAACAAGTGTATAATGGATTGAGCTGGGACCTAAGGTCAAACCTGCTTTCTTTCTTTCTTTCATTTTTTTCTTTTAAACTGGAATTATAGGCAGTGGTGAGAGCTGCCATGTGGATGCTGGGAACTGAACCTCAGTCCTTTGCAAGAGCAGCCAGTGCTCTTAACTGCTGAGCCCCAAACCTGCCTTCTAAATGGAGAAGCTCAGAGAATCAGAGTTTGTGAACACTGGGCTCAGAGTGAATACAAAAAAGTGTGCAATTCCTCTTGAATATTACGATTTACAGCTGCTGTTTAAAAATATATCCAAAACCGAAGTAAAGGGTCGATACATTTTAAGAACTTAGGAAGAAAAATGCCTGTGAACTTTGTGAAAATGTATTGAGATTATTTACCAAATTCAAGAATGATAATCACGACATAATATTAATAATATGCCTTAACTTTGAACATTTACCACCTGATAGGCATTATTTTAAGACGCTTTACATATGTAGTCTTAGTCAATCCTCACAACACCCCCCCATGATGTAAATATTATTACCTTCGCTTGGCAGATAAGAGAACGGAGACACAAAATGTTTAACAAATCTGCCTGAGGTCACAGAGCCAGTGAGGAGTCAGCACTGAGACTGCAGAGACACTTGTAAAATTATCCCAGCCAGATCTACCCATGGAAAGTGTACACAGCTGTTGAGTCTGAGCTGAAGGTGCCAGAAGGTCTACTCAAACACATCACCTTCACCAGCTCCCAACAGCGCCTTAAATTCCCATCAACAAGAGAGAGCTTTGTGCTGACACTGCCTCGAAAGAGATACATTTTTCAGTTTCTCATAGGATTTGCTCATCAAGAATAGAAAGACAAGGTAGACAACATTTTAGAGAAATCCACGTTATAAAAGGGGAGAAATGAAAAGAGCTGATGAAGGTAAGGCATGTTTTCATTCAGTCCTGGCAAAGTGGAGGGGCAATGGAGAAAAAAATTCACGCAGTTGGCTTTGGTTGGATATAGAAATTATACATCTTGTCTTCTCATTTTGGAGATGTAATTGTATTTACTACATAGTTAAAAAAAAAACTTTAGCATATCAAATGGGAAATTTTTAATAAGAAAACCATGAATAGCTTCTATTTCAAATATGCTTTTAAAAACATTTTTTAAATCAATTTGTGTGCATGTGTATATTGCCTGCATTTAGGTAGGTGCACCTATGTCATGCAGTGACCATGGAGGACAGAAGAGGGTGTTGGATCTCCTAGAACTGGAGTTACAAATGGTTGTCAGCCACCATTTGGGTGGTGGGAATCAAACCTGGGTCTTCTGCAAGAGCAGTCAGTGCTCTTAACCGCTGAATCATCTCAAAGGGCACTGCACGACACCGGTGCATCAACCTACATGTAGGCAATACACTCATACACATAAAATATAAATAATAAAATATTTTTAAATGGATTCTTAAATTGGGGTCTTACATATGGGCCCTTATTGATACATAAAAATTCAAATGTATATGTGAGAATACAAGGCGCTGTTGACATTCATCAGATTCCCACAGGCATCTATGAGTTCTCCCAAATTGTCAAATGAGTATAAAATCAATCTCAATCAACTGTACTTTTTGCCTATTAGCTAAATTGATGCCTGTTGGGGTTAGGTGGTCTTCAACAACTAAGAGACTATAGCACAGGATGATTTGACTTGTGTATCCTAATAAACGTCGGGCTACATTCAAGCTGGAAAGCAAACTATGGTACTGAAAATGATCAAGGTCAGGATACCATTACAAATCTCCGATCTGCTAAAACTGCCCATTGCCTTTGTTTAGACAAATTGTAACATTCGAAATTGGGGCTTTAAAGACCAGTATCAACAAAATGAGATGAGTGTGCCAAAGCTTATCTCGGGAAGGAGGCAAATAGAATGAAGTCTCCTAATTAAAAATGCTTTACAAATGAACAAACTGAGCTGACTTTCTTGTTGAGCTATTACCAGGCTCTTTTCAGTTCTTAAAACATTTTCTTCACTCTGTGTATAACAACAAATGTGGGCCAATTGCTGTGAGTTAATTGAAAAGGATTGTTTTCTAGTTGCCAAGGAACCGTACTTTTTACATCATTCAGGCCATTATGCGCACAGATCAAGCTCCCTGATTTCTCTTAGCATTTAAGAACATGGGCTGTTGTGATTCAGCTGTCCCTTGAGAAGAGGAGCACAAATCTAGAAGGCTTGGGTGTTGTTCCCTTTCAGTTCTCCAGGTAAGATTGAATTCCTTGTGCTTAACTTTTCTTAAACTGCTTAAATGCTTTTCTAGTCAGTAAATGGGCAGTTCTAAAATACTGATCTTATTTAAGAGAAATTCTTGTAAAATCGTGCTAACTTGATTTTTTTTTTTTTTTTCCAGTTGAGGATTCTGAGGATAAAAAAAAGAAAAGAAGTTGAGATAGGTTTCTGAGGAGGGTTTTAGACTTGTCTCTCTTTTGGTCTCACAGTAACAACATGGAGACCATGAGTGTAAGTGTGCACAGGATGGAAATGTTGATAGATGGCACTGCTATGAAAGAAAATATCATAATTTCCATTTGGAGTAAAGATTTCAAATCTTGTTCGACTGATTTTAACTGCAAAAAGGGGCTTTATATTTTAGGAACTTCCAAAAAGTGTGTTGATCTTGTACATAAATATGCCTTGTTAAATGTGTCCCTCTCCCAAAATTAAGCAACCTATATTTTGTTTTGTTTTGTTTTGATTTTCATTTCTTTTCCCCTCTCAGTTGGTGGTTAAATTTTTCTTTTTCTAGTATTGGGAATTGAACCTTGGGCCTTTTGTATATGGAGATCTTAAGGATTAAGTCCATATACTCAATGAGAGCTCACTTACAAGCGTGATACAAGCAAGCAAACAGGTCAACATTCATCCTCTGGAAGGAAGACAATAACTCAGCTTGGTAACACCCAGACTCATCATGCTCACTGTGGGCCACCTTGTAGGACAGAGCTTGTAAAGGACTCCAAACTATTGTCACTTACTGTTAAGGAGTTCATACTTTCCTAAACTTAAGCTAGACCCTACAACCTCATGAATTTGCACTAAACATCACAGTTCACATTCTGAAAACAGATGTTGGCAACTTTGAAGAGAAACCTAGTTGAACACTATTGTTAATCCTTTCTTATATTTTACTTCCTGTCTTGCATATTGCTAGATTCCCTTAGGAATGTACTTTTTTAAAAAAGGAAGATCGCCAAAATAGATATAAGTCAGGTTAGGTATCTGTCATCTCATTAGATAAGTTTCCATTAGTTCAGGGCTTAAAGTCACCTAAGTATAAACTGACATGGGTAATGTGAACACTTGTTAATATTGGAAAGAAATTATTTTAGCATGACTTTGCCTGATAATATGATTTGAATTTTCCAGAAATGAACTAAGACTTTCATAAGAAAATTATTGCATGAAATACTGTTGATGAAATGACTGCTAAATATGAACAGTTTTAACTCATGAAACTAGGCTCCTTTATTGAATCCACATATATCTATATATTTTAAAATATTTTATTATTTTTATTTTTTGTGTATGAGTGTGTTGCCTGCATGTATGTACCTGTGTCGTGCAATGCCATGGAGGTCAGAAGAGGGCTTTGGATTCCCCTGGAACTGGAGTTAAGGATGGTTTGTAGCTACCATGTGGGTGCTGGGAATCAAACCCGGGTCCTCTGCAAGAGCAGTCAGTGCTCTTAACCGCTGAGCCATCTCTCCAACCCCATGAATCCTTATATATTTTTAAATTAACTAAAGCAATGCCACACATTTATCACTGTGTATTTTTGACTTCTGTTACAGCAAAATTAAAGCAGTCTGTTTAAATTGATGTATGGTTTGTTACTGTGTATGCTTAGTGTGACTTACTCTCATTTTTAGTAATAGTGAAACTGTACATTTGTCTTAGGTAAGATGTAATTAAACAGCTGTATTCTAGTTTACATTTATTTCCTTACCTTTCAAAAAGTGCCCTTTGCCTTGAAACTATATTTTGATTTTATTGATATCATGATGCTTAAAATAGCCATGCTGGTATATAATGCTTAGTAATTTTTTTGCCATTATTACAACAAATTGACATGTGCATCTGTATGGTGAGTGGAGTAGCACAAATGCCAGGTGGATACAATACCTCCGTGGCAGATTTTCCATACTTGGCACATTATTTCATCTTAGAATGGCAGAATAATTATGACATTTAAAAAATAATTATATAGGAAGTAAGTAAACATGCAATAAAAATCTTGGTATCATTTTTGAGTGATACTTTGTTATTGTTGTTAAATATATTTTTTAGAAAAATTTTTTAGGAAATTAGAAAAATTACAGCAAAAGTAATATTAGCTAAAGAACAATGATGGTATTATTTTATTCAATATATTAAACAAATAATTGTCTAGTCATGTCCAATTTCTACTTCAGTGTAGGTCCAGGGAATAAAAGGAAAGCCCAGCTCTCATAACCACTGCCTTAAAGGGAAAACACTTAATACTATTAAATATTAGCTGATATTGATTTGCTTCTACATGATTAAAACTTTTGCAAAAATGTTTAGTCCATCTAATTTGGGATAGAAAGCAGTCTAAAACATTTTTTGTTTAGCTTTAAGAAAAGACTATATTGTATTGATAGTTTATAGATCATAGTGACTGAAATATCATAAAATAATGAAGGGTTATTTATTGATTATTAAATATAATGGTAATGGCTTTGAGGAGCCATAAACATTTTTAAAAGCTCTATGAGGAAATGAACACATCGAAGTGGTGGGGGAAGAGTTAGTTATCTAGGGAAAAATAAGCCACGTTTTACCTATCCCATGCTTCTATGAGGACACAGAGAGCCTCTGACAAACCCTTCCTGAAAATACAGATAACTATATTTACAGCACTCATAGATTCTGGCATTCAAAACTAAGTCAAATATGAAGTTAATTTGATGTGTCTCATTTCTACTGAACTCAAGATAGATTTTAATAATCATTCTTCTATTGCAGGCACTTAGTATTTTTAGAATTTCTGAGGATCCTTACTAAATAGCTCATCATTTATTGTACTACCACCTAGTAAATTTTTTTGAAGATTAGATTTATTCACCTTATGAGACACCTTTTAAACAGTAATCCAAAGACCTTAGGAAAACCTCAGATTTTGCTCATTTCCCCATGCTTTCGAGATAAAATTTATCTAGCTTTAGAAACTCAGAGGAATAAAGTACTTGCTTCCTCTCTTCCTCCCTGAATGTGTTCTCTTTGTAATATTGGAAGGCTATTTGCCTAACTTGAGAAAATATACGCAATTTGTTTTAGTAAATTTGGTTGCTCAGTTGTTTATACAAGGTCAGTACTTTCTTTTCTCTTGCTCTCCTAAGCCAGGAGGAGGGGCATTATTATTTTGTTGTTGTTAAAATGAAATTTCAACTCTTTTCAACTGCAGTGTTATGATTCCAATCTGCTCTTATATTTTAAATGCCATATTGGTTATAAGCATTCCTAAAGCTGGAGAGTCACCTCACTTTCTTGTGTCCCCACCCCACCCCCACACCCCTGCTTCCTTTTCTGTTGGGCAGTTCTTAGTCTGGCAATGCCTGAAGATACTGTTTAGTTCTTACAACAGGGGGCAGGGTAATCCTGGCATCTAGTAGGGAGAGGCCAGGGAGGCTGCTGAACATCTGACAGCACAGGACACTCCCCTACCACAAAAAATAGTGTCCAATTCCAAATGACCATAATAAGAAATCCTGCTCAACGGGCCTCACATATCTTATGGTTAAGTGCATGGATAAAGGTCAGAATTTTGTTTTAAGAACATCTTGAAATTTCATGTGACTTCAATCCTTTTATTTGAAATATTGGCCTATAGAAGCACCTCTATTTTTTAATAGAACTTTCTGGAACCTGCCTATTCAAGAATAATGATCTGACTGGATTGTCCAGTTTTCCCTTCCTCGCTCATTACCAGTACCAAAATGACAATGGTCACATTATCTTCCAGCTTGTGTCATGTTCATATTACTAAACCCTGCTTTGTCTGATTCACTTGTGGATTACTTCCCTTATTGCTTCTACTTGTGGATAAAGAAGGATTCATTGAAGCAAGACAATAATCGTCTTTTATTTGCTGTACTCCTGAATATCAGTGTCTACAGTCACTCCTTAATAACCATTCATTCATTCTATAGATACTTACTGAGCAGTTCTCATGTTTCAGAAAATATTTATGCTAGAAATTCTGCAGCTAGTAAAAAATTTTAAAACCCTATTTTTAAGGTAATTATATTCTGGTAAAAATCAGAAACCCCCAAAACCCTGTATCTTTCAATCATTTTCATACTGTTCTATTATCTTTAAAGACTAAGCATCATTAACCACAATAAAACTAGAGCATTATCATTTGCTTAAAAATATTCATACATCTCTTCTGTCCTCTGTGGGCACTGCATGACACAGGTGCACTTACCTACATGCAGGCAATATATGCATACACATAAAAAATAAAAAATAAAATATAAAAAGTATTCATACATTTTTCTTTCATATAAATCGTCTGTTTCTTGGGAACGGTCAGAATCCTTCCTTAATTTCTAACCTTCGCTTTTTGCAGACAGTCTACATTTGGTTACAACTTCCTTCTTACTTGGTGTACATAAGAGAGAAGACTGAGGTAAAGTTTGAATGAAGGAAAATAAAATATTTGAATTGAAATACTGTTAGAGAGAAAAGTCAAGTCTGGGGGAAAACAGCCATAAAAGTAAAGATGGAAAATTTAAAACTTTGCTATGCCAGAGAGAGAGAGAGAGAGAGAGAGAGAGAGAGAGAGAGAGAGAGAGAGAGATAAAGGATTGACCCTGGCTCCAAACTCTCAAATCTATTCTTGAGAGTTCTTTGAGGAGACATATTGGGTATTCAACCCAGGGTTTCCCATATGCTGAGCGATATTTACTACTGAGAGACATTCTCAGCCTCTAAAAATATCTTTTCATAATGTTTTTTAATAACTATGACCACTTGTACATTCTAGACAATCAAGTCATGTCAGTCATTATCAAATTTGCCAATGCTGGGGTATTTTGACCTATAAATGTGACAATCATTATGCTTCAATATACTTTTTTAAGAATTATTTTTATTTTTAAATAGATAGATAGATGATAGATAGATAACTTTGCTATGCCAGAGACAAAGTTGACACTAAAGCTATCCAGCTCATATATATATATATATATATATATGGCAGGTGAGTGCAGGTGCCCATGGAGGACAGGGGTTTTGGTTCTCCCTGGAACTGGAATTTTAGGCTGTAGTGAGCTGTCTGATGAGAGTACTGGGAATTGAATTCAGATTCTCTGCAAGAACAGTACACACACTTTTTTTTCTCTCTTTTTGAAGCAGGGTCTCCCTGTAGCCCCAGCTGTCCTGGAACTCACTATGTAGACCAGGCTGGCCTTGAACTCACAGAGATCCACCTTCCTCTGCCTCCCAAGTGCTGGGACTACAGGCATGCGCCACCACGCCCAGCTAGTACACCCTCTTAAATGCTAAACCATTTCTTCAGTTCCACAATATAAGTCTTACAATATTTTTTGTCCATCATCTTTGAAAGCAATAACTTTATCCAGATATTAAAGCACAGGCTAATGATCAAGAGCATAATATAAACTAGTGACATATCAGATGTGTATGGTACACTAGATCTCAAGATTCAGGATTTTTTCCTATCAAATGAATTATAACAGTACTCCTGAAATCATAAAAAAAGAACATTATTTCATTATGTAATTTATCTGCGACAAGTACTAAATGGAATCGCCACATTTAGTTTCCATAATGATATAATGAAGTAAATATTTTTTTACCCAACTCACAGTTGAAGAAATGTGGATTGATAGAGGCTAAGTAACTTATTGATATTCAGAGCATCAATGAGTGGGAAAGCCTGGACTTGAAAAAAAGATTTCCCTGTAATTTCCTACTACCACTAAGACTGTAAAGATAAAAATGTTTATTTCTCAAAATTGTCACTAGAAAACCAAGCATAAGCCATAGTATTACAATTTCTCTTATTCTCTAGAAAACATACTCACACAATGTAAATTTTCTGTAGCTGTATTTATATCATTTCTTTGGAATTCTGTTATACCAATAAGCTCCAATTCAGACAGGTTTACACTCTCTTTCTAAATTGAAGAGAAATAAGATGTGAATTCACTTATAATAAATGCAGTCTTGATAAATTCAACGATTAGTTAAAAGGGGTAGTTATATAAAACATGAGATGTTTTTAGAGCATCAATTTCTTCACATTTTAACACATTTGTTAAACATTTAACAGAACAATCTGTATTTATCTGCATGTGCTAAAAATATAAGAATTAGGTAAGGGGAGAAATTACAAAATAAAATCAAAAGAAATACTGTGATCGTAATATTAAAACCAGAATCCTTTGCTTCATGGTTGCTTCTCAGTCTCTAAGAAAGAAATCAATAACCTCCTCTTTGACTACTGAGGAATAAGCTATACAACAAGCAACAAATTCTACAGCTCTAAGCACATGCAGAGGTACCAACTGAAGAATTAATCTGAGCTGTGTTTGCACTGGAAAGACACACTAATGCCCTCCTGTTTTCTTTTTTTTTTTCTTTCCATTTTATTGTACCTTATTTTATCATTTCCCCTTCCCGCTCCCCTCCCTTTAACTAAAATCTATAGCCCAAACTCATCTCACCCACCCATTTTCATACAGCCCATAGGTTAAGAAATTTATTTGCATTTTTAAGTTTGGAAAAAATAAAAAGAACACATTGGTATGTTACAAATAATGGTTAAGGTTATAAATCAACATGGAATAGCTAAAGTGTGTGGCACATAAAAATTATATAAAATTTAAATTTCAGTGTCCATAAATAGAGTTTTATTGGAATATAGCCATGCTCCTTCAGCAACATATCCACTCTTTCTAACAGCAAAGGGCTAGTTGATTAATTGAGTCAGTTGCTTTATGTCTGGGGCTTTATAGACAAGGTTTACTGACCCCTATCCTAGCAAGACCAGACTGCCTGAATTCAGATGTCAACGTCACCGCATCATCCTTGTGTGAGTTAGATAAGCTGCTTACTCTTTCTAAGCCTTGGTTTCGACATTTAAAAATGGTCATGACAATGGCAACTACTTCAAGGATAACTGTAAGTTCCTAACATATCACAAATATTCTATAAATGTTACTATAATTATTATTCTGCTAACTTTTAATATTCCTCTGGGAATATTAAAAATAAATCACTATAAGTGATTTTTTTAAAACTCTGAAAGCTGAAAATATGCAGTAAACTACAAGTATTACAGTACAGTGCCATGCCATGAAATTCAAGCAGCAGTCACCAGCACTCATGTAATTAACAGAAAAACGTAACTGCTTGCTCAAATAAATAATTTTAATATTTACATCTCATACTGCATGGTTCATTTCAAATTAAAAATATTTAAGCTTTTAAATGAGCAAACACTACACTACAAAGTAGGGGCTCTTTTTTCCCTGGGACATTGAACATCTGCTGAAATAATCTGTCCAGGGAGCAGTTGCCTCTGCTGCTGGCCTTTTTTTTTTTTTTTTTTTTTTTTTTTTAATGCAGAAAGGACCATTGTTTAACTTCCACTCTTCTCATCTTGTCTCTAGGGACAAGGTGTTTCTAGAAAAGTAAAGGAGCCTCAGCTGTTATTTCTTTCTTATTTTCAAGGAAGGGTTAAGTGGAGTTTTACTTAGAATGCCATTTTCTCTTTTCTTTCTGATTTGAATGCTGCTTGAAAGACCACAGATTTTTTCTATTGACTGTAGCATCTGAGAGAGACTGGGGGTTGGCTGATAGTTTTACTCAGTAGATGTCAGAAATTAGAATGGCTTTGAGAAAGAGCTCAGATCAGTTGCTCTTTGTATGCAAAGGCAGACAGACAGGCCTGGAGAGACGAAAATCTCAGATCTGTAGAACAAAATAAAATATCCCCAAAGTTAACATTCAATAGCATCTTGGAGATAGTGAGCTGCTAAGTAGAACTATTGATAAGTGTCTAGCCCAAGCCCTATCAGTCCTGTTCTCTTTCTATCTAGCTTTTAGGCATCTGTTTCCCTGGGGAGTGAAGAAAGGACACTTAGAGCACTTAGTTTTAGTGCAGACTTAAGACTAAGAACTATCAGAATTCTCTTGGTACAACAGTTTGAATGAAGATGCTTCTGTTTCCTTGCTTTAAAGAGGAGCTTCTAGATTTGGGGGATTATGTCAAGAGCAATGAGTCATATCTGAATAGGGAAGAAAAAGTGTTGTCAAATTTCATGTTCATTCATAACCTGAAGAATTGTTCATAGGATTTCAACAGGGACAGGGGGTCAGGACAGAGGACCTGAGAATCAAGTACTTGAAAGTTTCTGTTTACCATAAAAGATTGAAAACGTTATTCTTCTCAAATGGAATAGAGTCCACCATATATAAACTATTCTGGATTATTTTGCTCTCTACTTCATTATTATAAAGCAGTTGAATGCATAAAGAAAAAGTTCAGCTGCCAAGTCAAAACTGTTTTGCCACTTGGTATGTATTTTGCCACTCAGTTAAAATCTTTAGCATTCTTTGGTACAGAGCCTTAAGATGCTTGTGGAATGGAGGGACATTTTCCTTTGAGTGAACTGTAAAAATCTTTTGGATGACAGTCAAATACTTCTGTAATTTCCTTCACCATTTTTAGCTTCTTTGTGCATTTCTTATTTCAAGTATGTCTCTGGAATGTCATGAAGATGCCAGATATTATTCTGAATGTTGTATTTTTAATGTAATATTAAGCTAAATTTGTTCCTAGAGATCTGGGATGTAGGGAGCATACAACATTTTTTCTTATCTTCTTACAAAATGTAAAATTTTAATTAAATGCCAAATGGAACTTTTGGTCATTCCCCTACTTGTCAAAGCAGATTAGAAAGGAATTTTTATCCTTTGGCAACAGTCAGTAACAGGTTTATTGGCATGGGGGGAAGTGAGTAGCCTTAAGTCAGTGGAAATCAGAAGCTAGACTTATCTCTCAAATGACCAAATGGTCCAGTCAGTGGACTTGTTTGGTCCCAGCTACTAACATTTCAATCTACTCCATTTCAGCTTTTTACAGTAGTGATATGGGTGTTTAAAATAAAACTTTCTCTAGTTAATTCCCAAGTTGAATAATGTATAATTTGAAATTCCATCATTGCTGGCTGCTCTAATTCCTCAAAGCAAGTGTGTAAAATTTGTTGTGCTAACACAGGCTGGCACAAGGGATAAAGACAGAGCAAGGACAGACCTCATGAGATAATTGCATCCAGAGTAAAATCATTCACCTGTTATCTCCAGCATGCCCATGACCAGGTTCCTAGTATGAATGGGTCTTGCCTTTCTGATCAAGAATCACAGCAATATCAAAAGATTAATTCTTTTCTAAGAAGCTTATGACTAATTCGGGTCTCTACAAGCATTCCAGGAACGAGACTCTTTCTGGTTACCAAGACAAGACTGTAAGTATGATTTTGGCCCAGAGACTTAAAAGCTAAAGCACATATGCTGTCTCACTCATCCCATGGGCCATTTCTCTTTTCAGTTTTTGGTATGCTTGTTCTATTGAGAAACAACAAGTAAACCCATTTTTTTTTCACTGACTGACCTGAATTAATCTTTACCTGGGCTAATGTTGCAGTAACAATGAATATTTAACAGAAAAAATTTCCCTGCTCTCTATTTTCTAATGCCTATCCTAATATTTTTTAACTTTGTACCTTTGGACAACTCATTTAAATTCTCCAGAATGCTGTTTCTTTTATATAAAAGAATGCATCTAAGTGACCATAAAAGGGTCTTTCGGTTCCAATCCCCTATAACCCAATCAGTCATATGGCAAAATTCTAACAATTCTCTGGCCATTATTGTGAAGAAAAGGCAGTGGGAGGGAGACATGACAGGAATTTGTTTTTTCATTTCTCCCACTCTCAGAACCCCGGCAAACAGCTAAAGTCCATGACCCGAAATTTTATTAGTTATGCTAATTATTTGGGTAAAGTTTTATGCAAGCTTACATATTTGAAATTGAAGGAAAGAGATATTCTGACTTGTAATCTTTTACTTTACTTAGTTTTATCAGTTTCAAGGTATGAAACCTGTTTTAGAATGGAAACGGGAAATAGCATATCATGTGTTAGTTTCTGAAGAAATAATGATTAACTTACACTAATAGTTAATATTAGTACTTGTCTCTTCCTTCTAACAAAATACAAAATTGCATGTTTTCTCAGAATGATTGTGGATAATATGCTTACTCCTACAACTGCCTTGTTTCTCTCTCTAGCATTCCTTTGTGGCTACCCTCCAAAAAAATTAAAAGTACTAACACTCCAGTGATAAAACATTGCTTAAGATTTACTTCGAGTGATTTCATTACATGCACACAAATAGAATCTATTCTGTTACCATCTAACTTATTTTATGGGTTTGGAGTTGCAATAAAATTTTCTAAGTATATTTGGACAGTTTTTTTAGATTTCTTTTTTTATATTTTATTTTATTATTTTTATTTTAGGTGTATGAGTGTTATGCCTGCATGTGGGTAAGGGCACCTGTGTCATGCAATGTCCTCAGAGGACAGTAGAGGCTGTTGAATCCCCTAGAACTAGAGTTACAATTGTTAGTGGCCATGTGGGTGCTGGGATTCAAACCCAGGTCTTCTGCAAGAACAGTCAGTGTTCTTAACCACTGAGCCATCTCTCCAGCCCCAATTTCTTGAAATGGAAAATATATGCAAAAACTGTAGCTCTGAGAAAATTACCGGAGAGTTCTGATGACTGTAAAATATTCAGTTCTGGTCTAACAATGTAATGGCCAGACTGAGAATAGGAAAAAGAGCTAGTTCTGTTTCATTTCCTGAATTTTGATGTCTAAAAGCAGAAATGCTTTGTCCACTTCCCATTTTGTATAGTTGCTGCAAAACTTCCCTTCTATTACAAAGTTATAGATAGGAAAGTTTACTTAGATATTGTGTGTGGTGCCACACCTGGGAGGCTGAGGTAGGAGGAATGAAAGTTTGAGGCCAGTCTGGGTTAGACAGCCACTCCAAGGACTTCAAGACTGTCATGAGAAAATAAAACCATGCTGTATATGGGAAGTCTCACCCTGTGTGCCCACATGGCACTGCAGACTTGGTCTAGCATAAAACAACTGGTACAACTTTTCTGATAGGTGATTTTAGGACCCAGATTTGCTGATGATTTAAATATTATTTCAAAGTTTGAAAACAACCGTCTTCATTTAAACTGTTACCTATTTAGTATAAAGGCAGATGATGATTAGTTTGGCCCAATGAACTACTGAGCAGTTTTATCTATTGCAAATAATTGTGCTTGGCAGGTCATAGAAGCAAGAAAAGCTAGTGACCCACCACAGCGCCTCACAATATTTTTGTCACTCCTGAAAAGAGCTCACAGATTTAAACATTCCAAAATTTATAAAACCTGACTCATGCAAAGTTTAAAAATGTACACATGCTATACTTATTATAGCCAAACTAGTGTAAACAGTTCGACAATACTTATTGGAAGAATCTAGAAATTAGAGGAGACTCTAAACCAAACACCTAAAGCTTTCAGCCTTGCAAATATTCATTTTCTAGTTTGTTTTTAAGGTGCGTCCTACAAACTATTATTTGAAGTTAAGAAGATACTAGAGATTTAACTGCTCTCAACGGGGGACTAAAGCAATGTAATTCTCCTTTGGTTCCCATGATAACCACAGAGAGAGTTAGTCACATGATAAACAGCAGGGCTGGAGAGGTGGCTCAGCAGTTAAGAGCACTGACTACTCTTGCAGAGGACCTGGGCTGGATTCTCAGCCTCCACATGGCTGGAAACAACCCTCCGCAACTCCAGTGCCAGGGGATCCGACGCCCTCTCTGATCTCAGCGGCATTGCATGACATGGGTGTACTTATACACATGCAGGCAATACACTCATAAACATAAAATAAAAATAACAAATAAAATATTTTTTAAAAATATGATAAACAGCAATGATGTCTCCATGGAATGGTGAAAATCAGAATGAAGGGCATAACAGTGTAAAATAGTAACTCATGAGGATAATTTCCAAGTATATCATTTATTTTTCTAAACTTCTCTATTTTAAGCAGGCCCCACTAAAGAATAATTCAAACAGTAAGAAAACAAACTTTTTTTGGAAAAATTTTAGTATATTATTATTTTTATTTTATGTGTATGAATGTATTGTCTGCATGTATGTAAGTGCACCTGTGTCATGTAATACCCACAGAGATCAGAAGAGGGCATGGAATTCCCCTGGAGCTGGAGTTACAGTTGTTAGCTCCCATGTGAGTGCTAGGAATTGAATCCAGGTCTTCTGCAGGAGCAGCCAGTGCTGTCAGTCACCAGTCCTGACAACAAACATTTTTAGATAAAGCATTTTAATGTTTCTTCTCAATAATACCTTTTACAGACATAGTACTTATCTCAAATAAGGAACCAATAGTTTTACGTTGGAAATTAGATATTTTCATTAATGCATGTCTTTATGTGTGTATGTACCTATGGAGGCCAGAGGTCAACATCAGATGTCTTCCTCAGTCTTCCTCCTCATTTATGAGACAATATCGTTTATTGAACCTGGTGCTCACCAATGAGGCTACAGTGCAAGCTGGCAAGCCCCAGGAATCCTATTTTCTCTGTCTCCCCAGTGCTGGGATTGCAGATGTGTGCTGCCATCCCTGCCTTTTACCTGATTGCCAGGGATTTAACTAGGGTCCTCAGACTTGCACAGCAAGCACTTTACTGACCAGGCCATCTCTCCAGCTCTAATTCAAATGTCTTAATGGAAAAATATCCATTGTATATTGAAATACTATGAGATTCATCACAGTAATATTGTTCCTTATTATATTATCTTCTACACCAATAACATCTTGTATTCTAACACTGAGGTCTTCTACCTGAACTGTTTCAGACATGATATAACAGCAGTTCTCTTAAATATTCAGAATCATTAAATGTTTCTCCAAGATAATCTGTAATCACAGAGAGTTCTTTTTTTTTTTTCATGGAAATGAAGAATGAGGCAATCTAGAATGAAAAGCTTCTCCTGTGGCTGTTTACCCATTTGTTAGCTGTCTGGTCATCTAGCTTACTCAGTGTTTCCCTAAAGGAACTGACCACCCTTTTGCCTTTACCCTGGGTCTTCGATATAGAGTAAAACATAATTGTTTGTATCTCCAGCCATAACTTCCACCTTCCATCCCACTCCCCACAAAGATATGGATCCCAAGAGCTTATTCCCTCTACTCTTTGTTCTCAGTTTCCACTACTGTTGAATTCTTTTTCAACGTTTCTCATGTAACTCATTCATTCTGCATTGACCCAAATATGAAGCACACCTGTTTCATTTCCCTTAAACACATTCATAGAAGGCAGTTGGGTTGAAGAGCTGGTGTATATACTGAGATATAAAGACACTATCATAGCACATGACACTTAGCATTGATCTGAACACCACACTTCCCCATGCACTAGCTGTCTTGGCCACTAGCCCAACATGTTTGCTTAGAACCCAGCTCTGATGCCTCACTGGACCATCTTCATTACTTTCTGTTAGCCCCAGCTTTCCCTGGGCTTGGAACACTTGCTTCATTCACATCCAGTTGAAGCAAAACATTCTTCTTCATTAGCAAGCAATATACTTTGCTCAGGTTTTAGCACATTTTAGTTCCCCTTCAAAAACAGAACAAAAGATGGTCTCACCATGATTGTTTTGCAGAAAGACCTTTTTTTATGAAAAATTCTGTCACTTGTTTTTATCTATCCCATTTTCTCACACATGCCACACTTTTGTAGCTCACTCTCTATTTTGACAGATATTTAAGCCAGGAGACAATTAGCATTTGAAGGGCTCTTGAAAGAGATCTAGGATTCATTCCCTATTTCTTCCACACTGCACTGAAACTCCAAGCTTTACTGATTCTACTTGAATCTCTTTCCTCTGCTGCTGCCCTAGTGCATATCACCCTTGGCTTTCACATAAGAGGACTGTAAAGCTTTCTTAGGAAGTTTGGGAGCAAAAAAACCCAACCCAACCCAAACCAAACCAAACCAAAAACCTTTTATTAACTCTCTTCCCAGTGGTTGGCAGGTGGGTGGAGACTGCAAATGAATTGATAATAGGTCAGTAGGATGAAAGACTGCATTCATATACATGGGAGCATATACAGTATGTGACTTCCTGAGCAACTAGAGGTAAGGTTTATAGAATAGCTTATTAAAGAAGGAATTTGAGGATTCACATGAAGAAGGTTATAATGAGGCTTGTTTACACAATTTCTTGGAATGTCCCCAGTAAAGGCCAGTAGCCTCCCCAACAGGAGACTTCCTGGAGATTTGTGGCAGCTGGCTCTCATAAAGCTGTTTCAGTCAGATAAGGGAAGTTTAGATAAGCCTTCTTTCTGCATCTATCGTAGCTGTTTTCACTTTGAAATCTTTATGCTGTTTTGGAGGACTGATGGTCTCTAGACTATCTCCCTACATTAAGGCTCATTCCTCATAAATCTGTCTCCACATGGCAGCAAGGGCAGTATTTCTAAAGCACCTGATCATGGCACTCCCCTTTTAAAAACACTTCAGTGGCTTTTCTCTGCCAAGGATTATGATTTATAATCCTAGATTTACTACTTTCCTACTAAAGCATAAAGAACAAAAGAGTAAAACTGTACAACTAACTGTAGCCCGGGTGGCTAGTGTTGGTTTATATGGCAAGAGAGGGCTGAGCAAGGTGGGTAAACCGTGACAGGCCAAACGGCTAGTGGTGGGGTGGTATCATTTCACATTGCATTTGTTTCTCAGATTTTACTTCAAAAAAAAAAAAAAATCACTACATTGGGCAGTATGCCAAGTACCAAATCTTTTTCTCTTCCCTTAAATTTTAATTAGCATTTCATTCCTTCAGGGCCTTACTGAAATGCCTACCTAAGTTCATAAGCTTATTCATATGAGTGTTAAGAAGTTAATGTACTGTGCATTTCCACGTACAGTGTTTCTATTTGACTAAGGTCCTTCATGACTTATTTTACTGGATGGCCTGTGAAAGGTTTTCAGACCCTAAAGCTATAAGCTGAGAAGAAAATTTGAGCAGCAGGCTGTTGTATTGCTTCTGAATTGAACCTGTCTTAGAGGGAAGAATTCTATTGCCTTTATATAATTGGAACACCTCAGGAGACTTTGTTCCCCTCTATAACTCTATTAGGTAGCACAGCAGCAATATTTTGGTATCCAGCTGTAATTCATAAAAACCCATATTTAAATATAATTTGCATGCCATAAATCCATTCATTTAAAGTAAACATTCCAGTAGGGCTTTAAAAAAATTCAGTGTTATACAGCAATGCATTATGTGATGGGAAATATTTTCACCTTTTCTTGCAAATGCCGAAGCTCATCAACAGTCAGCCCCCATTTCTGCTTCTACCGCACAGTCCTGCTTTAGGTAACATTTTGTTTTCAACTGTGTAGATTTCTTTCTTCTGTATTTTTCCTACAAATAGATTTATATGTGAACTTTTGTGACTTTCACTTTGCACAATGTTTTCAAGGTTCATTTATGCTGTAGGTATATCAAGATTTTGTTCTTCTTACTAGTAACATATATCAAATGTTATGAGACAGGAGGTTAATTGAATTTTTGCATATAGATATTCCGTTGTTCCAGTACCATGTATTGAAATTCATTCACAGGGAAGCTTTTCAGGAATTAGTTATGCTAGATATCTGCCATTCAGTATTGTAGTAAGTAAATTCAACCTGAGAGGTTTCTGGTGTTAACATCTGGTTGGGTAAATTTGTATATACTGTATATCTCTTCTTTCTTTTGAATACTTTATGACTATTATTCTGTAAAATATCTCAGATATTAGGTGTATTTCTCATCTCCAAAAGCAAACATTTACCCTCTTTAAGGTAAAAATGGCTGAGACTTTTCATAGAAATTAATCGTGATCTACAAAGAGGTTAGTAATTCATCCCCTTACTCTCTCCACAAGTTTTGTTGAAGTTTTTGTTGGCAGGGATATAGTGTCAACCCCACAGTAATTAACAAACACAGTTCCCATTCTCAAGAAGCATGTTCTGCATTGACAAGGTGTTGACAGGCATTATGAAGAGAATAAAAGCAGAGTAAAGAGGTGAGTGAAGGAGAAAGGACTGCTAATTTATCTAGACTGGTCAGAAGAGGTCTTGTTACTTAGGGTGATACTTAGGCAGAGTCTTGAGGGCAGCAGGACCATTTATGTAGCCATACTGAAGAAGATTGTCCCATGCAGCAGGTAGAGTAAATGCACAGACCTGAACTTGGCTAAGCTCAATTTTTCCTTCTCCCGCTTTACTAGTAATGAAAAAGTCCTGTATTCAGTTCAATTTTCCCATAGTTTCTTTCACCATAATGGATTAATCATTATACCATACATAAGAAGATTCAGATAAAAAAAACCAAAACAAAACATAAATTCAAAAACTAAGTTAAATAAAAACTAAAAAATTTTCTAACATATTTGTGTGTGTGCCTGGTGTATGTGTATGTGGGGAGGGGTGGAGGGAGCACATACCTGTGCATGCTTATGTGGAGACCAGGGGTCAGTATTACATGTCTTCCTCTATCACTCCACCTTACATTTTGAGACTGTCTCTCATTGAACCTGGTGCTCACCAATTGGCTACACTGGCTGGTCAGTGAGCCCCCTGGATCTTCATGTCCCTGCCTCCCAGGATTACAGGTGTGTGTTACCACACTCAGGTTTTTATGTCAGTACTGGGGATCTGAACTCAGGTCTTCGTGCCTGCACAGTAATCACTGTACCAGCTGAGCCATCTGACCAGTCCTACATTTTGAATCCTTAAAGAAGCACAATTTCACATGCTGCAGCCTTAGTCTAATTCAACAAACTTTATTGAACGTCTGTACTATTTTCCAGACCAGTATCTGTAGGCTATATTGTGGTTCTGAATTTGTACTAATGATGGCTTGAATATTTAAGGGTAGTCAGGCTCCCACGATTTATGACAGGTTTATGAGGTTTACATTCTGTCATACAGAATGTGGTGAATACTGTCATTTGGGATGACCTAATTTCAGAAAGCTATATGCTGCGGAATCCGGATAGCTTATGAACAGTGTACTTTGAACATCACCAATTATGACGCATTGGGTGTGTACAATGTGGTCAACTCATCATTTGTGCCATCTACAGCTCTGGTATTTTAATGACTCATTGTAACTAATGTTAGAAAATCAGATACTGTTGCTCATATACTGTTCCTACTGAATAGTAACATCCAAAGAGAAGACCTTGCTCTGAAAATTTAATGCATTTTACATTGCTTTTCATAACTAGCCCCTACTTTCTGGAGCAATATCTGGAAAAAAAAATAATGTCCATATTTGCAATGTCTAATTAGGTCATTGTCTAGTCTTTAGTAGTATGGATATGTGAAAGCAAGGTAGTATAAATACCTCCCATGTTTAGAATCAAAATATTCCATAATGTCCCAAATCTTCATGTCTACCTAGGTGCACAGAGATTTGCCCTCTGCACTTGTGCAAATAAGGCAAGCATCCTATAGGTTAGCCATTTCCAAGTGGGACTAATGGCAAGGTAATCTGTGATTGAGGTATATACACAGTAAAAAAAAAAAAGATTGAAAATCAAAATGACATGAGTCTAACACAGGAGGAACACAAGTTGGAGGCTAAACAATTAAAGTGCAATTATGGAATGCTCTCTTGCTTTTCTATCGAATACATTCAAATCCTATCCACTGATGAAGGCAAAATGGGTCTTCCTTCTTAGGCTAACATGAAGACTCTTGTCTCTGACAGTGGTGGTGATGCACATTGGTAATCTTAGCTACTCTGGAGATTGAGACAGCCAGGTTACACATTTGAGGCCAGTCTGGGCAGGATAGCAAAATTCTATCACAAATAAAACAAAAAGGGCTGGCGGTACAGTTAAGTGGTAGAGTACTTGTTAAGCATGTATGAGACACTGGGTTTAATCCCAGCACCACAAAAAACAATACACCCACTATTTTCTCTTTCTCAATATTTCTTTTGTTTTATACTCCACATTGAACTGTATGTATGTCCTTTAGCTGCATGTTACTTCTTAGTAAATATTCACTAAAGTGCTATTACTACAGCTTGGAAGTATTTGAGATAAATATTGTAATGATCCCATGGGGAGTTCAACTTTGTTTCTGTTTTCATTTTTTCATTTTGTGTGTTTACTATGTCTTTGGATAAAAACAAAAACAAAAATAAAATGAGCAGAAATAAAAGTTGCTGAAGTATATTATTCTGGCATGAATTTTTTTTTCTCAGTTTTACCTGCTCTGTGATGAGATAGAGAATTTACTTTTTTAAAAAATATTTTATTTATTACTTTTATTGTATGTGTATGCCTGTATTGCCTGCACGTAAGTAAGTGCACCCATGTCATGCAATGCCCGTGGAGGATAGAAGAGGCCCTTGGATCCCCTGGAAGTGGAGTTACAATTGCCATGTGGGTGCTGGGATTCAAACCTGGATCTCCTGGAAGAATAGTCAGTGTTCTTAACCTCTGAGCCATCTCTCCAGCCCCGAGAATTTACCTTTTTAAAAAAGTCCATTGTATTAAGTCTTAATGGCTATTTTCTTTAAATGTGGCTGAAATGCCAGTGTCTAAAGGGTGTTACCAGCTTAGAGCTGTGCCAAGTAAGGAAGGTGGGGCTATATGGGAATGAGGTTTTGATTAATCAGATTGTATAATATTGTGCTGAGACATGTTGGGAAAGTAATCCAAATACTCCATATGAAATCACAAGTTCTGACATCTTTTGCTGTTCTATTGGAAGTTTATATAGCAGCAGTGCTAGGGAAAATCAACTTTCTGTTTAAGACCTTTCCCTCACATGTATGGAGCTAGAAAGAGAGTGGTTCAATAGAGGCCCACATACACATATGGAGTTATTAATGATGGTGAATATCTTTAAATGAAATACATTCTGTACTTCATGCTTTTTCTTTAAAAATGTACCTCCGGGCTGGTGAGATGGCTCAGCGGTAAAGAGCAATGGCTATTCCTGTAGAAGAACCGAGTTGGAATCCCATCACCCACATGGCAGCTAACAACCACCTGTAACTCTAGTTCCAGGGTACCAGGTGCCTCTTCTGTCCTCCTAGGACACTGCAGGACCCAGGTGCACTTATGCCAAGCGGGCGTACCACTCATGCACATAAAAATAAATAAATAAATAAATAAATAAATAAATAACCTCTGGAAGTTTCCAATTTAGAGTATTTGATTCCTTATTGATCCATGTTTTAAAAGTAGTAATGCTAGGAAAGCCTATTCCAAAGCCAAAGCCCATCCCTGCTCTCCTCCTGACTCCACCTCCTTCCTGAAAAGTGAGAGGTCTCAAAAGTATGCATGAGCCATTCCTGTTCATGTGCCCAGGTTCTATTGAGACCTCCTGCAACTGCTGCCAGGTTGGCATCCCTCAAACCCTGGAGTGTGTTACAGAGATGGAAGAATCCATGCATGAAGCTAATCCAGGGAAAAAGCTAAAGCAGGTTCAGGGATGTTTTGGCAGGGGATTCTGAGATTCCAGGTGACTATGGAAGGCAACGAGACGGCAAGACTGCTGCTCTCAGTGGCACAGCCATTTGGATACAGAATCCTTTGTTCTGATCAAAAGAAGGGCAGGAAGATTCCCTGAAGCATGAGGCTTAGAGGAGCTTTGGCCTGAGTTCTGCTGTCTGTGTGTTTGCATATACATGTGTACACTTACACACACAGTCCACTATGCCAAACTCCATTGCCTGTGTATACTGTCATGTATTTTTTCACCTAAAGGAGAGGATAATGACATGAATGAATCCCAGAATGCACAATACACATATTTTTGGTTGAGTACATTGAAATAAGTATTTGATTGTGGATAGTTAATTGATTCAAACGAAATAATGTAATATGGTCAAATAATGTGGGGACGAGGAAGGCTTCGCTGAGCAGAACCTGGCAAAGGACTGACTTGAGGATGGCTACTTCAGTTAGCCTCTCCTCTCTTACTGACTGCTTCAGGTCCTCAGGCTTTGAACACCTTTATTCTTCTTGTATGCGTTTTGGAAGTTGTTTTCTTAAGGCTTCAGAACACATTAGTACAGCCATCTTTGCAATGAAGAGAGCTAAAACTTTCATCTTTTCCTTTTCCTTCCTTTTCCCGTCTTTGTTTTTTGTTTTGTTGTTGTTTTTTTTTTTCTTTTCTTTTCAAGGTCTCACTGTGTAGACTTGGCTGGCCTGGAAATTGCTATGTAGAGCAGGCTATCCTCCAACTCATGGTGCTCTTCCTGCCTCTGCCTCCTGAGTGTGGAATTATAGGTGTGAGCCAGCATGTCTAGCTGAAGCTTAACTTTTAGTCTTTTGAACAAAATAAATTTAAGCTCCAACTGTACTTACTTTTGGATAGGGTGATATTGAGGGAAAATATCAGAAAAATAGAACATATGAATGAAACAATTTTTATTTGTGAGCATAATTTAAAAAATTTGGGGGGATTTACTTATTCCTCTTTTGTTTGGCTTGCATATATGTGAGTGTACCCATGTTGTGCAAAGCCTGAGGAGGTCAGAAGAGGGCATTGGATCCCCTGGAACGTGGACAGTTGCTAACTGCCATGTGGGTGCTGGGAATCAAACCTGGGTTTTCTGGAAGAGCAGCCAGTGCTCTTAACCACTGAACCATCTCTCCAGCCCCTGTGAGGATAATTTTTGTAGAAAAATTTATTCATTTTTATCTTAAGTGCATGAGTGTCGTGCATGCATGTAAGTGTACTTGTATCCTGCAGTTCCTGCAGAGGCCAGAGAAAGGCATTGGATTCCCTGGAACTGGAGTTTCTGACAGTTGTGAGCTGCCATGTGGGTGCTAGGAACCTAACCCAGATCCTCTGCAAGAGCAACCAGCGCTCTTAACTGCTGAATCATCTCCCCAGCATCATAATTTTTTTGAGATGTTTTAGCTAGTAGCTGTATTCTGGGATTGAGAAGCCAAAGCCTGGAGTATAAATACTAGGAAAAACTATCAAATATATAACATACCAAAAAGTAATTCTTAGTAAAACGAAGTATCAAATATTTGAGTAGACATTGCATTTATAGCCACATTTAATAGTATTTAATAGTTTTAGAGAACATCGAACAATGAATTTAATCTGCGGTGATCTAATTGGCCAGAATTTATAATGAGAGGCATTTTACTATTTTTTTGGTTTGGTCTTTTTGAGACAAGGTTTCCCTGTAGCCGCAGCTGGCCTGGATTCTCTAATGGAGACCAGGCTGGCCTCGAACTCACAGAAATAACCTGCCTCTGCCTCCTGAGTGCTGGGATTAAAGGCATGCGCCACCACACCTGGCATTTTACTATTTTAAGCGTTCAATATCCGTGATTATGATCATTATGACTATAATGGGGTTTCTTTACTACCTAACCATGTTTTCAAATATTTTAGTACTTGGAAGAAGAAAGTAATTAGCATGAACTATATTTAAACAAACAAGTGAGGGAGTAAAGAACACAAGCTCCCCGTGGACAAGTGGACAAGAGCAGCTTACTTCTCATTACGCTTTTTCCAGAATCTTAGCAGGGTCCTTATTAAGTTCTTCTTAGCCAACAAGAACAAGGTGAACTAATACAAATAATTCATATCTAGTTCTCACTGACCCAACGACTAGTGTTTCAGTTGGATGTTTTGTACATTGTATGGTATTAAATCTGATTTAAATGAAGTGAGATTCAACAGGGTTGTGTTAGGTCTAGATAACAACTTGTGAAATGGATTCACCAATTACCATCATTTTAATATTCCCACTATCTCATAAGTCTTATATATCTCACAAATTAAAATCTTACTAGCTCAGTCAGGGTGGCAAGAGCATGATAGTTTTGTAGAGTCAGTAACTTCATTTCAAAGTTAGCTGTTAGTTTGCAATAAAGAAGTCATAACCTGGGCTTTACAAGGGAAAAGCCCTGTGCCCTGGGTGGTCCTGGTTCCTCTGCCTCAGAAACAAGAACAACTCCCTGACAGATTTCTTGTTAGGTTTGGGGGCGGGCATGGAATACAGGAACAATAGGAGAGAAAGGAAGAGACCATACCTGATCTCAGATAAAACTGAGTTTATTGAAGCACCTCAGTGAGGGACAGCAGCCTTCTCACATGCTAGAAATGACTGCTGTCCCGAGAGAAGGGCAGTCGGGGCTTATATAGGATATAGCTGTGGTTAGCTGACTACATGCAGATCATCGGGCACTCTTGAGATGTTTATGGTCCCTTATGACCCTCTTCTTCCTGGCACCATTTGCTGTGGTTTATCTTGAGAGACAGAGGGTTTATGATCTCTTCTTGGGACCATTTGCTCAAGGAGACAGACTGTCTTTGGAAACAGGCTGTCTCAACAAATGGCCACCCCAGGAAGGAAGGAAGTGGCTGATTAATAATGCCAGCTTTCAGCCAAGTGTGATGGCGCATGCCTTTAGTCCCAGCACTCAGGAGGCAAAGGCAGGCAGATCTCTGAGTTCAAGGCCAGCCTAGTCTACATAGTGAGTTACAGGACAGCTGGGGCTACAGGGAGACCCTGTCTCAAAAAGACCAGAGAAAAAAAAAAGATAAAAAGAATGCCAGCTTTCTGCAACCGGGGCATTCTATCACTTCTAATGTCTTTCTGCTAGTAATCTGTGATTAAGGGCCTGCGATGGCCACACATGTAATGAAGAACACAGCTGGGGAGAATTCACATGGCTTCATCTCTTCAATGTCATCTTTCTCATGAAGGTTTCTTTCTGACTCTGCTTTCCTGGACTCTGAGCTCTGGTTACCTGCAACAGTGGTCCTTTCCAGCTTGTACTTGGCCTTGACTGACTTCCCTGGGCTCTAGCGTAAAGAATAACAACTCTGCCCCTCCCAGCCTCGTTTCCTCCTCCCTGAAACTCTCTAAGTTGGTATCTGCCAGAACCTACCTGGCTAGTTAGATTCCTAGGCATGTGGTCTTGGCCTTGATGACCTCCTTATCATCTAGGGAAAGAACTGTAGAAAACCTTAGACAATCTTTCACAAACCTAGCAAATTAATCAGCCCTTATTATAATCATATTGTCTACTATATGCTACAATTTTTTGTGTGGATATCCTCTGTTTAGATTGGCTTGGTAGACATCAAGATTATAAATTATTCCTTTTTAAAAATGATCATAAATTATTTCCTATTTATCTTTTACTATTTCCTTTTCTCTTTGGGTATCCATATTAAAAACAGATTGCTTTATGTACTAGATCACTTTGGATTGTTTTACTAAGGTATTGGTAAATATTAGTTTGTGCTGAAATTTCTGAAATAGTTTTATAAAAAAGCAGACATTGGGCATTATTTCTACCATTAAAAGAAAGCATCATTTCATATAATGACACAGTGACTTTCAGGTTTAAAAAGAATACTATTTAAAAAATTGTCTTGTATCACTAACAATTAGAGAATTATTTCACTTTCCAAGGAAGGCCAAAGGAAGGAGTGACAGAAAACGTTAACTTTGTCATATCTGACCAGTGCTTGAGCTAAGGTCACCTACATAGCTTTAATGTAAAATTATGTTAAGTTCTTAAATGTGAATTTTATTATTCATAAACACCATTTCAAAACACCCATGGGAAAGGCAATCAACATGCTTTCTGGTTTCTAACCTGAGAAACTGCACAACAGGCAGATAAGATCTGGGAAGTTTCTCAACTGAACTAATTTGCTTAACAACTAATACTGCATAGTTGATTAAAAACTTTCTTACTAAACTCAGTTTGAAATAGTAGAAAGTGTTAACCTGAGAATGTCTCAGATAATGAAGATATATTCAGGCTATTGCTAACTTGGTCTGTATAGGAAATTTGATGTATTTCTAGGTGATGCCAAAGCTAAAACTTGCCTGGAGTTTTCTGAATTCACTGGGAGGCAGAATGCCACACATGATGATCAGTGGAGTAGGAAATAACATTGTACTTACTTCTGATTCTAGCTTTGCCAATAACTAATCTGGTGAGCCTGAGCAGGTCTGTTGACCCCTTTGGTCTTAAGACTTTTTTCTTTGGAAATAAGAGTTTGGCCTCTGATTTCTAAGGTTAGTTAAAACTATGAAGTCATGTGACTTGGAGTTTCATTCAAAATACACATTACATATTTATTTGTCTCAGCCGATCTTAAAGGTATTATTGGACCATATCCAATCATAGCTCAGGCAAACAATGCAGCCACAGAGAGGCTACTTGCGTCATTTAATTTTATTTTTTCACACTCAAACAATACCTGGCAAATAAAGAAAGGTTCCTGAATTGTGATTGGCATGATGGTGCATGATCAGCTGCACCGAGAGCTTAAACAAATGACATACATATCAAGAGTTAAGAATAAAGGTGAAGGCAGAGCTACATTATCTGTGTTTGTGAGCCAGACCAACGTTAGAAATTATGGATGTGGCACCAATGTACAAAGTTCTACATTTTCAGGCTGCTCCTCATTTGGCTTTCCCAAGTAATGCCAAGTTATGCAGCAACTTTCCCTTGTTCTCTCCTAGACATTCCACCGGTGCTTTCCATCTTGACCCTTTGTTCACATGCCCTAATACTGGTGGCATTACACAGCCTTCTACCTTAGTTCTTGTTTTCTTCTTCAGACCTTAAATATATGACAGATTCCTAGATCTTCTGTTCTTCCTTACTGAATCTCGTTGTTTTAGTTCTTCCTTAATGATCGCTCTTATGTAGACAGCTCTGAAGCTGTTATCATTATGATCATTTTAAAACTATTCACTAGCGAAATTCTTATGCATTTGATAGAGCATATTCTATGATGGAACTCTTCTAGGCACAATGGAAAATTTGAGTGATCATTTTTTAAAAATCTTGTTTTTTTCAAAGAACTCAGGAGTAGCCTAGATAAGCCTTGTTAGACTCATTGAAATCATATGCAACTTTTTAAAATTTTTGTTCTATAATTTTGGGAATCAAATCTAGAATCTTACATATGCTAGGCAAATGCTCTACTACTGTGCTACATCCCTGGGTCCCTTGAGGGATGTTTTAGTATGTCATTTCTAGAAAGCAGTGATGTTTCAATACTTGCCAGATATTTAGAAAACATTCTAAATTTAGTATAGGATTAAAATAGATGCTCTATTTTTAAAAGCTAACAAGTAATATTTTTGTGATTTAAACTCTTCTTAGACAAAATAGAACTCAAGAATAGGAGCTCAGATTTATCGAACTTAAAGTGATCTAGAGTTAGGCAACCCAGTACTCAACTGCTGGCTATGCCCTTATGAAAAGTTGTCCTTGGGCAACTTACCTCACTTTTCTGTTTTGGTTTCCTTAACTATAAAGTATGGATAATATTATCTAACCTCACAAGGTTGTTCCAGGCCATAAATGAGAGGTCTTAGGAAAGGCACCAAGTACATATTTGAGTGTTTATTAAAAACCCCACAAAGTAAACAGTATAGTACCCATTTTACAGGTGATGAAATCAAGCCATTGCCAACCCAAGACCCTTTCAAAGTAGCTCAGCTACAAAGATAGAGCTTCTGTGACTCCCAAATATTTGCTCTCTACCCAAAGTGCCCCATTAGTTTTATATTATGGAAATGTGATAATGGATGGATGAGCCACAGACATTCAAGGACAATGGATTGAAGAGGGAGTAAAGAGGGAATGGATCACTTTTTTCACAAGGGCTCTAGGTAAAACTTTATAGGATTCTAACCTAGCTTTGAGGGGTTGGCTTCCATGGTTTTGGGTGGGCATTAACATATGCTAATCAGAGGAAACAGTCAGAGGAATGGAAGGCTTGCTGTGTATGTAGAGGTGCTGAAGCTGTGAGAGGGTATGGAACATTGGTAACCCAACAGGTCAGTGAAGCTGAAACCCAGCATCCAGGAGGAGGGGAGGCCTAATTTTACAGGCATAATGTGAAGAGAGTCATGGAAATACAAATCAAGAAGAAGCGGCACAAACGTGTGTCCACGTAACGTACATGCTGGTGCCAAGCAGTCCGTACTTTCCGTGTGCAGGCTGTTGTTTGTGGAAACTGAGGCCTAAGGTAAAATCCTTTCAATACAATGTATGCCTTGGGCTTGAGGACGTCAGATGTGTCTATAGGTAGTGTATACTCTGCAGGGAAAATGACCTCATTAGTACTTGAGAAAATTCTATTTCCTATTTCCAGGTATTCTTTCCCCAGGGAATATATCTACATTAGAATTTTATGTTCAAATTCCTTTGTTTCTAGTGGGAAACAATCATCCTGAACTTCTTGTGTAAAAAACACAATTTTTAGTGTTTTATTCTAATCATTCCCATGGCAGGATACCATTTATAAACCAATTTACCCAGAACATTATAGGCAGGCCGCTGAGAAATAATGCTTTAAGAATCACTTTAAACTCTGTTCTTATATTTAGATTATCTGAAGACAGATTACAAATAGGTTTCAATAATCAATGTAAATTTACTATTTTAAATTTTTATTAAAAGGTACTTAAAATTAAATGTATTTGGTTATTTTAGAAAATACCAGCAAAGAACCTTATTAATTCTGAAAGACAATTTTAACAATGGAAACCATACTCCACTAATTCCTCCCTATAGAGCTTATGCTAAATAAAGTTACTTGTATGATGCCAGCATGTTGAGCAGTATTAATATCAATATCAGTGTGTAAAAATCCCGTGATACAGTATTTAATTCAATTTCACTGATAGAAGTATATACTGTCACACACTGTGTTAAACATTAGTGACAACATAAGATATAACTGTATCCACAAAAAAACCCTTCACTTTAAATGGATAAAAACAAGGAAATATTCATGATGAAATGTGAGAAGCACTAAAATTAATTCATGCATCAGATATACATCAGACTTGAGACTGTAGAGATGATGTCCTCCACCTGGATTTAAAAATGTTATTTAGCAACTCAGCATAATATTTTCTCCAGTAACTGGATGTGGGATGGTGGCACAACATTATATATAGGTCAGAAAAACATCCGATTGGCACTAACTTGTTTAATGTTTGATTATAAAACAAATGAAAGATAATATTAGACTTGCTAGCTCTCTTATTTCTTAAAAACTCTCAGTTCCCATTTGCATTTTAAAATCAAATTATGAATATACACCCGTTTAACTAGAAATCTTTCTTTAGGTTACACAATGTATTGCTACACCTTTTAAAAGTTAGAAATTAAGATTCTTTTGAGGATCTGAAAGCTATTTCTCTAAAACTGTAAAGTATATCTTGCTTTAAAGCAGAAGAGATTTATTGTGAGTCTGTGAGCTTTTTATCCCCCTGTAACCTGAATTCCCTAATTTAATTATGAATAAATCAAACATTTTATTTATCCTGAACAGTTTACACATTAAAATATTTTGAAGGGATGTCTTTTGGATAGCCAGAATATAAGCGTATCCCTAATTTACATGTGGAAAACTTCATACTTAGCTTTCCTCTTATGTGTACAGGTGACTATAGTCTCAGTTGCCAACAAAGCTGTTCATTTCTCTTGGCTCTTCCAAAATCAGTCATTTTTTTTTTCATTTCTTTCTCAAATTCTCCAATCTTAATAATTACACAGCAGTGACACTGGTTTTATAATAGATGAATGAGATTATAGGGCACAAACTTTGTATTTCGGTTTACAAACTAATATATTCCTATTTTTTAAGTTGTAAAAGAGAAATATTGGTACAATTTCCATGTCTCAAGATACGATTCTTAAATGTATCAAGTCCTCTAGTGGCTCCACTGCTGGCTTGCTTCCCTGCTTTCCTCACATACGGATCTGTCCTAGTCAACCTCACTCTTCCCACAGCTGCCGGACTTGAAAAAGACTGATCTCGTTGATGACGGTTCTATAGAAAAAGGGAGAGAAACATGACCGAGCAAAAAGAAGAAAGGTTCTCTGGATTGTTGCAGCTCTCACTTGCTTTCTGGTGTTTTCTAAGAAAGTGATAGTGAACTGCTTTGCCTGGACCACTGAGACGATGAATTTTATTCTGCACTTACTCAATATGGTCCTCACTTGTCTGCAAGTTTCTATGTTAATTTTCTTGTACAAAATTTTAAAGACAGCTCTTTATAAAATGAGTGAGAATGTACATGGACTGAATTCTCTATGTTTAATATTTTCATACAGCAGTTCAGTAACAAGGGCACTATGGCAAAAATCAACTTTCACTAACATGACTAAATTGTGTGTATGCATCTATCTACCTATATATATGCATGTATAAACATTTATTTGCAGAGCTTAATTGACCAGAAATACTTCACTTACAATGTATACATGCCTACACATATAAACAAATACGTGTGTGTACATATACAAATAGACCTGGTTTTCCTACTAGAATTTTCATGTTATAAATCTATTTCACAAAATGAGAAACTGGTACAAAGATTAGTTGTGTCAGCAATTGTGTTGGCGAAGCTGAACTGACAGCCAAAGAACTGTTTTTATTGATAGCTGAGTCAGGTTGATCTGATGGGAATACCAGGAATTCTAAAAAATTTATGGGTGTTGGCAGCCACATTAAAGTTCTCTGAGGTTAAAAGCAGGAACAGTTCATTTAACAGGCTGCCTGGTTCAAGTGAAACTTACTGTTTTGGTATTTTGCCTCACATATTTTCCCCATCTACAAATGAACTCAGTGCCCTGGAAGAAATCATTTTTAAATCTAGTCAAACTAAAATGGCTTACTTTCACCAACCTGCCTGACATTCAGTCTGTATATTTCTTCACACATTCTGTAAAGTGAAAACTTGGCAAAGCAAATATCTGAATGATATTTATACCAGATTGTTTCCATGTAGGGACACTGTACTACACTCCTTGCTTCCTTGGACTAATACAGAAAATCAGAAGTTGTAAATGCTGAATATAAACTTTGGTTACTAAAAAAATACTAACTGAAATAGAATTCTCAAAAGTGAGATTTGGGCTGGAGAGATGACTCATTGGTTAAGAGCACTGGATGCTCTTAGTGGAGCCAGGTTTGATTCCCAGCACCCACATGGCAGCTAACAACCTCTGTAACTCCAGTTTTAGGGGATCCAACATGCTCTTCTGATCTCCATGGGCACTGCACAACATAGGTGCACTTACATACATGCAGGTACTACACTCAAACACATAAAATAAATAAAAAATATTTTTTTTTAGGAAAGCGAAACTTACTAGTAAGAGGTAATCACAAACCAGAATCAAGTAAAGCACCACAACTGTCCAAATTGCTAATTAGTTCTAAATACTAATTTATAACATATGTAACAACTCAAAATTTTCTAATGAAATAGCTAAATGTAGTGACCACTGTAACAAGAATGTTAAATTCATTTAGATAAGATTTTGTTTTCTTTTTTTTTTGGGGGGGGGGGGGGAAAGGGTTTTTTTAGCTTACATATCCCAGGTCACAGTTCATCCGGGAGCCCAAGGTAGAAACTCAGGGCAGGAACCTGGAGGCAGAAGCTGGAGCACAGGCCATGGAGGAATGCTGCTTACAGGCTTGCTCCCCTGGCCCCTGCTCAGCCTGCTTTCTTATGTAACACAGGCCCACCTGATTTTAAGTGCCGCTTGTATTATGAAGATGTTTTAGTTTATGTGCTTGATCCGTGGAGCTGCTTTGGAGCGAACCAAGTAGGGGGCTCCTTACCTCTCAACTCACAGGCTGTGTTCTCACTAACAAGAGTCCCTTCACTTGCATTTTTTGTACATTATTCAAAATTCTGTATAAGAAAAAGTTTGAAGAAAGAAAAAAAAGGGGGGAGGAAGGGAGGGAGGGAATGAGCAAGCAGAATCCTGTTCTTAAAGAGCAAATTTAGGGGCTGGAGAGATGGCTCAACAGTTAAGAGCAATTGCTGCTCTTGCAAAGGACCTGGGTTTGGTTCCCAGCACCCACATCTGGTGGCTCACAAGTGCTTGTAACTCTGGCTCCAGGATATCTGTTACCTTCTTCTGGCTCTGTAGGCACCTGCAGACATGAGGTGCAGATACATACACTCATGCACACAATATACATACAAAATAATCTTTTTTTACAAAGAAAATTTAAAATTTAAAAAAGGTTATATCATGAAGAATAAGTATGGGCATATACCACAGGAAAGATAAAGGGAGTGTCATAGGTCCCCAATCAGCAATGCTGTCACTATGTAGTAGGTAGCATAAGAAAAACCAAGAAATCACATTCTAAACTATCCTCCTGCTACTGTCTCCTGAGTACTGGGTTTAGAAATAAGTCACCCGCCCACCTTAGAATGCAAAGTTTCACACAACTAAAACTTTGTATTTTCCTTTTTCCTCTTATATATTAATTGTTGACTTTATTAGAAATTTGAATTATATAGCTATGAAAGACAAATGCCAAAGTTTGATAAAGAAACCTCTGTGTTTCAGAGCTCAAAGACAGGTGGGACCTATAAAAAAAAATCTGAAAATACACTAGTTAACAGCAATCAGAACAATGGAAATGCTGTACTATTCCTCTGGGAATACTGACAGTAAGAACGTCACATGCACTAAAAAGCTCACAAACAGTTTTCTTAAAGCACAAGTATTGAGGTTCTCAATTAATAGTAGGGAGGAAAGGAGATAATGTTATCAGTGGCGAGAAATAAGAGGGATGGGTGTTTCGGGAGGGAGACAGAGGACAGATCCGAACGGCGAGACATGACAGTCGTGGTGGGAAACAGGCTTGGATTGGTAGGGTTGGGTTGTAATGGGAAACTTGGGAAGGCAAGAAGAGGACACTGAATTTGGAGCATGCAGAAAGCCAGTGTGTGCTCGACAAAGTGTTTTAGGGCCAGCAGGCTGGCAGTGTGCTCTAAACACTCAAGCATCATTTCTTATATTGTATTAAAATTTGGGGGGTGAAAAAAATAAATAGATCAAAATATTTTATGTTTTACCTATTATAATTAGATATGCAGTAGAGAATAAACATGGACTTTTTCACTGCCTCCTGCTCAGCTAGCTTTCTTATACTGCCCAGGCTCACCTGCCTAGAGATGGCACTGCCCACAATGAGCTGGGTCTTCCTACATCAATTAGGAAATCAAAAAAATGCCTCACAGATCTGCCTATAGGCCAATCTGATGGAGAAAACTCCTCAGTTGAGGTTCCCTCTTTACAAGTGACTACAGTCCCTGTCAAGCTGACAAAAGCTAACCAGCACAATGGTGGTACTATGAATACAGCCCTGCTAGTTCTTAAAACTAATGACGGCTGTGGAAAGAGGCCCTTTCCATAAATAATTTTAATATTCGATACTTTCTGTGGTTTACCCAGAATTAGGTGTTTTGACAAATAAAATATCTTCTCCATTTTGGCATCTTTTATACTACATCCATTGGTTTCTGAACAATAATCTTTCTGAACTAGGAGTCTAGAGATAATCCAACCCAGCTAAACTGTGCCAAGGAAGACATTAATATGTAGAATTGCACAAAAATAATTTTTTTGGTCTTTTTTGAGACAGAGTCTCCCTGTAGCTCCAGCTGGCCTGGAACTCACTATGTAGACCAGGCTGGCCTTGAACTCAGAGACCTGCCTGCCTCTGCCTCCCAGGTGCTGGGATTAAAGGAATGCGTCACCATGCCTGGCTCACAAAAATAATTCTTATTTCAACACAGACATAAAATCATGAATTCTTATGATATACCTATATTTCATATTTAAGAGTTTTTTTTGCAAATGCTAGTTAGAATTTGTAAGTTGGTATCAGATCTGAACAATATGTATGTTGAGCATGAGGAATACTAAATCTATATTAGTTAGGATGTATTTGGCAGGAAGTGGCAGAAAAATGCAGAAATAAATCTGGCTTGCCAGTAAGGAAACTTTACCCAATATTAAAATGTTTTGAGTTAAGTTAATCCCAAAGTTGAATGGGTCAGTAGCTTAGCAGCGCTTAACTGAGGTGGAATCTTTACAAATTTCTATTATGTCATTCTTAGCAGTTATAAAATTAAATACACAACCCCCACTTAAATTTGAATTTCAAGTAAGTAAAAAATGCATACTTTTTGGAGTACATGCCATGCAATATTTCCATCAGATATTCCAATTTAACTGGATAGCATGCATCTCTATTTCTTCAATCTGGGCACTTTATCAGGAAATGGTCTTCTGAGGCTAGCTTCTTTTGTGATCACAAGAGATGGCTGCCTTGGCTCCTAATGTCATGTCTCATGTCAATATACAAATGACATAAAATGATTCTGTTGCTAAGAAGGAGAAGTGGTGGTTTAGAAGGTAACCAACAGTAGCTGCCTCCAAGACAAGTCTGAAATTTTGTTGACTAACACATAGTTTTCTCTAATATTATGTGTTTAGTTCTATAATAGGATATACTTTACCCTGCCTTTTGATTCAGGGAAAGGATATTGAACAACTGTCATATTTATGCAGAAGCCTCTGCCTTTTTTTAATCTATAAAACTTTAATATTTGCTTTCGAGACCCTTAACTTTGTTAGAGCTGGGAACCTCTCCCAACTCCCACCACTGTATCAGAAATAATTAAAATACTTTCTGTTGAGCATTCTGGACTGACGGAGATGGCTCATTTGCTCTTTCCTCTTTCTCCCCACTATTCCCAGGACACGTATTAGTCAGTTTCCCTTGCTCATGCTTGGTGGTTCTTTCCTTCTCCCCTAAGTTACTTATTCACATTTCCCAGGGCTGTTTCCTATGTCTCCTATGTCTCCTTCCCCCTTCCACTCCCCTATTTTCAAAAGGTATTCATACCTTCAGAACCCTATTTGTACTTAAAGCACTAATGGTTTTAAATGGGCTTGATAGACTAATCTATGTTAATATTTACTTTGCTAATGTGTTAGAACTCTAAGGTAATTTAAAGCTTTAATCATTTCAAAAGTTCAACCTCTCGAAAGTTTTTCAGGAATGCTGCCAGTGTAGGCATCTTAGTGACATAAACTTTCAATTTTCCCACAATACTACCAGAGGCAGGTGGCTACAAGAAAGTCTACCCAAGGTGATGACTGTCTGGAGTTGGTTGGTTGTCAACTTGGTCTCATGACTTCCTCCATCTTTCCTTCCCTCATGGCCTCACAGTGTAATCCTTTGGGCTCTGCCCACAGTTTCTCCACCCTGCTTCCTGTCTCATCCTGAATGATTCATACATGACTTCAATATTTATGATGATGCCCCACCCAACACCCTAGACTCATAATTTCTTGACCTTCCATGGCACATAGGCCTTTTCCTTTGGACTTCAGTGCTAACTACCAGAGACACACCCCAGTGCTACCCAGTCATCCCCAGCAACTCTTTACCTCCTTTAATTACATGTTAGAATTTGACTGTCTTAATCTGAGTCCCTGCTCCCTCAACTATAGCACTTCCTCTCTTTTTATCAGACCGGTCTGTGGACTTCACAAGAAATCTAAAACTTTAGGAAAATAGCAAAGGATCATCTCCCTAGGACCCTCCACTGCCCTATTTCCCCCCTTCCTGATTTCCTTCTATGTATCATGATCTGTATAGTGTATCACAACAAGTTCCCCATGTATCCAACCTCCATCATACTGTATCTCTGAACTTCTACCTGAAAAACCTAAACATTTCTCTTAAAATTCGACACCTCTAAGTCTGAATGTACTAAATACAGGTGTACCATTCCAAAGTGGGCTCCTAGGATGTTCTATAATACAGAAGCAGGACTGGGATGGTCAGATTATGGAGACCCATTGCTTTCATCTCCTGCTCTAGGTGGGAGCCTTTGATAAGGCAGCATGACCATTTTTGTACCTTCTTTTCTGCATTTGAAAGCAGTGAATAATAAATAATTAGACACGTCTCACAGGTATGTTATTATAAATAAATGAGCTTATTTTACAGGGTACTTAGAGAGGTTGAATAAAAAGCTTTTTATTTTTCTCTTTAGTTTTCTGTTCCTCTAGGGCAACAACAACTCCAAATCTTCATTCTTTCCAATATTCTACCACTTAGGCTCTGTCACTTTTGCAAGCCATCTGATTCTGAGTATTACAGGGCAGTGGGTGAGAATGTCTTTAAATTATCACCCTCTGAAAAGCTCTGCAGTACTGGCCAAGGCTATGGCTTTTTGGATATGATTTCCAAAGCATAATCAACAAAAGCAAAAGTAGACAAATGAGGTTGCATTCAACTAAAATGATTCTAATGGCAAATGGACTAATCAACAAAGACACAACTTACAGAAAGGGAGAATATATCTGCAAACTCTCTCCATGTGTGTGGATGTGTATGTGTGTAAATATTAATAAGAGGTTAATATTCAAAATATAAAATGAACTCAATGGCAAGCAAATACATTGATTTTTTTAATCAGAAAAATAAGAAAAACATGTATGTAAATGTATCTCTAAAAAAATGGCCAACAGGTATTTGAAAATAGCTCAACATCACTAATTATCAGAGAAGTATAAATTAAAGCCACAATGAAATATAATCTTAAACCTGTTAGAATCACTTTTATTAGCAAGACGAAAGATAGTAACTGTTGGGAAGGACGTGGCAAATAGGGAACACTTGAATACAGATTGGTAGCATCATTATGGAAAATGGTTCTTCAAAATTAAAAAGAACAAGACTACTATTGATCCAGCAATCTCAATCCTGTATTCCCAAAGGAAAAGAACGATTCCTATGAGATACACTGGAGATATCTATACTCCCATGTTTACTGTAGCACTATTCACAACAGCCAAGACATGAAATCAACCCGTGTCCATTTTCAGATAGAACTATGAGGTGCACACACAGGGGAATACTACTGTGTCACAAAGGAAAGGAAACCTGTCACTTGTGACAACATGAATAGATATGGATATTACTTTGAGAGAAATAAATGAGGCACAGAAAGACAAATACTATGTCATCTCACCATATGTGCAATCTAAAATTTATTTATCCTAAGTAGAGGGTAGCAATAATACCCATAATCCCAACACTCTAGAGGCTGAGGCAGGAAGATTGTAAGTTTGTGTCAGACTGGGGTACATAGTAAATTCAAAATTTTAAGGTTAGATTGGGAAAGAGAGAAGGGGAGAGGAGGGAGAGAGGAAGGAAAGCAGGCCAAGGAAGGGGGTTGAATGGTGGTTGTCAGAAACTGAAGACTTGAGTGGTTAGGGGGGAGGGTGCGGTGGTGTTGGTCAAAAGATATAAAACTTCACTAAGCTGGGGGAAGTTAAAAAGTCACCATGCTGCAACATGATGACTATAGTCAATAATATAGTCTTTAAAAATGCTAAATGTGTGGATGTAAGTGTTCTTACCACAAACATGGTCACCATGCTGCAACATGATGACTATAGTCAATAATATAGCCTTTAAAAATGCTAAATGTGTGGATGTAAGTGTTCTTACCACAAATACGGTCACCATGCTGCAACATGATGACTATAGTCAATAATATAGTCTTTAAAAATGCTAAATGTGTGGATGTAAGTGTTCTTACCACAAACATGGTATGTGAGATAATGTATGCTAGTTAACTAAAGTTAATTGAATCATTCCACGTGTGTATATACTTTAAAACATCCTGTGTACAATAAATATGTATATTTTATGTCAATTCAAAAACAAAAATAATAAGCTTCATATTTTTAAAAATCCTCCTCTGAAAATTTAACATTGGGACATTTGAATCTCTTTCTCATTTAAAAGAAATACATGACTTTTCAAAATTACTTTCCTTCTCGTCTCAAAATTCCTTTAAACTATTAACCTTTTCTGTGTATAGTTTGCATTTTTCTACCTACTTGTTTGAGTCTTTAATCAGTAAACATGTTTTTAAACTTTTTAAAAAATTACTTTTATTTTATGTGTATTGCCTGCATGTATGTAAGTGCACCCATGTCATGCAGTGCCCATGGAGGTGAGAAGAGGGTTTCGGATCCCCTGGAACTGGAGTTATGGATGGTTGTCAGCCATGACGCGGGTGCTGGGAATCGAACCCAGGTCCTCTGGAAGAGCAGCCAGTGTCTTAACTGTTGGGCCATCTCTCCAGCCCCAGTAAGCATGCTATTCCCACTCCCAAAATTAATAATTGTTCAATTGTGTATTTTTCACTGTATCTTTATATATTTAGCTATTATATCTATATATCTTCTGTCATTGCCAAATTACTGAGAAATGATAGTACTCATGAGGCCTGATATTAAAATTGAGAATATGTTCAGAGGAATCCAAACTTTCAGACTTGCCTTTTAGTTCAACTTCAGCCAAGCACAGACTCTGACTTTTATGGCCATGTATTTGCATAATGGCTTTCCTGCTCTTTTGTGGTATGTTAGCAAATTAATTGTTTTAGTTTGAATGCCCTTACTGTTTCCTGTTTCCTTCTTCTAAAAGAAGCCAGAGTCAGTCCACAGATTTCCATTCTAATCAAGTCCATTCCTCACCATTCCAACCAGTTGTTGTCAAGGTCAGCAATAACATCTATACACCCAAATCCAGAGGCCAGCTCCCAGTCTTCTTAATCAACTTCTCAGGACATCGGAAAAGTTGATCATTTCTTCTTCTTCCTTAGTTGCCTCCTAGATTCCCTCACCAGTTTATTTTTCTGTCTCCTTTGCTGAATTCTTCTCTTTCATCTGCCTCTAAACTGTGACGTTCCCCATGGCACTACTTGTACATGTCCTCTTAGCATTCTTTACCAGTTCCCAACTTGTCCCACTAATCTTTTGGTTTTAGAAACTATATATTTTTCTGTGACTCCTTAACTTATACTGCAGTCCAATTTTTTTTCTGCTTGAACTCTGTCCCCATTGTCAAGTTCCTGTTCAATATCTCCAGCAGGGTATCTATTTCTCCAAACTTAACACATTCAGTTATCTTTTGCTTCTTTCCAAAACTGTTCTGCCAGAAGTCTTCTTCACCTTAGTCTTATTCCAGTTTCTAGTTTCTCAAAGCATGGAATCATTCTTAAATCCCTCTTTTTTTTTAAACACATTACTTCCTAAATGGTTTTATCCTTGAGATACATCTATATCTAGCACTTCTCATTTTTAGAGCCCCACTCTGGTACAAGTCTGTTATTACACAATCTTCTTGGTTTTTCTCTTTGCTTTTTATCTTAATCCCATTAGTCACATTTACAGAGAACTGCTAGAGTCAGTTTTTAAAAACACGAGTCAGGCCGTGCGACCTCTCTGTTTAACATCTAGAACAGCCTGTATGCTTGCAAAGACAAGAGCTACATTTCTTCAGGGACTTCAAAACTCAACATGATATGGTTTTCTCTTTCTCTCCTCACCCAGGGAGAGTAGGTAAACTCAGGGAATTTCAAGAACACAGGAGTTTATCTAGAGGGGGAGCAAATCCAATGAATGAGACTAATAAATGGGCTTAAAAAACTGAACAAGGACAAGAAAGGCATGAGAGGAGTAGTGAAACCTGCCAAAAGCTCTGTAGATAATTATAAAATGAGGGCTGGAAAATATCTACTGGAACTAGCATTTTACAAGTCATTTATGATTATTGTCTTATTAGGTTTACAACAATTCCCTTGGGAAACAGAAAGAGGACTCAGAATTGTATAGGTAGGTGGCTGTCTGGCGTGTTAATGTTGCAAAACATACACACATTATTTAAGCCAAACTTTTATTGAGAATTCTAGCTCTGAACTGCATTTTTGAGTGCTTTGGAGATATCTTGATCAGTAGGCCTCATACACGTCTTTGATATGCCCAGAAATACACTCACTTCCTTTCCTCTTTCTTGTTATTCTTACTCCCAAATCAATTAATATCAAATATCCAATCCCTAAAAATTTCCCGTCATGTCAAATAACATCAATACAAACCTTTTCATGTAAGTAGAAAACAAACCTTGGGAGTCTGCCAAATTCTTTCATCTATACAGCTCTTAGTTATCTTTAATGTAACATTTCAGTTGAAAACTGAAATAGCACAATTCCTTAGAACAGTGAAAACTGGCTGTTACCTACCATTCTAACATCAATTATGATAATTCCTCATGTATATTAATATAACCACACTGAAGTATATTATATGGATTCACATATATACTTCCCCATATTCCTAATCCTGGATTAAATGGCTAGAGCTTTCAAAGTTCAAGAAACCTTCCTTGTTCTATTTCAGAAAAGGATGACAAAAATAGCAAAATGTTATTCTGAGGAATAAATGAAAGAAAAAAGAGAACAGGGAAGGGACAAAAATAGAGCCAAGGTTTAAGATGCATACCATGATGACCTACTCATCTGCCATGGGTGACTCTCAACTTTTCCAGATGGCAATACAAAACCAAACTTTGTCAGTTTTCTAGTTCGTAATACCCATGAGATTAAAAAAGAAATCTTAGTAATTGCAACTGTTCTTGAAATAAATGTTATAAAAGGAAAATTCTCCTTAAGTTCTTAAAGAGAGAATACAACATGACCACCACCACCATCATCACTCCTCCTTTCCTTCTCTTTGAGTTGCATGAAAGTGCTTTATTATTCCTTATTGGATTTGCTAATGCTGAATTTCTAATAAAAGGACTTATCCTTTTATGTTAATCAACTTTCTTGATAACTCCTATTAGGATTTTATCTAATTTCTTCTGTACACCTAATATATCTCCATTTCCACATATGTAGAGTTTTACCAAAGATCAAGGATGACATTCTTAATGATAATAGAAAGATTCATTTTCTGAGATAGCAAATTCTCCTTTCGTATCACTGTTCACATGGAGAACCGATATGGGCAGTGCTGTTGTACAAATCACAGTCATCTTTAAAAAGATCTTTCTGAAAATCATTGAACATTATCAAGGCATCTGGCTTTCTCCTAGACTGCTATTAAGCTCTGGGTAAATATTAATATGTTGAAATAGCCATGTAAAATGATATTAAATACTCATAATATCTGAATTTTTGAATATTGTTTCTCCTCAAGTTAGAGTGTTTTCTTGTAATTATTTTAATTGTACAAATGTGTGGAGTGCAATGTGACAACATATGTGGGCAATGTGTAATGATCCAATCTGGGTAGTTAACATTTCCACCTCCTTCTTAAATATACTCTTAAATCTTCAGGTCCTATATCTGGCAACTGAGGTTTGCTGGGAAGGTCAGATTTTAGGCTGAGATACCAAATCCTTCATGTTTGTATCCAGAGCTCACTCCCCTTTAGGCAACACTTCTGAGTACAAGAAAGTGGCTAAACTAGGGATGTTACAGTCTTGGCTTTTGCTTTTAGTGGGTAATGTTCTCCAAGGCAGACTCAAACACAAGTTTGAGTAACACACACGGGTTTACAAGACTCTGTCCCTAATCCTGAGCACTCTTGAGAAATATGGATGGATGGAGATACAGATTTTTGGATCTGAAGTATTAACTTTATTGAGCAACACATGTTGGGTAACACATTTGGGTTTTACAGAGATTCTATTCCTAATCCTGCATGTTCTTGAGCAATACAGATGAATGGACCTATAGTCTTTGGATTTGAAGTACTAATTTTACTGAGGAATTTTAATATTAAATAATAGAAAAGTTAGATGCTCAAATCTTTACTTTCCATTTTCTGAGTGTTTGAGAAGAGTTGAAAATATAAAAGCATTCATTCTTTTATACCTTTACTGATGTATGTAGAGCCCCTGAGATACTTGGTTTATACAAAACCAAGATTCTTATGACTAAATATTATTTCTCTTATGCATACTCATATTTCCTCTGCTGAAAGGCACATAGCTTATTTAGATACATACCTACATTTTCAATATAATGACATTGTACATATGTCAAGCAGATCTAATCATTCATAGGAATGGCATTGGGTCTAGTACAGTCATTCCCAGAGAAGGAGGGGAAGGGGATAACTGCTTGGCTATTGAACAGCTATATCTCTATACATATATGAAGCAGAAGGTGAAGAACCCACTCACTAACAGAAGCTTGGGGCACTGCATAGGACTGTGTAGAGAACTGTGGTAAATTTACCTTCAGCTCCACAATGGGCAGTAGCTTAAGAGACTGAGTCAGAACTGTCAGATTTCTACCTGAACCACCAGCACATTGTGCCACTCCTCACCCTGATCATCCTCAAAGTGACTGTATCAGTCTAACAGACAGTGATGTTCCCCACTGTGGTTTTTAACTCTGGACACAGCTGCCTCAAAGTCTATTAGCACATATGACTGAACTTGTTTATTTAGGGACTTGGGAAGAATACAGTAGAATCAAAGTTTTCAAATAATACTGAAAGCATATATACCATATTGCTAGACTATCTTGAAATTTAATTTTTTTCTAATGACTATAAAATACTTATAGAGAAGATTCTCATTTTATGAGTATGAGTTTTATATATAAGTAGGTTAGACTGAACATTTTACCCATGCTTTTCTTACTATAGGAAGCACAGAGTGAAGGCTGTAGATTAATTTATGATGATACAAAAATAAATAACTCCAGCAACTGGAAGGCTGTGGTATGAGGCTCATGGGACTCTATTTCAAACAAAAATAAAACCAGAATGAAGCAAGGAAAAATCTAGACATATATTAGGAAGAATAAAACAAAAAGTTTTAATTCTTGTTTGGAGAAAATGGCCTGGAACTCACTATGTAGACCAGGCTGGCCTGGATCTCACAGAGATCTGCTTGCCTCTGCCTCTGCCTCTGCAAGTGCAAGGATTAGAGGTGTGTGCCACCAAGCCCTGCTAACCAAAACTTTCTAGATTAGTCATAGATGAATAAATATTCCAGAGGGTTCTGAAAAATCTTAAGTGATAGTTGCAAAATATTCTTAGCATAAATGATTTTATCTTTTACTTTTTGATTAATGCTCTTAAATATACTCATTTGCAATTCTTATATTTTCCTAAAAAAATAGGAGAGATACATGTGATTTCCTAATATGTTCAAGTTAGTGTTAAAATATTTACAATTGCTGCCTAAAACTTCCTGGTAAAGGCCCTGAGAGAAGATAAGGAAGCACCAGCCAGGTTGGTATGGACTTTTGTCCAAATTCTGTCTCTCACTAGCTGTTAACTTTAGGCAGGCTACTTAATCTTTCTGAACTCAGTTTTCCTCCCAGGGAAAAAGGAAGGAGTTGGAATAGATAAATAACTCCCTCAGATTCCAAGGCCCTTGTAAGTACCACTGCTCCTCTGCCCAAGGACTGGAAGTGAAGGGTGCCCCGAGTGTGATAGGTAGTTGGTGAGTCTCACATCCTGACTGAGGTTCCATGAAGCAGCTGTGCAGACTAGATTAGGGTTTGAGCTTTGCAGGGAGATGTCTTGGCTCACCTCTGCCACTCAACTAGTGTACTAGTGTGTGGCCTGATGCATTAACCTCTCAGAAACTCAGTTTTCCTACTCACATAGTGAGAATAATACAGGCTGTTAACATTTTTTAAATTAAATGAGATAGAGTTAAGTAGAGCTCTAAATATAGTAACTGCTTATAAAGCAAGGACTCAATTAAAACCATCTATTTTTTCCTTGGCTTCCCTGAAACAACTGTGGCTAGTAGAGCTTCTCCAGGTGGGTGATCAACATTACTGGAATGGAAATGTGTTCAAAGAGTTTTAAGGTGCTACCTTGGGGTTGATTTGTTTAAAAAGAAAAAAAAAAAAAGGAAGTCATAAGCTCAGGAAAATCTTTAAAAGTTATGCATAAACAATCTGTATGGTTACTTTTACTCTGTGATTCTTTTATTTAGCAACAATGTAGTAATAAACACAATGTTGAGTTGAGCTGGTTGATCTATATTCAGGTCAACTGTGCTACCTAACAGCTCTAAGAAACTGTCATGAAGAAATTTGCTTCACATTTCAATTTGCTTTGATATAGATTATAGGGAAGTTCTTATTTTTCTTAGGCTTTAAAATGAAGATATATAAAAATCCCTTTAGCTTTCATTATATTTAGATTACATTTAAATACAAATTAATGAAACATCATTCCTAATTAGGAAAGACACATTTTAAAAGAAGTATAAGTTCTTATTTTATGATTTAAAAACAATTACTCCAAAAGAAAGAAAATAAATTCTCCAAAATACAGAAAATAGAGTGCTATGTTTTGCCTTTAACTACAGCAAGAAATGTTTGTTTATTTGACCCTAGTATTTCCATAGGCAAATTTAAACTAAAACATAGAATATTCATATCTTTACCAATAGTTGTTACTTGGACTTGTGGAAACTGATAATTTGCAGGGAGTTTAAACAGAATACTGTGTAATTAAATCAGTGTTTCTTGGCTTGTTTCCATAACTTGGGGATGGAACCTTTGTGAATAGAACACTTCTAACTACAGGACCCGATACAGTGTATGTTAATTAGCTCACAATATTCTGTGTTAACCTGTGTTAAGATGACCTTAGGGACTAAGAAATTTTGTTATGTGAGTTCTGAGTCAGCATTATATATTTAAGAATGTCTCTTTGTTGATTCTGGGTAAATCAATGTGAATGAAATGTGAGCATCTGTGTGATCGATAGCAGACTGTGGGAAAGGAGAGAGCTTTCTTCACAGTACAAGGTCATTGACAGGTAGGATACTCTGTTTTAAGTATCTAAAATGCATGAAGCCATTTGATAGACATATTTGTTAAAATAATTCAACTTAAAATTTTCTTAGGAACTAGCTTATTTTCTAAGGAACTCACTTATTTAGAATCAATTTTAAAGGAGTAGAGAGTGAATTTATATACAATTTTCTAATTTTCTTAAGTTAGCCTTAAGAAAATGAGTGCTTAATGTATATACCTTACATATTCTGAAGTAAACAAAGACAAAAAGGAATCTTAAAACTGTTGTAAGCTACGTGGATGCACCAGCTTTGCTGGAAAGGACCCACTGTGACAGTGCTAGCTGGAATGGAGTGTCATTATTTTGATGTTTTACCTGTTCAACTTTGCACTTTTTAGTTAGTGGTGGTAAAGGGAATTGGCAGAGTTGAAAGTTAAGAAATAGTCAAAATCTTGTCTGCAACTGGCCAAAGCCCCACTTTCTCCCCATTTTACACTCAAACTTGCCCTGCCTTGCTCACTTTGGCTTTATTTTTAAAATGCATTTCTGGTGAGTGAGGAAAGGTTTTGTACTATGTTTTCAATGACTCACCCAAAATAACTCCATTGAACTTGTAAAGGGTCCTGTTCTGAATGTAGATTGTGTTTGTTCTGCAGTAGGCATGAAGGAACTGCAGAAGGGAGATTACAGACGGGAAATGTGCTTGGGAGAGGCCGGTGGAGTTCATATTTATTCAGGCACACGTTAGGAGAATTGATTTTCTGGAGAGAGAGAGAGAGAGAGAGAGAGAGAGAGAGAGAGAGAGAGAGAGAGAGAGAGAGATATGTTTATGGGGAGGATGCATGTACCCATCCATATTCACATGTGGAAGAACCATTATGAGGTCCATACTCTTAAAACCTTCCAAATCTATCAGTATTCCATAGATAAATGGTATATTCAGGTACTAACTTTCTCTCATCTTCATAAAATATGTAAGGGGAGTTTTATGTACAAATGCATACTTTCAAATTGTGCATAGTGAACAATTCTTTTTAAGTTCTAAGTGGTTGTAGTAAAAAAGTAATCATGCACATAAGAAAAGATAAGAAATAATCACATTAGGAAGAAAAGAGTATCTCAACAAATTGACCACATAACATACAGGATTATGTTAACACTGAGAAACTCAAAATAACCTTCTGCTGTTTTGTTGTTGAGTGCACATAAATCTTTCCCATCAGCAAGAATTGGTACCAATGAGGCATTTGATGTGATACATAAACCCCATAAAACTTGTGTGACTAAAAATGTCAGAGATCTTGGAAAGCAATATTTTAGGGCAAAACTGAGAAGAAAAAGAAAAGAGATTAATCCAAACTGAGCTTCTAGGCTTCACAGATGAATTACAAATATTTTGGCTTTCCTAGATAACTATGTCCAGTAAGAAGAGTCCAAAACCACCTTTGAGTTGTTCTACGAATTTGTGGAACAAACCAAAGGAAGCTTATTTATTAGTTACATAAACTTGATTTACCTCACTGAGGATGCACTGGATGAAGACGGGCAGGGGCTGTTCTTACCTGCTGTTCAGAAACAGGAGAGAACTGAGTCACTGGAAAGAAAACAAGCTGGCTACAAATTTCATTTTGAAAGGGTAAATTTAGCATTATCTGAGAAACATGAAATTGTGACCTGAGAGTAAGAGATAAAACTGAGAAGCCTCTAAAGTGCACAAAAGCAGAGAGTGTGTAAACTGATGACTCACTTATTGTGTAAATAAATTGCAAGGCAATGTTCTAGTGGTACTCACACCTTTCCCTCTGATACATACTTGGTAAAACAAGGAAAACAGAAGTAGCAGATTGTTGGGCTTGTGATGAGGAAAAGCAAGTAATCCATACTTCCTGAATTTTTGCTACTATGGAAAATCTAACATAACAGGTTTGAGCTCCATAGTTCATACAGTTTTATTTCTTTAAAACATATGCAATAACTAGCAATACTTAAACCAGAAATATTTTAATTATTAATAACAGCCTCTTGGAATATATCACAGAACCAATCAAAATCAGACTATCCTTCCTCATAGTTCATTAACATACTTGATTTCTAAGTAAATCTTTTGAATATTTCTGGTGTTTATTCTTACTGATTGACATTTTCCTTTGATTTTCTTTTATTCTACTGCATCCCTGTCCCCCACTGATGGTATCCCTAGAAATGCTAATAGGTACTGAAGAACCAAAAAGATTTCTTTTGAAATGAATTTTAGAATTACCAAGCTAACCAAAGTTAAATCATGCTTGCTTAAAATAATTTTCAGGAATTCCCAAGTCTTCAATATTGGGATTTAGCTAGATGAGGAAGAAGGTAGAGATGGCTGTAGTATTTTTCAAATAATGAGTGAAAATTTGATAAAACTTTAATTCTACCATTCTTTGATGAGATTCTGAATGATTAAGGTTTTGAGGCCCTAAATAAAATTTTGGTTACACAGATATGAATGAACCTAGAGTCAAAATAAATCTTGTTATTTGGAGGCTTGTTAAGATTTTGAAATTTTACATATCACAAGCTTATGATAGAAACTTTTCATTTAAAATTGTGTTATTTAACCATAGTGTTTTCTGACTTCTGAATTTATTTTCATTTTTAAAAACAGCTCCGTAAGCATGCAAATAGAAGCTACTCACTAAGATGAGACTAATTTCCCCACATGATTGCCCTCTGCAATATAATAATGCCAATAGCTTTAGTGAGCACTTGCTTCATTTCCTATGACCCCCACACTAACTGGGGAAGGTACTTATGACTGTAATTTCACAGATAAGGAAAGTAGTTGCCAGAGAGATGAACTATATATTAAATAAGAAGAGAAAACATTTAAACTGATACCAAAGGCCCTACTGTTTTCACTCTCTCCTGTAAGCACCAATGACTTAAACAATATTCTTCAGATAATGGTATTTGTGATGGAGATTTGCTGCTTGTCTAGACTTGAGTACAAGCCATGATCTAGGCTTTCCTCATATTTAGTATTCATTATTGAATAAATGAACCATCTCAAACAACAACAAAAAACCCCTCAGTGTTGACAATCAATACAAATCCCCTGGTTTTCAAGGTGACAGCATGCTGTTTGATGGATTTCCTTCTCACATGTATCTTTAACATTCTGCATTAAAGTTTTCCATGTAGAAGAAAAGGCACATTTGTGCTACTACAGATTCAATAATTGATATACTCTACTCTAATATTTATATCTAACAATGTAAACAAAAGTAATTAAAATATAATAGATCTTGGAGGAAAAAAAACATAAAGCAAATCTATCACCAGTTTGTCTATTCTGAAGAACAACAACAAATAGAAAACTTACCTCAAGAGGACTCAGTATTCCATGTGGAATCAGCATGGTATTAGTGATACAAGAAAGATATTAAAAAAATGTTCTCTACTGTCTCATGTTTACAGTGTGGGTGGTAAGCTAAACATACTGCCTGTGGCCAGTCATATTATTTGCTACATAATTCAGTCCCCTAATAAATGCTGTGTACATTCTGTGGTGTATCAGGGAGCTGTGGGAGGGAGATGGCCGGGACTGGTGGGACCATAGTGTGACCATAGTGTGAAGACATTCTGGTTCATGAAAGCATTATACAGAACAGGAATGAATTAAAAGGAAAGGACAAGGAGCCAGCAACAACACAAGGGTATGACAGGATGGAAGCTGGGTGGGGAGAGCATATGGACACGGCAGGATCCAACAACGCCCTGGATATAATTACGAAGGCAGTATATACTCTGTGGCCTTTGACCAATCCCATCCACACTTCTGTCTGCCCCTCCCTTCACTCTCTGCCTGTCTCACCTTCCCACAGGTAGCTAGACCTTATCCTGTTTTGGAAGGTCATTAAAGCATTAGCTGTATCCTTAATATAGGACCCCTGAAAAACTAAGAGGTCTTAAGAATTCAAAGAAAACATTTTTATCCATAAAAGATCAAGCCATTGAGATGCTAGTACCCTCGTTCTAGCTCCCTCTACCTTTCACAAGTGTAGGAGGGCCATAATAATACTGTATTTGTTGGCTGTGAAGAGCTAGCCTGGATTTTGGATTTGAACTTGGGGATAGTGGTAACCCATTGGGAATTGTTGAGTCTAGCAATAAATAATGATGTAACCATAATTATAAACTGTAGGCTATGTACTAGAAAGAAGATAGGAATCAATAAAGACCAGAAAGTCAAAGTACTATTTTAATGGTCTGTGCCTACGTGCCCCAAACTCTAGATACCATTTTGTCTCAAGATCATTTTACATTCTAAATATTCAAAAAACCATTACTTCCTTTCACTATCAGTAACCATACGTTAAAATTGAAATTTCATTAACCAAATATAAATTTCAAGTGGAAAACTTTTTTCCTTAAAATATTATTTATTAAGAAGAGTACTTTTAATCACATTAAGGTCAAATCCAAAAGTACTGGAACTTGATTTTCGGAGTTTGGCCAAGTGTAATAAAATATTACAAGCCTCATACAGTATGTGTAGATAGTCTAGATCTAATATGAGGGGGAACGTTGTAGCTTGCGAAGTTGCACTGCGTCTTATTTTCAACAGAATTTGAATCTTTTTTCTCATATCTTTTTTTTTTTTTTTTTTTTAAATAACAAAACAGAAGCTCGTTTTCAGAATAATTAGTTACCTTGACATCTTGTGGCATCTCCTGGGACCCAAATCCAAGCAATTGATGACCTCTACATTTTCCTAGTCGTTTCTTGCTCTATTTTTCCTTCACTTTTTTATCTGCAGTTCAATGTGATATTTTTATTCTTTCTCCGCTCATTTTCATACCTCAACAACTACGACGCATAGCTTTAAGTATGAAACACTACCGGAAGCTTTGACATTTTGGCAGTATCAATCCAATGCCTGTTTCATCCTTACCCAATCTCTCAGACATTATTCCACAAAGCACTCCTCAAAGTCTGGGTCTCAGGAGCAGGGCAGTCACTGCTTGCAAATGGGGGCGTTTTGTGAGACTTGGCCTCCTCACTGTATTTGAACTAACGAGGAGGAACTGAGAGAAAGAAAGGCTATAAACAAACAAACAAATCTGACCCCTTTCAGGGAGCCAGGCTGCTCGGTGCCCAGGGAGGACGGCCCCACTCCTCCGCTCCCTAAAGCCCCCGGCCGGAAGGGGGCGTGGCCTCCCCAGTGTTGGGGGCGTAGAGCAGTGCAAGGGGCGGGACCTGACACTCCTCCAGGGAGCCAGAAGGCGGGAACAGAGATGGGGAGTGTCCGGGGAGGGGGCGGGTCCAGGGCCCTGTGCAGGAGGTGGGGCGGGGCCTGTGCGCTCCAGACTGGGGTGGGACCCGAAAGGGGTGGGGCTTGCCGGCCTTGGGGCGGGCCTGGCCGCGCTGGCGCTCAGCGCCAGTGGAGGTACCTCTAGCCACTCGCGCTCCCGCGCCGCGTCCGGCCGGGTTCACGTGAAGCGCCGGCCCTCCGTCCCTCCCTCCCCTTCCTTCCCTCCCTCCCTCCCTCCCTGTCCCCTCCTCCTCCGGCGCCCGCTCCAGCTCCCCCGGGCCCCCAGCCCGGCCGGGCGCTGACAGCAGCGGCGGGGGTCCCAGCGGCTGCCGCCGTGTCCCTGGCAGGCTCCGGCTGCGCCAGCGGAGCCCCCAGCGAGGCCATGAACCGGCCGCTGACGGCGTCGACGGAGGCGGAGGAGGAACTCGAGTGGCAAGTGGCGAGTAGCAGGAGGAAGGCCTGGGCCAAGTGCCGCAGCTCCTGGCAGGCGTCGGAGGCGGAGGATCTGTCCACAGAGGCGACGACGCAGGACGAGGACGAGGACGACGACGAGGACCTCCCCGGCGCGAAGCTGCCGGCGTCCGCTGGGCGAGGTCGTGGCTGCGGGCCGGGTCGTGCGGGCTGGCGGGCGGGGAGGTCGGTGCGGGGCGGCCCTGAGCTCGGCGACCCGGGGCCACAGGCCGGGGGGGACCGGACGCCGCCGACCTTTAAACGCGCGCGTGACCCGCCTCCGGGGCGGCATGTGCACCTGGCTGCAGCCGGCTCCCCTCGGTCGGACGCGGGGCGGCTGGTGAGCCTCAGGCTGCAGTTTGTTCCCTGGACCCACCCAGCCTTGAGTCCTTTGGGGGGGTCCATAACGAGCTGTTCCTTCGCTCTGCTCCGCAGGGAACGTGCCCAACGAGAAGATTGCGATATGGCTCAAGGACTGCCGGTGAGTCCTAGCTGCCTGGGACAACAGTGGGACTCGGGCTGTTCCTGTGGGTCCCACGGCTGCTGAAAGCTAGGAACCGGAAAGTGAGCCGCCGGATAGCTTCCTCCTTGAAGCGGTTAGAAATGGAAGTGGTGTGGCCCCTGATGATTTGCCGTGGCGTTGGCTTTAAAGTGAGGACTTCAGCAGGATGTTCCCGGTCAGATCAGAAACTCAGATCACCGTGATGCTACTTTAGCCGTGGCTTTTCTTGAAAGAATTCTCAGGTTTCGCGGGATATTTTATTTTGGCATCTGCATATCTGGCGTGGAGTCATTTTCCTTTCAAATGAGTTTTTAGACGACCTGAATTTAGTTAACTACACTAACTGGGCTTTGATTTGGTTTGTGTGCCTTGATTCTCTTTGGGGAGCTGCTAAAACTAGCTAACTTGGTCCTGGTAGTTTACCTTTTGGACACGGATTTGTCAGATGGCATTGGGATTCACCGGAGGAAATAGAGCTTTGAAGGCTCTATTCAGACTGCATAAGTCAGTTGAGTTGCAGGCTTTGGCAACAGGCGCAAAAATGTTTGATAAAATACAGAGGAGATGAATCATATTGCAAGTAAATCTGACTACAGTGAAATGTTCTTGTTTCAATTTCATTTCTTTCCAATTTATTTGCTGTTTATAAAATCTTGTGTAAAGGATGTGTAGCTTTTTAACTTTTGGTGGTGTTTACTTCTGGGCATATTACTGATTTCTCAATTTATAACTTGTCCTAACTGGAGAACTTGTTTCTTTGTTGTTTTGGAAGGTGATTCTTCTATATGCTAGCTTTATTTTTCAGGGCTAAAGGCAGATAAAATACTGACTGCCTCCTTAAGTAACTGGAGCTTTCCCAAACCTGTTTACTACAGAATTCCTTAACTTGTATTGAGGGTGAACTACTATGATAATAGGCTGAAATGTTAGGAAATATATAGACCTCTTTCAAGTTGCATAGAGGAAAACACATTGCTTCAAGTCATCATTAGATTAACAGTCCATCTTATTTTAACCACAGATTTCCAGGCCCTTAGAAATAACAGTAGTGTGTACCAGGGCCTTGTTTAGTTGTTAAACATCAGAGTAGTATGGAATTTAAAAGGCTGAAAATTTAAGTGTGCATCTTCAAAATTTTTTAAGAGTTTATGAAATCACTGTCTTTCTGATTTTCTTATGGATGAATGTGTGAATGGGATATATGCTTGCTTTTACTCAGGTCTTTTT
>NW_008333311.1:3611925-3658450 GCF_000622305.1 Nannospalax galili | reverse complement strand
TTTTTTTTGGTCTTTTTGAGACAGGGTCTCCCTGTAGCCCCAGCTGTCCTAGAACTCACTATGTAGACCAGGCTGGCCTTGAACGCACAGAGATCCGCCTGCCTCTGCCTCCCGAGTGCTGTTACTCAGGTCTTTTAACCTTTACTCTCAGGCTCTATTTCAATTCAGTACTAGATACAGTATTGGCTTACTTTTAAAATATGTCTTAAAATTTGTAGTGTTTTACTGTTTTAATTCAAGTAGATAGTCAAAGAAAAAAGTCACATTATTTTATAACATTTAGTGATTTTATAATGTTTAGGAATTGGGATTGTGGAAGGGGATATATCACATAAATAGTAAATAAGTACATCTTTTCAGGTAAACAAAATGGGAAAATGCTGACCCTGACCAGGACACAGTTATTCTGGAAAATTCCAGAAATTTTGTTACTAAACTTGACTTAATGTGTACAGATCTTGTAGCCCTGTCCTTCTCTCAAAGATTTCCTTTTTGTTCTTACACTTGCACCTCTTCTGTATAGACGCAGCTGTTCTCTGTCCCTGGGAAAGCTAGAACACGTAATCTTCATCTTGGCTATATTGTTGCAGCTTTGACTGCTAGGAGATCTGCATTTACATTTTTAAAAGGCAATTTCAAGCCCTTCTTAGACTTGGGCTTCAGTGTATTTTGTATATTATGTGAGAGTGACCTGAAGAACAGCATTTTCCTCCTGATGAGCTCTGAAATACCTGGTTTTCTCATTGCTGCCCATATTCTCAGTAAAGATACTGCACTTTCTTTCCTTAAATGGAGTCTTTACTGTGATAATCATTTCTTTTTTCACTGAACAGATTGCTTGAGTTGAGTTCTACTAAGCCACAGAAATTCTGATAGGATTTGGGGGAGAGAGAGCTAAATGAGTAGAGCACTTGTTTTTGAGGAGAATGCCAGTGATATTCTGCCTATTTGTTTTCTGTTAGTGCACAGAGCAGCAGAGGCAGCTGCAGACAGAAATACAATGTTTTGGCCTAACTAAGGAGCCATGAGGAAGAAAAAGAAACTCTTTAAAGATGTACATTAGAAAGTGTTTAAAGATATACATTAAAATGTATGCAAAAATCTAACTTAAATTTTGTTAGCCCTTATGCTAATTGCTTATGATTCTTTTATATCTCAAAGCACTAAATTTTGAAAAACCACCTTTTCTTTAGTGTCTCCTTGCCCTTTTAGTTGGCATTTCAGTAGTATTTCTTTGAAACCAATACTCTGATTGATCCCATGTCAGATTGTCAAATTGTTACCAGCATAAACTGTAACTGAAAAAAAAAAAATTGGTATCACAGAATAGAACCTTCAGAATAAAACTGTGTGTCAGTAACTGAAGTAACTAAAGCTAAGTAGTTTAGAAGAAAGTATTTTTGTATTTGAAAAAGAATTCGAAGACATTTGTGTTTAGGCTGTAAGAAAAACAAGCATTGGCTGATTCTTAGCACTGATTCCCAAGCTGACTAGTCGTTTTCAGATTAAATGAAGAAAAGTGTGCTTTTGTTTTTTTTAAAGTTTAAAAGCAGAAAGAGATTTTCAGCCTCCTCCATTTATATGAAAAAAAGGGTTTTGTTGAGGTAGAGGGGCTCTTGGGTCCTGCTGCAAAATGTCAGTAATAGATTGACAGACAAGATACAAGAAAACTCTTGAACCTGTTTCTAACTCCACTTAACTGTTTGTTTTTACTAGAGTTACCTGCCACTGCAGATTTCTCTTCCTCCAGTACTGTTTTTGTTGCTGTGGAAGGGATTTAGAGAAACATTTCCTTAAGGCCTAGTGGTGGTGTTCCTGGTGGTTATCTCCCTCCCTCTTCCCCCTTCCCCCTCCTCTCCCTCTCTCCCTTCCCCCTCCTCCCCCTCCCCCTTCTTTTCTTCTTTTCCTCCTCCCCCTTCTCTGTCTTCTTCTTTTTCTTCTTTGCAAAGAAAAATAACAATTTATACCATTTGTAATCGCCATTCCTGCTCTTAATTGCTGGCAGAGCAGACCTGTGATTAAGTCATTACTGGTAAACTGACTTGACAATAGGTATGTGCTTAGTTAGGAGGATATTCCTTATGTAAGCCACTCACATTCCTCCTGTGTTTGGGGAGGAGTGTTCACTTGATTAAGATGCTGGTTTAGCTGTAATTCTGAAGGGAGGCTGTGCAGTGACACTTGTGCAAATGGTTTTTCACAAGTCTGAGACTTCTCTGCTTCTGTGCCTGCAGCACCCCTCTGGGCGCCTCCCTGGATGAGCAGAGCAGCAGTGCTCTGAAAGGTAGGAGAAAGTTCTCTTTCTAAACTTCCATTTAATGAGTCTTCTTTTATTTGTCTTCTAGGTGACAGCATATGTATGAATTACATAAGTGAGGTTTATACTTGTAAAATATGTCATTCTGAGCTAGAAGCCCACAGGGAAAATCCTTGTTATGAGCCATAAAAGAGTGAATTTAAGAAGTTTCCCAAACTTTGTTACAATGCAATACTTATATTTTTATTGCCAGTTAGATATTATAAAGTCAAATTAAATATAGACTGTGATATATAAATATAAGGAAAGTACGTATTGAATGAATTAGGTCAATCTTGGTACAGCATTTCTTTGCTTACATTAGCTGAAATAGCCACACCTGAAATTTTAGCACCTGTACAAGACATACTTCTCCAGTTCAAAGTACAACAAGAATGTACAGGTAGTGGCAAGACGAATAAAGAGCATTTACAGTGTCAGGAAAATCTAGTTGAGCTCCTGACTTAAGATGATGGTGTGAGAAAAATGACTGTTTCGGGGTCTGGTTTTCCATGGAACCTTTGGAGGAGTAAGTGTAGAGTCGCCTGGAGCCCTGACTTCTGGGAACTTAACCTGCCCACATTTTTTCTTTACAATAAAAAAAAGTTTATGCTTGCTTCTTGAAATGACATAATCTTAATAAATTCTGAGTTCATACAGGTTTGAGACATTGTCTTGTCCCTTAGGAAACGTTTTGCTGGGTCAGTTTGTTTTAATTAAGACAATGATTTTGCACGGCGATAGGGAAGAATGGAGCACCAGGATACAGTTTCTGCATTTTCATATGTTTTCTTTAGGTGTGCTTGTGAGAAACGGAGGAAGCTTTGAAGATGACTTATCATTGGGAGCTGAAGGTATGCTTGCGGGAGGACCTATATTTTATGTAGTTTTAGTTATCTCAGATGGAAGAAGTACTGTCAGATTCGGCTCCTTGGGGCTAAATTTGAAGATCATGGCAGTGGCTCACATCACACTGTCATAACCTGCAGGATCACTGTCAGGATTGCTCTGAGGTACCATTATGAAATGTCTGTAGCTGCATGTTCCTGATTCAGTGCTTGTGACAGAGCTATGGTGAAGGAAATGAGAGAACTGTCCTGAAGAAGGAAAGGAGCTTAAATATTTACACAGGAGAAACTAAATGGAAGCTTACTTTAGTGGGAAGTGGATTCGTACTTGCAGCTGCAGTTCGTCTTTCTCTGTATTTTCCCCTGCCTTGTTTCCTGAGATTTAGGAGATGAAAGGACAGGCAAAATAGTGGCGTTGATCGAATTTAGACCATTATGCTGGTGTCTATTTCAGACCACATTAACACTTTAAAAGTTTGTTGTATGTTGTTTTTCTATAGGTTCCCAATAAATTTCCCATCATGTAAAATTGTTTTCATTAAAAAAATTATTTTGCTGATATTTAAAAATGTATTTTATAGCTCACCGATTATGAAGCTTTTTTACTTTGTTTTGAAACAAGTTCTCAATGTATAGCCTTGGCCTTGAATTCCCTGTGTAGCCCCTGGCTGACCTCAGATTTGACATTTTTCTGCCTTAGCCTCCCGAGTGCTGAGATTACAGGTGTGAGCCATCACACCTGAATCTACACTGATTGTGTTTTACTTCATCAGGTAGAATAGTTATTGATGACTAAATAGAACAGTTATTAATACGTGCATTTTCACACTGGACTTGGTGACGCCCACCTTTAATCCTAGCACTTGGGAGGCAGAGGCAGGGATCTCTGTGAGACTGAGGCCAGCCTGGTGTACATAGTGACTTCCAGGCCAACTAGGGCTATAGAGACCCTGTATTAAAATGTGTGCGTGTGTGTGTAGTGTGTGTGTGTAGTGTATGTATATGTTTATATAAAAAATTAAGAATTTTGTTAAATGCTTAAAAATTACAAGTTAATGAAAAGTGAATTTATCCACTTAATTTAATATCCTTGATCTTTTACTGTTTTAAATCCATTTGTAAGAAATGTTATTTATTTAGTATCTTATAACATCAGGAATTTTAAAATACATACTTTTATTAACTCTGTCAAAGGATTTTTCAAGGAATAAATAAAGTTTTCTGTTTCCTGCTTCCCAGTCAGTACTTTTGAGAAAATGCTGTCAATACCTTACTAAATTGCATCTCAACATTACTGTAAATAGCACTTTGGATATATGCTTTAGAAACTTCAGAATACTGAATGATTTTTATTGAAAACCAGAACCCAATAAAAGAATCACTTGAAAGAGTATAGTATTGTGTTATTTTCCTAAGAAGTATTTGAAGGCTGTTTTCATTACTTGTGTATTTCCTGAGTGCTGTGTGTGGGACACCATTCTGTGGGATGATAGAGAAGCAGAAAATTGTCACGATCTTGCAGATCAGAAATAAAAAGAATTGTGCTGCAATGGATATTTTTATTATTAAATCTCATTTTTTGGTTATAAATTTAACTCTAAACATGGACAAGTATTTGCTTGACCTTGTTAATCTAGGATACAGTTGAGAGGAAGTTTTTAAAGGAAAAGTTATATGAAAGGGATAGAACATTTCACGTTATTTACATAAAGATTGGCTTTCATTTTGAAACCACATTAGAAATGTTTGGTTATTATTCCTAAACTTAATGGTACTCAGGCCTGTTTTGCTCTTAAGATAGTTGTCATTAAGAGGTTGCATTTAATAGTGCTGCAGATACCTCCTATGCGCTGCATATCTTCCTCATTATTTTTTCAACCTGGTACAAAAGTTTAATTGGCTATCCATTTATCTTTTTATTCTAAACACACAACTAAAAGCAGAAAAATAAATGTAAAAAGATCCAGAAAACCTCCAAAAGCTGTTGGTCGTGTTCTTACTGACACATATGGTTTGTTTAATAATGGGGATTTAATGAGCCAACACAAGACTGTGGCATATTAGCTATTTAGCTGTGACATTGTGGTAACTTGTTTTCTTGGTAATTGTGCCATTGCGATTTGAATCCTTCTAAAAGCTGTGCTCTCCATTTATTACCTGTAGCCAATCACCTCCATGAAAGCGATGCTCAAGTGGAAAACTGGTATGTAGCTCTTTTGTACTGGTCCTTTATAAAAATGAGAGGATTGAAAATAACTTTTATGTTATTATATTTACAGCAACAATATCTTGGCCAAAGAGAAAAGACTCCAGTTTCATCAGAAAGGGAGAAGTATGAATTCTACTGGATCTGGGAAAAGCAGTGGCACAGTCTCAAGGTAACACATGATGAAGATGTGTGATGACTGCTGTCAAAGTGACCCGCCCATACCTTTCCAGCCTGAGATTTGACCTTGATAGTATGAACCTAAAGTGTTTACTGGACCATTATAACCAACAGGAGCTTCTTATGCAAAAAGCTGGGGTTAAGCAAGTAAAAAACAATAGATGTGTATGTAAGAGTGCTGGAATTCAGTAGTGAGTATTTTGAATTGTGTAAATATCCTGAAAAAGAAACTCCACAGTGGAGTAACTTCTATTTGCAGAGAACTAAAATTCCCTGTCCTGTTTTAGTATTGAGTAACTTTGATACAAAAATCAGCATAAACCTCTCTAATTTGTGGCTTGATATGTAAGGCTTAATTTCTTTTCAACATGTTAAACCAAATATCTTTGAGATGTACATTAAATCAGCTACTGCATGGGCCTATGGAACCAGTTTTAAGTTGTTACCTAAATTATTATATCACAGCGTGAACATTTTTTTCTGAAGCAAAGCATCCTTTCGTTTAAGTTCCATCTCTAACTTTCTTATTTTCTTCATTGAGCTTTAGAAAGCTTGGATTATCACTGGTGTATGTTAGGATAGAGTAATGAATGTTGAATTCCCAATGGAATCAGAGCATGATGGTCTCTCTCTCTGTAACCTATGTCCTTCTTGCCTTATGCTTCTCACTTCCTGAGTGGATATGGGGCGGGGAGAACTGAAGGAAAACTCCTTCCTCCCTTTCTAACACTGGCTTGTTGCTTTCCTTGCCTCCTAGGGCAGCTGTCTCCCCTAAAGACAAAGATAGTTGGCTAAGCTCAAGTTTCAAAGCATGCTCCTCAGTACCAAAACTGTACGAGCTGCTTAGGGTGCTTTCCATTTTTATTTTGTCTTTAATCCATTTATTCCTTATCATGCCTCATCTGTTTTAATTATTTTAATTGAATTCTTTTATTGGGAATCCCTTAAAATGACCAAAAAAATAAGGTGAGGACTCCCTTAGAGAGTATCTGACAGTTCTTTCTTCTTATGAGTTAGGTTTTAGGTTTTGTTTTATTTTTACCAACACTAGCAACCTGAGAGAATTCATGTGTGCACCCTTTCTAAGGTTGTGTGCCATCCTGCATGGTGTAGTAGGATGCTGAAATAAATGACAGATTAAAGAACAGAAGCTGAGGAAACCATGATCGAGGGCTGTGGATTCATTGGTGATTGGATGTGGACTATACTTTATGTCTTTGTGTTTCTTTTTTGGCTTTTGTAGTGTTTCAGAATTGTTGGAACTTTATGAGGAAGATCCTGAAGAAATTCTTTATAATCTTGGATTTGGGCGAGATGAACCAGATATCGCTTCTAAAATTCCTTCCAGATTTTTTAATTCATCGTCTTTTGCCAGAGGCATAGACATTAAAGTATTTTTGAGTGCCCAAATGCAACGGATGGAAGTGGAGAACCCAAATTATGCTTTAACAAGTAAGACTTTTAGTGTTTCCAAAATTGTAGTGTCTAGGCCAGATGGTCTTAGTTTTAGCGCCTCTCTTATTTTTAGGATAGCAGTGGACTGTTACTTAATGAGGTTAGTAACAGAATAGCTGTTTTACTCATTCTGAATTTTTATTATTCTATTTATAAAGGTTATTCTTTCATTCCTTCTTCATTAATTCTTACCATAATTTATTTGTGAAACTTTGTTTATATCTCCAAATTGCATTTGTTCAAAAAGGAGAGAAGTAGGGGACGAGTTCATTTTAAATTAATGCTAATTGTTAATTTTAAATTAGATCATCCAATTTTACAGCATTTTCTGTAATCTTGAGTAGCTTTGGCCAATTTGATCATTTTTCTCAGATCTGTGCTGATTTTTTTCTGTTTAATAGTGGTTCAAAACAAGATTCTTCTAAGGTTGCCCATGGATAAATTCTAGGTGTTCTTTAATTCTGCTTTCCAGTTCAGTGTAAAATACGTGCTGATGTGCATTTTCTTAGGAAAGTGCAGGGAAATTCTTAACTGAGCCCATGACCTAAACATAAACCACAGCTAGAGATCTATAGCTAATTCTGTTAGATGCAGCACTGTCATCATACTTTGTGCTTATTTCTAACTTTTGAGAAAATTATACATTCCAGTGTTTAAAAATCTTCCTTTTCTTTACCCTATGAATGTAGACAAGTTTTAGGTGTTAACTTGGGGAAAATATGATTTCATAATATTTGGGATCTAAGTTCCCTTACTAGACTTCTAAACTGCCTATTAAGTATATATTCATGCTTGACTATAAACATGTACATTTTTTTTCCTTTCATAGGCCGTTTTCGTCAAATTGAAGTGCTTACTACTGTGGCCAATGCTTTTTCTTCTTTATATTCCCAAGTTTCTGGGACTCCCCTGCAAAGAATTGGAAGTATGTCCTCAGTGACTTCTACTAAGGAGACAACTGATTCCCCTCCACCTTTAACCCGAAGCAATACTGCAAACCGTTTAATGAAAACACTATCAAAACTAAACTTATGTGTTGATAAAACAGAGAAAGGAGAAGGTGGTACTCCTTCCCCCACTAGTGAAAAAGGCAAGATTCTAAATGTTTCAGTGACTGAAGAAAGTGGCAGTAAGAATGATCCCAAGTCTCAGAAACTTGTGAAGAAAAAAGACTCCTCTTCAATGTTGGCTACAGTCAAAGAAGAAGTTTCAGGTAGTTCCGCCACCGTTACAGAGAGTGTTGATGCTGACAGACTTTCTAATGAAGCAAAAGGTCATTTTAGCCAAGAAAGGGAAAGTGAACAAAGCAAAGCAACTAAAAGTCACGAGAATAAACTGCACCAGAAATCTGTTGTTACAGATTCTGATCAGGGTTGTGATTTTAACATGTCCAGCCACAGGGAGTTGGAGAACAGCAGCGAGCTCAGAGATGCGCATGTATCCTCGTCGGAAAAAGAACCTTGTGCACCTCTGACAATCCCATCCATAAGAAATATTATGACACAGCAGAAGGACTCCTTTGAAATGGAAGAGGTAAGTAAAAGGTTTCCTGAGACCAGTTTCTAAGTCAGAAGCTAGGAAGAAAAGTGCCACAAAGTGTTTATGAAATGAGAGGTCCCTAACAGACTCATTCTGGGAAAATTCATCCTCGTGTTGACTTTCTAGGTTTATATTTTACAAACCAAGGGTTGGTCACAGAACTATGTGCTGTGGAGCTCCTCACGTTCTTCTGTCATTTACCAGATGACATCTGATCTCAACCATTTTTCCTTTCTCAAGCCTAAGATACTGTTGCCAGAGAAAGCCTTGAGACAGTATATTCAAATTCAAATCAGTACTCATAATAGTGAAAAACATTGTAAAATCAAATGGGTTTACAGCTCTGTCTCAGCCACTGAATTGCCTGGGACATCTTCGGTGGAGCTTTTCCTGAGGTGTCTCAGTGGTCAGTGTAAGGTGAAGGCAGCTTGGGAATTGATAGTGGTGACTATCATCCACTGAAGGGAGGGCTTTGCAAGCCCAGAAGATCAACATTCAGTAACTTTCTGTTTTTACCTATTGATATTCCTGCTAGTTAAAAAGTTTGAATTAAATGATAAAATTACTCATGAGCTTTGACTAGAAGTCGTTTTAGAGTATAGGAACTGGTATTGAAGAGTTCCAGCTGATTGTTTCAGGCAGGCACCAACCCTGTGGAAGGTGCTTGGCCCCTGAAGCACCCTTTCCCAGCCTGGGAAGCAGGCAGTAGTGCCTCATGTTACACTGAAGGAAACTGAGGTGTGTGTGTGGTGGCTATAAATAATATGAAATTTTTTCTCTTGGAAATGTATGAAAGATTTGCTTTGATAATAATTCACAGTAACTTTAGAATCATATGCCTTATTTTTTAGGGATTGAAAAATGGGCTAAATATTTCTGCCCATAATGTTTTCTTAGCTGAGTTTGTTTCTTTCATATTAGTGAAGACTTTACTTACTGTAAATTTTCAATTGCTGATAGAACTATTTATCATTTCTTGTGATTTTGGGATATTGTTGATCCTTTAATTATAGCTAAAGAGTGAAATAAAAAAGGACTAGAAGCCCTTTGGAATAGAGCATATTCTTCTTGTAAACTGCTATTCTCTTTCTTTTTTTTCCTATACTTTATATTTCAATTCTTTTAATTCCTAAAGTAATTTGTTCCTTATTATAATGAATATGGAAGAGAATTTGATGACTGTTTTAAAAACTGTTGATCTTTAAAACTTACTGATTCCTGTTTCACTATGTTTTGGTCTAAATTAGTCCTAATAATCATTGACAATAGCAGAATTCTTACCTTCCCATAGGCCCCCTCTGCTGTGATAATTACATATGACAGTTTCTTCACTTTAATACAATAGTGCAGTATAAAAGTCTATACAAATTATGTTGTTGGTAATTCAAAATTTGATGTTGGTGACTCAGATTGGATAGCATTTCTACATGTGAGTTTTCAAATAAGTAAAAATTTTTATAATTTCTGGAATTTTAATTCTAAGCAAAAGTGTAGGGAGTGACTGTTCCAGCCTCACCGATCGACCGAGCAGTTGCAGAGTTCTTGGTATCTCTAGTGTGAAGACAGCCATTGTTAAGACTACTGAGCCAGTATCGTGTGGCCCCTTGTTCCATTTTTAATTTATTTTTTTTTGGTTGTTTTGAGACAGGGTCTCTCTATAGTCACAGCTAGCCTGGATTCGCTATGGAGACCAGGCTGGCCTTGAACTCACAGAAATCCACCTGCCTCTGCCTCTAAAGTGCTAAGATTAAAGGCTTGTTCCACCATGCCCAGCTCACAAACATTTATGTGATAGATGAAGTTTGGTGGCAAGTTAACTTTTTGATAAACTTTTTTTGTTTTTGCTCCCTCTACTGACCAAATAAATTAGTGAAAAAACAATGTGAACTTTTTCTAACATACAATGTTATAAGAATAGTTAACAAAAATAACTAAGCTATATATATATATATATTATATATTATATACACTATATATATAGTGGATATATAGTGGCCAGGCATGATGTTGTATATATAAATCCTAACACCCCGAAGCATGAGGTAGGAAGACCTAGAGTTTGAGACTAGCTTAGACTACGTACCACGTTGCAGGCCAGCCTGGTGTATGTAGTGAGACATTTTCTCAAAAACAAATAAAAAATTATTTTTAATAGATTATAGGTCTATTATAAAAAGGGGAATTTTAAGGGGTAGTGAATCCTTATTCTTCATGTATGTTTAAAATATGGCTAAAAACCTCCTAGAATTGTGTTTTTATCCCTTTGGGAACTTTAAAGAAGGCTTGTAGAACAATGGATAAAGCAAGGAAATAATGCGTTATTTTAATTTCCTCTTTAGCATGATTTGAATCATACTGACAGACTAGAGAACAATCTTTCTGAGACAGACCTTTAGATCCCATTCAAAGTAGCTGAGTACTGTTTTTCTCTCAGACTCTCTTTGGTTGAGGTTGGACTCCTGTTGAGAACTTTCTTCCTGTATAAGCAGCAAGTAAATAATAAGTTAGAGCTCTCATTCTGTCAGGAAGTCAGTTCTCAGTCTGACTGCCAGCACCTCGGGATACTAGGTAGGCGACGCTGTGCAGTGTGATACTGTGCGGGAAGCTGCCTAACCAGCTGAGATAGGAGGTAAGACGTGACAGTAACCAGGACCAAGAGCAGACATGTTTAAATGTGAAGAGAGCTAAACAAATGATAAGGTTGATCCAGGCTTGGGAGTGCAAGTCACTATGCCTTATGGTAAGAAAAGGAAGGAAATGTCCAGAGGCTCTTTCCATTGAAAATCAGCTTGCCTTATACAAAACATTCGAGAATGGTCTGAGTATCCAGAAATCTCAAACTCTGCTAGAGATTTCTCAGTTTTTGTTTGGGTTGTGGGGAAAAGTTTTCAATTCTTAGAGGCTTAGTTAGATAAATTTTGTGTTCTTGTTGGTTTATTTGAATATTTCATGGTAACTCTGGAGTCATACATTAGAAATTTGAATGATTCACAGTTAAATCAAGTGATCCTGTTGAATAAACAGTTGCTCATGTTTTGTGGGTGGAAGCAAAAGCTCTTACCTTCTAGAGGAAAGAGGGCTTCCCTGCCTGCTGTGATCTTTACTGTAAATGATCTTCTGTTAAATGGAATCATTATTGGAGGGATATACAATCTTTCTTAAGATACTAAAATTTTAGTTACTGTTTCCAATCTTGTCTTCATACGATTATTGATTTGACTAATAGAAGTCATTACTTTTAGCTTCTAAGTTTTAAGATGTACTCTTTATTGGTTTGACTTAAAATAAGCCCAAGTCAGTCGAATACTTGAGAAATAGTTAAGTTGTTCATTTAGTCTTCCAAATTGGCTGTGAGGTTTCCTTTTTTGAGACAAGGTGTTGCTATATAGTTCAAGGTTGACCTTGAACTCACAGTATCCTCCTGCTTCAGCCTCCCAAATGTTGCAATTAATAGACCTGTGTCATTGAGCCCAGCACTAGCTGTGGTTTTTGGAAACAAGAATATGAACTCTAACCTGTGATACCTACACCAATGTCTGTTATCTCAAAGCCTCAGAGTTACTGAGTTTACTTGTTTTTTTATGTACAATACTTTGTGTGTTTTTTCCTGACAGTGAAAACGTCTTACTCTCTGTCTCTGCCTCTCTCTCTCTCTCTCTCTCTCTCTCTCTCTCTCTCTCTCTGTATGTGTGTATGTGTGTTTAAAAACTTCAGGATTTTTCTTTAAGGTAACATACAAGTAGTTATAGAATCATATTCTAGCAGAAAGAAGGTTGTTTGAATTCATTTCCCAGTTTCCTCCTTATACAAATGAGGAGGCATCTTCCTGCCACTTAGCATTGCATAGTACTTTCCAGCATTGGTGGTCGCTGTCTTTCTGTGGGTTGTCATATTCCTTGTGAGACCAGAGCTTCTCAGGCAATGGAGGTGTCAGTAGAGGATGGCTGAGAGGGGTCTTCTGTCATGTCCTTTCTACCTGATGTTTCAAAGTTCCCATGCAGGTGCATATGATCAGTCTAAGGACTTGGGATGGGGAGTTTTCATCTTTATTTTATAATAGAAAAAGCAGATAATTATCACAGATATTTGGAAGTCAGTAAACAGCATTAACAAGACTTGAATTCAGGAATAGCTACTTCTAACTAACTATACCATGTATTTGGTCAGACTGGATAATAGGATGATACAGTGGGCTAGAACTGACATGCAGCTCTACACAACTTCTTTGAAAAAAAATGCTTTTTTTTTGAGATTACAAAACAGAGTTGTAATTTCTAAATACTTTAATTTCAATTTTATTTCAACATTATTTTATGTTTATGTCTATACAGTAACAAAGCCATGCCTTTTTAAACCTGAGAGGAAGGGCAGGGTTAGAGCAGCAAAACATCCCTGTTCTGTAGAGCACACTGCAATAGGATTATACCTAGAAGAGTTATTGCCACCAAGAAATCAAACTCATGGTAGCTAGACACTGATCCAAAAAGCTATGGGCTGTGTGGGCTGTTCTCAAGCTCTTTTTGTACATCTCTAAATCCCAAAATACTTGGACCAAACAGTTCTGTCATTTTTGTTTAATGTGGGGTTTTCCCCTTTTTATTATGAAAAGTTTTGAACTTACCTAAAGTTTAGAGAAAATTGTATAATGAATTTCCATTATTTATCACTCAGTTCAGTTACTTTGGTTCTCTTCTTATGAATTTAATCATAGGCCACCTGCAGCATGTGACCAGAGTTCCACTGAGCACCAGGAAAACTTGCCATTATAAATCAGCATTCAGTATTTGCTTAATATTTTTCTGCTCAAATTTAACTGTCTTTTGCACAGTTGTGACCAAAATAAAATCTAAGAAATATACTATCACTCGCTGTCATCAACAGTTTAATACTAAGATTTTGCTGAGTGAAAATACTCATCCTGACAGTAGTTTTGTAAGTAAAATATGACCCTCTCAGACTTAAATGCCCCTGTCTTGCAACTGATGGATGACTTTGTAATCAAAGGAGAGATTTTGTTTTGCTTAGAGTAATATACTGAAGGATAGACAGTACACAGAAGTAAGTATGCTCATTAAATTCATGCCACTTTTTGGTCATTTTATGTCTAAGGAAATAGAATATTTGACAATTCTGTATTTCAAAGTGAGAGATTAAAATTGGGTGTGCCATTGGCAGTGTCTAAGCTAAGATTCCTAAAATGTAAATAGTTATCTGAATTTCTTTTGCACTGTTTTGATCTGGTTGATAATTATTTTTTAGAAATCTCTCTGTAGTATTCTGGGCCTGAGTAGCAGCTAATAATAGATGTTTTGTTGAATATAAAAAGAAAATGTGTTTTGTTCCCTTGCACATGAAACAATGGTTTTCCGGTTGAACTTGTATCTATTGCTTTGAGTAATATAAAAGTTACACAGTAGCAAGAAATAGTAGAACTTATTTACAGGAGAGTGGTATTAAATGCTCACTCTTTTCTGTTTCTTAAAAAGTCATAAATGTTTCTTCATGGGAGAATATAAAGTTTTCACAAATCGGAGAAACTCTTAAATGTGTAGTGATATCATTTAATCTTTCTTTTGAATGTTGACTTTTCTTAGTTCTATGATACATCATTCTTGAATGTCTTGAAAGCTCAGAGTTCAGTTTAAAACCTTGTTTGGTATTTTCTCTCTGATTTATTCAAATTTGAAAACCTGTGTTTGGCCATTTTTCTTACTGTGATATGATAAAGTAATGGCAATTAATGTTCCCCTCCCGCAAATGTCTACTCTTGACATATTAGCATGGCTAGCTAGTGTCTTCACAGGGTGTCATGTTTAGGAATCAAAATTTTCTCAATGGTATAGATGTACAAGTACAAAAGCACTTTTGTGGGCTTGATATCTATATTGAATATAGTTTTTAGGGAGATTTTTATGGTTAAGACCTTTCAACATTTTAGTTATAATAAAATTTTCCTTTTCACTTAAAATACCAAGGTATATCATGAAAGAACATTTGTCCCAGAACAGGGCATTCCTACATGTGAGTGACATTTGATTCCTGAAATGGTGGGATTTTAGAAAATTTCACAGTGGAGCATGGTGTTCTAAAATATTTCTCAGTCATGCCCTGCTGTGGTGCTCCTCGGATTGAAGCTCCTTGAAAGTTTAATGTTTGGACAACTTTCTGGTATGGGCCAGTTTTCATATGTAGCAACATTTTAGAAATGAGGTAGTTTATTCATGGAGTAATTTTTCTTTCTCTGCTACCTAGGTTGCTATGTTTTGCCAGGAAATAGGTCAGAAAATTAAGTTGTGGCACATGCTGACAATTTTAAAATAAAATAATCTCTATAGGGGCTGGAGAGATGACTCAGCAGTAAGAGCACTGGCTGCTCCCTCTTCTGGCCTCTGCAGTTCCTGCATGTATGGGTCGGTGCACTTAGATAGAGGCAGAATACCCCTACACATAAAATAGGAAGAACCGAGCTTCTTAAAGGAAAGGACGTTAGATAGGCTTACTAGACATCAGTGGATGAACTTGCACTGAGGGATGTCTGGGGACACTAATGTGACATTATAGGCCTTAACACAAAGGACAGAATGCATGAATTCCAGTGGGGGGTGGGCTATGGGAGGGTGCCAGTGGGGAAGGGAGGATGATTAAGATGCTCTGTATGAAATACACAAAAATTCAATAAAAACTTAGAAAAAATGAGTAAATAATATTTTAAAACAGTTTAAAAATCTCTATATAGTATTTGGTATACTTTAGTTGACTGGCTTGGTTAATGAATAACTACCAAGAGATATTCTTCCTTGCCATAAACTTTTTTAGTTTAACTACTTACTCTGTTTTAGGTTCAGAGCACAGAGGGAGAAGCACCGCACGTGCCAGCTGCTTGCCAGCTAGGTCTCACCAAGTCCAAAAGAGGTGAGTAGACCACTGCCCCTAGTCCCCTGACATTTTCTTGCGTGTAGCCAGTGATTTGGAAAGGGCATTACCTATCAGTGTAAAGTAAACAATTAGGAACACACGGTGGGGTATGTTATTATTTCATAGTATAATTTTTGTGTGTTTTAAAAAAACTGTCATGCTCATAAACTAATACTGGATTGTTTATCCTCTAGTGACCTTATTACACAGTTCTGGGTGCTCTGAATATTTTTCAGATCTGCACAAGGGATGACTAGAAAGTGACTGAAACAGATTAAGACTACTTTTTTATTGTTATAATGAAAATTGTGCTTGTTTTCTCCATCTCTGGGTTTTCTTTATGCAAATATATCTCTTAAGTATAATACCTGCAATATACCTTTGGCAAAAATCGTCACTCACTAGCAATAGTTAAACCAAGTTAAATAAATTCAAACTGTGGTTCAAAGGTGAGTGGCTGTAGATATCGTTCTTCTTTTGAATTATTAATTATTGACCAGAGAACCTTTGAGTTCATTTCTTATACTTTTAACTTGCAACAAGACAGAGATGTCTCGAAATTTACAAAGCTTTTGAGATTTAGAGAAAGAAAGAGGAAGAGGTTAAGTGATCCCTAGGGGTAGGACTGTTTATTTTTAAAACTTTACACATGCTGTACCACTCTGCTTTTTTTAAAAACAAAGATTTGTATGTATGTTCCTAGAATGGATGATTACATGTTTGTTCTGTTGATCTCTGAAATCACTCCTGAGGGACAGCTTGCCTGTGACTTCCCTTTATTCGGAATGGCAATAAAGAATGAGAGCCCCTGTCCACTTGTTCCACCACATACGAAATGAACTTCTCATTTGATTTTTCTGCTTTCATAAGTCCATAAATATGTATGTCTGTTTCTGAGGTATAAGGAGATCAAGAACTCTTTGCTTTAGATGGATAAGCAAGGGCTGTATTAGGCAAAGCAACTTGTCATTTGTCAGAGGATAAAATACTGGAACATGGTTTTGAGTTGTTTGAAGAGAGAGCTCTGAGTGGTAAAAAACAATGTATGCGATTTGTAGTCAGCTGAGGTTTTTCCTCTTCTCAGTTCTCTGGCTCTTATTTCTGATGGCATAAACAAAACTGTTAAATGTATTTGTGAACAGAATCCTATAAAGTAACAGTGAGCGAGCTGTGTATGTGCATGCACAGGAGGAGATGAACAATATTTTAGTCATTTTCGAAGGTAGCCTTTCAGATTTCGGCAACCGTGGTATATCATTGACTAATCATAACTTCAGAGCTAGAATCACTGGCAGAATATTCATTTCATAAGTTTCATAAAAACAATACATATGGAACTTTAATAGTAGGATTTTTGAAGTCAAACTTCTCTTAATCTCAAATGAAGATATTTATATATCTAATGCCTTAGAAAGTTTTAATGACTCAGCTAGCTTCTGGCATCTCATTGAGAAGCCCAGCACTTTTCTTGTTATAGAGGACACAAAGTTCTGTTTTTAGTCTTGAAGAGAATATGCAGATTTTCTGTTTTGTTTCTTTGGTATTAACAGTTTCTAGATTTTCTTTTTTCCTCACTTTTATGCTTCCTCTAGCATTTAAATTAAAATAGTGTTTTATGTCTTCAGAACAGAGGCTTAATCTTCCTAATTCTACATTTTTTTCTGTAGAGAACTACATTTTGTGGAACAGAATTGTCCCTAGATTGTGATCTATAGACTTTTAAATAAAGTTTACTTTGTAGACAAGGTCTCTCTGTGTCGCCCAAGCTCGTCTCAGGTCTCCCAGGTGCTGGGACTACAGATGAGACCACAGTGCCAGATGTGATTGCAGCTTGCAGAACAGTTTCCCCCACCTTCTCCTGTAGCCCCATGAGATGGTACATGATAATCCCATTACCCAGAGGAGTGAAGTTACTGCTTTTGACCACTGTCCTATACTCTGAAGCCTACACAGTCCACCTTGCCACCCAAACCATTTGATGTCCAATGGTACTCAAGGAACTGGCCAAGGCCTTATTCTGCTGCAGATTCAGCAGAGCTTTGAGAAAACCTGAGTTTGAGCAGGTCACTCTGGCTTCTCTGGGCTTTCTGGGAAAAACTCTTTGTCCAACCAGATAGGCAGTTTTATTTCTAAATCACTTCTACAACTGCTTAATTCTGTTGCTGCATTAAGAGTTATCGCCAAGTCATTCAGCAAACATTATTGTCAGGTGGGTCTATGTCCTAGAATATATTAAAAATAAATAAAATTCCTGCCTTTAAAGGCTCATAGACCAGTTATACACACACATACACACATACACACACACATGCACATACACACAAAGATGTAGATATGTAATTACAGTGATAATTCCTGTGATATAAGTTGCTAATCATTTTTAATTCATGTAATACCCCATTAGAACTTGTGGTAGCAGCTTAATATAATTCAGTTTTATCACTAATCCAGCAGTCTTAATTTATCAAGGCTCTGGAATGCTTCTTTATAGCTCATATAGTTTATAGTTTTATTAATATAACACTGTTGCAGAATTATTCTAAGTTTTTAATGGGTGGGGGGAGTCACTCTGTTTGATGAAACCTAAGACTCTAATGGGGTATGTCAATAAGTAAAGTTTCATTTTGGATTTTACTCAGTTATATCATGTCTCATCACATGATTCAGATCATTCGGTGAGCATGCCTCATCAGCCTGTTGCTGGATCTTTGAGACAGGAGGGTTCTGTAGAGTCTCCACGGAGGCAGCTGTAGCTGGACTGTCCTCTTGCTTGCTGTAATTAGTGAGCATGTTACTGAAACACATACATTTTATTGTTAATTAAAAGTTAAAGTTTTATGGCATAGCAATAAACAGAGGATTCTTATGTATTAATTAAATCTTTGATGTCTGTGTAATTGTTATGAAAGAATTGTTTTGTAGCACAAATACACACTTAAAACATCAAATATTTAAATATCATTGCATTTCAAATTATTAAATTTATTGGTCCTAATTTTATTCTTTCTAGGAAGATACAGAAGTTTTTTATACAATTTACATGTAAACTTAGAATTTCACTTCTTAACTGTCAATAGATTTCCATAATGTGAATTCTTTACTTTGGGAATTCTGTGTTTATTAGAATCATCCTTTATTTTACCCAGCATTCCTCTATGGATAAAATTAAATTGGATTTACCAAAATACATTATAATTAGAGCTTAATGAGCAAGTAGATACTGAATTTTTATGATAGAAAATCTGATTCAGCTTTTATTTTAATTTGAATTCCCTCCTGTGCTCTGAAGCTATGATTTTGCATAAGTGGTGCATGCTTTCTGTTGGGAATCATATCTATAATAATAATGCTGCAATTGAGTCTTCTATAGTGGTTTTGAGTAACTGTGTTTTACTGACAGATCATCTGTTACGAACTGCAAGTCAGCATTCCGATAGCAGTGGTTTTGCTGAAGATTCTACAGACTGCCTCTCCCTTAATCATCTTCAGGTAAAATTTCCTATTATAATAGGTACTTTTTATTAACTTCTTCATTTTATGGTGATTTTTCAGTAAGTATTGGTAAGGTGATTTGTCTAACTTTATTTTTCTAATGAAAAGAATAAAATATATGGAATGTAGATGTTAGGTAAACATTTGACTACAAATTTCAGCTTTTACCCATTCTTCATCTCTAGTCAAATTTCTTTTTTCAAAAAAAAAAATTTTTTTTTTTTGTCTTTTTGAGACAGAGTCCCCAGCTGGCCTGAAACTCACTATGTAGATCAGACTGGCCTTGAACTCGTAGAGATCCGTCTGCCTCTGCCTACCCAGTGCTGGGACTAAAGGAATGCACCAACATGCCCGGCCAGAAAATTTCTTAATTCTATGTTATTAGTAACTAAATTGCAGTGATCATTAAACTTCTTGGTCTGCTGTTTCTTTGTTTGCCATCATTGTATTTCAGTGTTGCATAATAATTATTTTGTTCATTTAATAACTCATTGTGTGGATCCAGAACTTCCTGCTTGTTCTATGAACTTCCATGTCAAACTGTGTTAGATAACCCAGGAAATGGGTGCTTCTTTATCCTTGAGGAACAACGAATTGGTATGTAGAGTGACAGAATATATAGGAAGTTTATTAAAATGTCTTTAATAAAAGTTGAAAATTGGAATGAGGAAAAAAATAAAAAAAACTTTCTAGAAACATGGCATTTAAAGGGTAAACAGGCAAGGGGGCTCACCTAAGGGCATATAGAGAGGATAATCAAATGGGGTGAAGGATTCACAGGGTTCCATCTCTAGTTGAGCTGCTGGCAATTGATGGCAGTTAGAGGAGGGAGAGTCATTTTTCTTGGGAGTGTAGCCCAAGCTCCTGTGGATGGCCCCATAAACTTTTGCATATGGGCAGCACTAACTGGTCTCAGTGTGTTAGAAAAAAGAAAAAGGACATGAAATTGGGAGGCAGACATGTTGGGAGAGGTCCAAGAGGAGGTGGAAGAAGGAAATGGGGTGTAGTTATACATAATACGATCTGTTCATGCATGAAAATCTCAAATAATAAAAACTGTCTTTAAAAAGAAAAACTAGGGGACTAGAGAGATGGCTCAGTGGTTAAGAACACAGACTGTTCTTGCAGAAGACCCAGGTTTAAATCCCAGCACCAACTTGACAGCTAACAACTGTCCGTAACTTCAGTTCCAGGGAATCCGATAGCCTCTTCTGTTGTCCACGGGCATTGCACGACATGGGTGCACTTACCTATATTCAGGCGTAACACTCATACACATAAAATAAAAATAATAACTAAAAAAATTTCTTTAAAAAAAAGAAAAACTAAAAGGACTTCTTAAAGCTAAAATATAAAGATGATAGTAATATGAAAACATTGTATAAAACTTATTGGTAAATGTAAGTGGGTACTTGGCCCCCAACATGTAATGATTTGCGTTAGGATTTGCAGCTATACAATAGTGTAAACTTGATACTTGTTTTGTAAAAATATTTTAATTTCAATTTTTTATTACTTCTGACTAGTGGTATAAGTGTAGTATTCTCTTAGATAGAGGACAGTGAATAAGGATGCAATCCAGTGTATGATCCTGAGAGTGAACGGCCAGTACGCCACAGTGTACTGTATCCAGGGTTTTATGGATGTTGGTTTTGAGGTTTGTGTTTTTGCATCCCATCATGTTACACAGTATCTATCTGTGACTCCTGTACTCACACAATTTTTTCTCATATATAGTATTCAGTAGGTTACATTAGTCAATATTTATTATAAAAAAGTTTGAGATGATTTTGCTCATATAAATGTTCTGAGCATACTTATAAGATAGAATAGGCTAAGATGTCCTATTTGACTGATTGTGTAATATTAGACACATTAAAAAAAACTAAGAAGACAAAAAAGTTGGAATATGGGAAGAGAATTTGAGAAAGATTTGTTGATTGACTGATTGACTGACTAAAGCTTTTCAGAAACTGTCAGTGAGTGTAGTTGTGATAGAATAAACACGGCACAAGCACGCCTGGAGAGTATGTCAGTGATGAGTATGGGAAGGTGAATTCTTAGCTGTGCTTTTAAATAAGGATGATAATTTCCTCTGAGAGGTCTTTCTGTGTTAATGGGAAGGAAGTTGTTCAGCTAAGGAAAGGGGCCATTAGGGAAGAAGAGTTTGAACCAGAAAAATCTAGGAGGAAACTGGAGAAGCACTCTGGTCCTGGAGAGATGTGGATCAGAAACACAGTCTGAGGGATTAGCTGTGCAAAAAGGAACATGATCCCTTTTGAAATGAAGAGATGGGGTAATCATGCTGAGAACTAGAGAAATTGTAGGTATCAGAGAAGAATGCTAAGAAAGTTTTCTTCATTTTCTCTGAGTCAGTGTCATGTGTTGGAAGGGAAATATAAGAAAAATAGAAGGTCTGAAACATCTTTTGAGAAAGTGGGAGAAAGGTAATTGTGGACCCTGCTTAGGAGCAGTAAGAATCAGAACACCTGAGACAGAAGACCATAGAAATACTGACACTTACCTCTCACATTCATCTCTCTGCCTTGATTCTTCATCCTCCCTCCCGTTTTCCCTTCACAGGTTCATGAATCCCTGCAGGCCATGGGGAGTAGTGCTGACAGCTGTGACAGTGAGACAACTGTCACTTCCACTTCCTTAGGTGAAGACCACGTTACTCCGACAGCACAAGACCAGCCTTATTTTAATGAATCAGAGGAGGAGTCTCTTGTCCCTGTTCAGAAAGGAGGATCAAAGGTGGCAACAGTTGCTGACAAAAGAAAGTCAGACAGCCAAGATTTTCCTCAGTGCAAGACTATGGAGAATACTGGAAACAAAGAGTCTACATGGGGTCCAGTTCCTGTTTCTGAAATGTTTGAAGAAGATTTGTCTCTAGCAGAGACTGGAGAGCTCCTGAGGGAAGCAAGTGGGGAAAGCGATGTGGATAAAAGCAGCGAATGTGAATTTGCCCAGTATACCACACACCATATTCTCAAATCCCTGGCTTCCGTTGAAGCTCAGTGCAGTGGTATGAGCTCTGAAAATAAAACTGGGCTTCCCTCTTCTGTGGACAGAGTTAATACTGCTTTGCAAAGAGCTCATATGAAGGTTGGCAATCTGTCTGGTCAGAGAGTAGGGCGTAGCCTAATAAAATCAAAGGATCTATTAAAACAAAGGTACTTGCTTTCAAAAGCTGGCTACCCTCTAAGAAGGTCTCAGTCTTTACCAACCACGTTACTTAGCCCAGTAAGGGTTGTGTCCTCTGTCAATGTCCGGTTATCTCCAGGAAAGGAGACCAGATGCAGCCCACCTTCATTTACCTACAAGTATACACCCGAAGAGGAACAAGAGTTGGGAAAGCCTTCGAGTGAGCATGATGGTCACTCTTTAGTTAAATCCACTATTTTCATCCCTCCATCCTCTGTGAAGAAAGACGTCCCTCAAAGTGAGGTAACCCGGCTGGAGGAGTGCCACGATGGAAGGCTTCCTGCCTGTGCGCAATTTGCTCCTATATCTCAGTCCACATGCTCCCTTCATACTGTCCACTCTGAGTGGCAGGACAGACCCTTGTGTGAGCACATGAGGACTCTGAGTGCTCACAGTGTCCCCAACATATCAGGCGCTGCCTGTAGTGCCTTCACTTCTTTTGGGTGTCCTTACTCGCATAGACATGCTGCCCATCCTTACCGAGCTTGCTCTGCAAATCCTCCTTCTGCCATAGAAATGCAGTTGCGAAGAGTCTTGCATGATATTAGAAACTCATTGCAGAGTCTTTCACAGGTAAGATAAAAAGACCTTTGGTTTTATTGCTCCGAATGCCTCTTAATTCACGAGAAGCTAAGACCCATCAGACATGAACTATGCCAGCTTGTATTCCTACATGCCTGAACTTATCTGTACCTGCCCTCCTAGACAAGTTCTTCATGGTTCTTAGGGAGAAAGCTGTAACTAATCTTGAACAAAGTAAAATGTCTGTGCTGAGAATTTCCTTTCCTTCCTAGAGGAGAGGGCTGGGCTCAGGAGGTAGCCTCTCCTTGTCAACCTCTCCTTCATTCTTTTTGTCTAGAATTAAATCATCCTGTTAAAAGCATCTTCCCTCTCAATCTTCTTTTTCTTCTTTTCTCTGCCATCGGATGTGTTGACCACTTCTTCCTTTTCTAAGTCTTCTCGTTGGCTTCGGTGGCACGTGTTCTCCAGGTTTTTGTAGCTCTTTGACTTAAGCTTTCCTCTTCACCGCCTGACCTTTGATGCTGGCTTCCTGGCACTGAATTAGTTTATTTCCATGAGCTCAAAACTGGAACCACTCCAGAAGAGAAAGAACCAGGTAATGTGTGAATTTAGAATGCATGCCATCTGTTACCATGAAGTAGTAGGTGGAAAGCCACTTTTAAAAGTAAAAATAAGAGTTGCATCTTTTCAGGTGATAGTCTGATGGGCATTTAAATACCAGTTTTGTCCTCGTGACAGCCATCTCCTGATGGTTTGTGTTTAAGCAGAACATGGGCTCTCTCCTTCACAAAACATAGTTATGGCTGTGACTAAGGTAGTGAACCCTTTCACTGTAAGCCTGTGAAGCTGAGGATTTTCAGAGCCCTGTCCACCTGCACCACTGTGGTGCACCCTAGCAGCCTAGCTGCTCCAGCTGTGGTTTCTTGATCACAAATGTCCCATCAGTAATAGCTGATAAATCTCCCCGTTCTCCACCTCACCCCAGTAATTAAATGACTCTCTTCAGTCTCCTTGCATAGGTGTGTGTTCCCATTGATACAGGGCAGCATGGCATGCAGGGGTCTCATATTTGTGAGTTCTTGGTGATCTGTATGCCTTGTCTTGTTTGGGTTATTTTGTTGTTGCTATTTTCCAACTGTAGTGCTCTGTCCTTGCCTCTCTTTGCTCAGCCCAGGTGTCACCACTGTAGGCATGTTTGCCTAACTGAATTTTTGTTTGTTTTCATAATAGTCCCCCATGCATTCAGTTTTTTAACTTCTCCTTTTTTTCTTCCTTACACTCTGAGAGTATTTGAGGACTAGGGTTGCCTTTTATCTTCACTGCCTAAAAGAGTGACCTACAGAGCGTGCTCCACCAAGACTGCATGTGACGGGTACCTGGTGCTGTCCCAGTCACATCAGTTCTTACTGTATCTGCAGGTTTCAGTTTGGATTGTCTACCTTCTCAAGGCCAGAAGGAAGTCCCATAAACATAGACATGATATATATATATATATATATATATATATATATATATATATATGTGTGTGTGTGTGTATGTGTGTGTGTGTGTTTGTGTGTAACTTTGTCTTTTCCTCTCCCAAATATGTCAACTTGGGCCTAGAATAGCTAAGACTAATAGGGAGTATTGGGGATTAATTTCTTTTGTTGCTGCTTATAGTAGAAAATATTGTCGGGTTTTTTTGTTTGTTTGTTTTAACCTGAAAGAGGTAGGAAAAAAATGCATGCCTCGCTTCTGCCTTAACAAATTAGAGAACTTGGAGTCATTTTGACATTGCTTTTTAATCCCACTTTCATTTCTTTGAAGCACCCTATGATGACAGGGCCTGAGCTCACTGCTGCTCCATATAGCACTCAGAAATCATCCACTCTACCTCTGTATGAAGTAAGTTCCCTTTTAAATCTTTCTGTTGCAAAATAATCTGTATGATTTAAAAGCATAATTTTGTTATATTACCTTTTAGAATACTTTTCAGGAGCTTCAAGTCATGCGACGGAGCCTGAATTTGTTTAGAACACAAATGATGGATTTAGAGTTGGCTATGCTGCGACAGCAAACCATGGTATATCACCATATGACAGAGGAGGAAAGGTGGGTTCATTTGTCTTAACATAGCTCAGAGCCTTTCTTCAATGAAGTGTGTTTCCAGCTTAGATTCTTTAAAACTAGGTTTAGTTGTACTGCCATGTGGACAGTATATGTTGTAAACCAGGTCACAGAGTGTTTTCCTGAGTTATGTTCTGTGCCTTCGGTGTGTTAAGGAAGACGGCAAGTAACCCGCTTTTCATTGTGTCTGGTAGTTGAGAATGCAGGACATCAAAGATCTAGTGTTACACCATCCAGATTTATAGAACTTGTTATTCAGTACCTTTGTTAGCTTATGATATGCAAGAGTATTTAAATATATAGCAGGGCAGATGGATGGTTGATAGCTAAGGAACATCTTGTTTCTATGAAGAGTATTATGAATAGAAACTACCCAACTATTCTTTGTCCGTCTTTATCCTTGTCCCAATCCTGATAGGTATGAAGTTGATCAGCTACAGAGTTTGAGGAATTCTGTCCGAATGGAGTTGCAGGAGCTGGAACTGCAGCTGGAGGAGCGCCTACTGGGCCTGGATGAGCAGCTGCGTGCTGTGCGGGTGCCTTCGTCTTTCCGTTCCTCAACGCTTGTGGTATGGCACCAGGGTACCAGGGCTCTGTGCTGGGTTTATTCATAATGTTTCTTGTGATTTAGGTCAGGGGTTTTCATTTTAACCATTTGTTTTAATGGCATTTGGACCATGCATAATGTTTAAGGAACTTCCCTACACATCAGTTTTCTGTGCAAGATGTGATAGTTTTTCATATTTACTATATTTAAAAATACATTGAAATTCTGGAGGGCTGAAGAGATGACTGGGTGGTTAAGAACACTGGTTACCCTTGCAGAGGGACATAGGAGGCTAACAACTGTTGGTAGCTTGAGTTCCAGGGGCTCTATTGCCCTCTTCTGGCCTCTGCAGGCATAGTATACATGCAGGCAAAATATTCATACACATAAAATTTTTTTTAATTGAATTTGTTTTTTTGTTCTTTTCCATGGAATTTGAGCTTCCACATTATATTCTTAATTTTACCAGTATCTTCCAAATGTTGCTTTGACATTTGAATTTTTCCTACTTTTTCATGTTTTATTAAATAAATGTATGACTATGCACACGTATATGAACATATACAGGGAAGAATGAGAAAGCGTCTACACACAGATAAAATAAGAATATTCCAAATCATTAGTGAAAGTATATTCTCATGATTTTAACCTATTATTCTTGCAAATGTGTGTTGGGAACAGAGAATCAGAACATCTGTATACCGGTCATAATAAGACATTTGATGGAATTCCATGATAGTTGAATATAGTCTTTGTGACATGAAATGATGTTTCTGGGAAATAAGTAGCTAATTAATTTTATTTTAGAGCACTTGCGGTCTGAGTAAATGTGTGCACAGGTAAACCTGTCTGCTCTTACCCTTCTAGGGAATGTGTGCCAGCAGAAGCGCTGATAACTTGTCATACCCTTCTCCATTGAATGTCATGGAACCAGTAAGCTGCTTTCCTTTTAAGTTTCTGTGACCTGACATAGCTTTTTTTCAGTTTGGATGAAATGCACACTTGTTTTAAATACAGAAGATGATAAGTGGAATTAATTGGAAGTTGGTTTGCCACTTTGTAGTCCTTTGCTGCCTTAGGCCACTAAGAAGCAAGCTTCATTGCAGCTGTGATTTATCTTTATTACTTAAAGGAGATAATGTACCTTAAAAACATTGAATTTGTACTCAAGGAGTTGTTGGAGTTCTTTCACAGTCAGATCCTATATCCTTTAGGCAGAATCTGTAAAATAACTATGAAGTGAGTAAAACTGCACTAGGTGTTCCAGGTGCCCAAATTATTGCTTGAACTTACTATGAATTTAAATTTGTTTTTGTGAATGAAATGGACCAGTTAATTAATTAAGTAGAATTATGCCTTTTACAAGTGAAGGGATTGGGACAATAATTATAGCTAGCATTTTAGCCTTTTTAGTTACCAGTCTTAGCTTGGAGAGAGATTAAGTTTTTCTGATCTCCAGGTCACGGAACTGATGCGGGAACAGTCATACCTGAAGTCTGAATTGGGCCTGGGACTTGGAGAAACGGGATTTGAAATTCCTCCTGGAGAGAGCTCAGAGTCTGTTTTCTCTCAGGCCACATCCGAATCATCTTCTGTCTGCTCCAGTGCCTCCCACACCAACAGAAGAACCAGAGGACCTTCTGGTGGTTCAGGGGGCAAACCCAGAGCCCGCCTAGTGACAAGAAAGAAAATATTCCGAGCTTCAGTGGCCCTGACACCAACTGCTCCCTCTAGAACAGGCTCTGTGCAGACACCTCCAGATCTGGAGAGTTCTGAGGAAGCTGGAGCAGCTGAAGAAGGATCACAGGCTGTAGGACCTAAATCTGAAGTGGAAGAAGGGCAAGGGGCTCTCCCCCTGATGACAACTTCTGAGGAAGGGCATCTGAATGTGGAGCAGGATGAGTTACAGCAAGTCATACGGGAGGTAGGTAAAGGCGGAGTCTGCTGCATTATGCAGATGAGTCTTGTAATAGATTTCACTGAACACCAGTTACGTGGTCTTCTTTTACTATGTATAGTAATTTTCAGATAGCTTTTGAATTATCTTTCCCATTGAGTATGTTTATTAATTTATGTTTTTAATTGCATTTCTGCAAAGTTCATATTTCAGTTTAATTCCAACTCTCTGCTCTAGTGAAAAGGTGTTTATAGAGTTTGAAGGAGGTAAACATGTGACAAGTTCTTTGGACCTCTTATTTCCGCATGTGTAAAATATGTGATTATAATTTAGACCTCATTCATAATTAAAAGAAGTCATAATTCACCTTTATATGAAAAAGTAGGAGGGGGTGATGTAAATAAATATGGATAAGTTGTTCTTTTACCTTTTTTGGCTGGACAAGTGCAGAAATTTTATGATTTTTTCATAGATTGAAATATATTGTGAAAATAGGGTCTATGCTGATAATAAGAGCATGAAGCATTAGCCATAGTTCTACGTCACCACGGGTATAGCAGAAGCTTATGAAGACTAGTAGTTGGAGATCAGAAGTATTGAGAAAATTTATAGAATAACTGCCTGTTAGCTTTCTGTTAGTCTGACAGTATGCCTGAAAAGAATGAGCTCAAGAAGCAAAGATTTATTTTGGCTGGTAGTTTCCGATGTTTCAGTCTCATTTGATCTGTGGTTTATGGGCCCATGATAAAGCAGAGCATCATGTTAGAAAGGGCATGATAGAACAGAGTTGCTCAGCCTTTATTGGCTGGAAGGGAGGGAGGAGAGATGATGACAGGCTAGGGAAGGGACCAGAGCAAGATAGATCTCCCAAGGACATGCTCCCAAGGAGCTCCCTATTTCTTTCTACCAGGTGCCACCTCTTAAATTTCTTCCCAATAGCCCATCAAATTATGAACCAGCAGTGAATTAATCCATTGGTGAGATCAGAGCCTTCATGATCTAGCCACTTCATAAAAGACTCGCTCTGGATATCACTGTATCGGGGACTGAGTCTTCCGGGGAATTTCAGATTTAAACTGTAACACTGTTTTCAGCATTGAGTTTCATTTATAAGACAAATGTGTGTACATCTTTTAGCAAACAAGAGCTCAACAGATAAATTTTATGTCTTTTTAACCTCTTTTCTAATATATCTTGAGTATTTTTTCTGTTCTAAGAATTCTTAAGAATAAGCATAAAGAGGAATTATAGTTGTCCACGTTTTTTCCCAACCAAAGTACTTAAACTCTTGATAAGAAACATCTTTTATTCTTTCTCTGACCCCCACCAAAAGTAGTACTTAGCATGTGTGAGGCCTTAAATCTGACCCCTAGCAAAACTGGTACTTAGCATGTATGAGGTCTTGAATCTGACCCCCAGCAGAAGTGGTGCTTAGCATGTGTGAGGCCCTGAATCTGTCTCCCAACAAAAGAGGTATTTAGCATGTGTGAGGCCCTGAATCTGACCCCCAACAAAGATGATACTTGGCCTATGAGACACCCTGAGTCTTACCACCAGCAAAGGTGGTACTTAACATGTAAGAGGCCCTAAATATGACAACCAGCAAAGGTAGTACTTAGCATGTGGAGGTCCTGAATCTGACCCCCAGTGCTGCTCAAGCAAAACAAAATAAAACAACACAAAAACAGTGAAACCAGCAACATACTTTATAAGGTATCCAAGGTAGTAGAAAAATACATATAAGCCTTGAAATCCTTAAACTTAAATTTAGTAGTAGGATAAACAAGAATAACCAAGAGAAAATTGAAAACTTGCACAGAAAGCATTTAGCAAGGTCTTCCAAAAAGTTTTCATGTTTTAGGCCATTTCAGTTTTTGGATCTTTGGCTTTATGGAAACATTAATTTAAACAAATAAACAAAACACCTCCAAATTTTTAACATTTCTGGTCCCACTAATTCAGATTCCCATATTATTCTAAGTATTCAAGAACTAATAATTTAGGTACAGGAAATGTCAAAATAAGCCAGAGAAATTAGTGGCTCCCAGTTTTCAAACTGCATATATCAGTTTGAATCTAATGTCTTTTTAGAAACAGTTCATAGTACAAAATCTTCCCTCAAGTTGACCAAAGAATAGTGCATATGTATATGGTGTGGTAATTCACATATAAACAGCAGTAGCTTAAGAAGTACATTAAAATAAGCATGGTCAGTTCTGCTGTGAACACACAGATTATGTATGTATCGTTAAACATCTCTGCACTGTGAAAACAAACACAATAAAAACCGTGGGGCATGTGGGTATAGAATAAGGTTAGAGGAAGACATTCCAAACTACATCAGTGACACTGAAAAGTTAAAGTTATAAGTCTAATTAAAACATTAGTACAGTTTTATATATAGTTAAATAGATAGGAAAGTGGTAAACCTTACAATAAATACAATACCTTAAAACACTTGAACTATGTTTGTAAAGTTGAGATTTGGGAGGGTTGGAGCTTGCGAGGTATATTGAGGGGATAGAAGGATGTCCTGAAATCTGACGCTGTAATACCAGGTGTGAGGAGTGCTCACTCACAGGGCTGACGCTGCTGATAACATGGTCAGGTTACCTGCATTTTGTGTTCTTAGTTGGTTCCTAAGTTCAGCTTAATACAGCTGCTTGTGCTCACCTCATGTTTCTCAAGGATGAAATGCAGATAAGCAGACTGTAAGGTGATTGCTAATGTGTAGCAAAGTCATCCAACCTTCACAGGCTAGAATACCTGTGAGTAGTAATCCATTGCTAGGTACATGTTTTATGTCACAGGTCAATATTTAAGTTAAATGAAGTAATCACTCTTACAGTAAGTACATTTGCTAGCTGAGGAAACTAATGTCTTTCTTTTTGCTAAATTTCAGATTTTTGGTTTGAAAGTTTTTCTGAAAACACAATGTTATGTTCCTTGTTTGGCACAAATACTCCCTTTATGCGTGCTTGAGCTCTCAGTTTTAAAGTTTTATTAGCCTGATATGTGCTGCAAGTAGTTTCCAAGGAAGAAAGCATTTGTTTTAGACAGAGCATTGATTCTTTGGCCAATAATACATATTGTAGAAGTCATTTGTTCCCATTATGCTGCCTTGGCCCTAGAGCATTGCTTAATCATTTATAAGAACCTCCCATTAAATATGAAAGATCTTATACTTTGTTGACATTTAAATCGGCATGCTAGGCAAATGTTTGAAGAACTTCAGAATTTGTTACTAAACTCTTAGTGCCAAGCCATCAGCTTGGAATGGAATATGGTGTAGTTTGCAGGAAATCTGGCTTAACATTTACCCTTGCTGTCTAACAAAGAAGGATTTACCAAGCAAAATATATAGATCAAATCAAACATAAGGGAAATATTGATGTACTTAACAAAACAGACTCTTTTAAAGTACTTTAAGAGCATATAAAAATTATAGATACTTAGTCTAGTGCTGGTTATAATTTAAAAAATAATTCATATTGATATCACAGCTCAGTTTTGTGAGTTTTTAAAAAGTTTATTTACAAATGATTTAAAATCCAGATTACTTCTTATTCCATTTATTTCTAACTGGTAATCTTTTAACTAAAATGTCCCCTGTGCTAAATTTCAAGTTTTTAAGTTTATTATGTCAGCTACCAAGAAAATTCAATTCAATTCCAGTTTTCCAGTAAATTCATTGCACCTAACCCCATTAACAGAGGTACCATTCAGAAGGGCAAGGTTCAATCCTGTGATGAATAGTTTTGCAGGTGAGGATTAAGTTTGGCAGGCACTTTCAGGGATGTTTTCTTACTGCACTCCTGGGTGCATGAAAACAATGCTGTCTGTCAGGCCTTTGTTGTCATCATGGCACTGCATGTGAGGTTTTTAAAGAGCGCTTTCATTACTTACAATGTGCAAGTTCAGTGGAATTCCACTTTGGAAGGAGCACATTAAAACAAAGTCCTTTCAGGTAAATATTTAATAAACATATTCTATACTTTAAACTTTTGTCAGATTAAAGATACTCCTTTTCTGCCTAGATTGCATACTCATCATAACTGGAAGAAAAGTACGGTCTTAGAGTTTTCCCTAGTCATCTATGTTTACAGATTTTTAAATAATATATGTATGTGTAAAAATTAAAAGATGACTTAATAGGATGAATGAACATGTGTCATTTGCATAGGAGCAAAGGTAACAATTAAATGTCATAGAGTAAACATAGATTGTCATATGTTTAGTAAAGTTATTCTGTGTTTATTGAAGCTCGTAGGCTTGGTTTATATCTGTCAGTACAACTGACATGTTTTAAACATTATTTTGGTAAAAACACAGTTTGCCATGTATTCCTTTGGAATGTTCTTTTAGAGAGCATTTGAGGGTCATGGCTTTGGGGCACTAGGCACTCAATAGACACCTATTAAATAGATGTGCAGCCCCACACCTGACACTAGTAGTTGTGTGTTGCCAGTAAGCAGTCCTTCCATAATGTCAAGTGTTCTGTCTTCAGTTTTCACAGCTTTTGGGAAATTGCTCGCAGAGTTAATTTTACTATCAGCCCTAGTTGTTTCCTGACTCTGAATCCTCTGTCCTCTCTAGGTTTCTGACTCTGAATCCTCTGTCCTCTCTAGGTTTCTGACTCTGAATCCTCTGTCATCTTTAGGTTTCTGACTCTGAATCCTCTGTCCTCCCTCTAGTTTCCTGACTCTGAATCCTGTTCTCTCTGCAACATGGGGAACTTTAGAACTAATTTGTCTATGAACTTTTTAAATAAAATAACTTACTGTAGTCATTATATTATTTTCAGTGCTAGTCTAAATGTAGTTGCTTCTCAACTTTCTCTTGCTTTTTAAGTCTGATGCCATCTCTCATTCCTCTGCTCTCTTGCCCTCTCATTCATTCATTTACTAAGTGCTTGCTTTATGCTCAAACTAGACCCCTCCCAGAAGTAGCTCACTGCACAATTCCCACTTGACCCTCTTCTCTATTCCTATTTCTTTCTTTTTAGAAAGAAATGAATTTATCAGTCAGTCTCTATTCTACCCCCTTCTGGTCAAACATGCTCTTAATACAGAATTTTTATCTTCCCTGTCACATGAAATTGTAAGTTTTAAGATCTGCCATTATCTAAGAATCTTTTTAAAAGTTTCTTCAAAACGTATTAGCTTTATCATTATTGAACTAATATAATTATTTTTCCCTTTAGTATTTTATGAGACAGTATTCATTTTGTGTGTCCATCTAGAGTAATACGTGCTTGACAATGGAGATTCATTTTTGTTTTCTGTTCTTTTATTGAGACAGGGTCTAACTCTGTTACTCCAGATAGTCTCAAGCTCCTGGACTCAAGTGATCCTCCTGCCTTAGCCTCCCAGGTAGCTGGGAGAACAGATGCAAACCACCCTATAAGCTGCCAGTAATATTCTGGGTTACCCCCAAAATTTAGCATGCATTTTTAGTTGGTAAAATAGCACCCTAGCTAGTTAGCTAGTTTGTTTCTTGAATGATGAAGAGAAAGGAGCAGTAATAAAATCACCATGTTGTAGTGTAGTTGCCTGGAGGGCACTGCTTGTTGTCTTGTCAGTACAGGTTTGCAGTAGATCTTTCTCTGTTTGCTTTATACACGATGGCTGTGACACTCTGGTTTTTATGTTTATGTCTTAATAAATATTCACTAAAAATTAACCTAAAGTGCTACGGACTTAAGAAACTATGTCAATTCAAGTTCTAGAAATGTTGTTGGAAGGTAAAATAAAAATATTTAAATATATAGCAGGGCAGATGATGGATGGCTGTAGCAAAGCCATTTTTGGAAAGACTTCAATTGAGATGTTTTCAGGATGTGTTTAAGAACATTTTAGGAAATAGATCAAGCTGACAGGAAACTGGAAATGTAGAATTCTTAAAAGCTAGTTGAGAGTGTCGCTGTGCTAATTTGGGAAGACATTATCAATTTACTTCAGGAAATGCACATTTAAAGACTTTAGAAAGGGCTGTTTAGAAAGCTATATCATTAAGGCGAAAAGGAAGCACATGGAGTCTTTAGACATCTGGACAAGAAACTCGTAATGGAATTGTCATTGCCTCGGGTCTCTGCTTTTTTCAACAATTGAATGAGTATCCTCTCTCTCTCTCTCTCTCTCTCTCTCTCTCTCTCTCTCTCTGTTCTCTCTCTGTGTTCATTCACATCTGTATAGGTGTGTGCATGTATTTGGAGGCAGAGGACAACCTCATTTGTTTTCCTCAGGAGACTTCTACTTTTTTTTATAAAACAGGGTCTCTCCTGGCCTCTGGTTCATGGATTAGGCTATAGGCTAGGCTGTCTGACTTGTGAGCTTCAGAGATCCACCTGTCTCCACCTCCCCAGTGCCTGGGTTACAAGCACACATCACCATGCCTGACTTTCTTCCTTTTTTCTTTTTTTTTTTAACAAGGATGCTGGGGATCAAACTCAGGTCCTTAGGCTTGCATGGCTAAAACTTCACCAACTTCTCCAGTCCTGATATATTCTTATCTGGAGCCACACAGGTGACAAATGTACCATACCACTAAAGAAACAATGACTTCTTAGAGTTTATGGTTGTTGTTTGGATGTTTTTCATGTTTAAAGAATAAATTTTACTAAACAAAAATTTCTTCCCATATAAAATGTGCATCTTAGAAGCTGGGCATGATGGCACACACCTCTAATCCCAGCATTCCAGAGGCAGAGAGAGAAGCAGACAGAGGCAAGTGGATCTCTGAGATGGGGCCAGCATGGTCTATATAGCAAATTCCAGGCCAGCTGGGACTACAGAGAGACCCTGTCTGAAAAATACTGAAAAAAAGTGCATGTTCGAATAGTGTCTAACTTCTATAATAGTTTGCTTTAATTGATATAACCAGGCAAATTGTGCCTGTATGTCACTTTGTCACCAGCAGGTTTTCTTAGCAGTGAGAGCATGAATTCTGATGACTGCCTTTCCAACAGACATCAGTAAAGGGCAGAAATGCAAACCTCACAGTCAGTCAGTCCTTATATTGTGTCATGAAGTAAATTACTAAAAGGTTTTAAATCTGTGAAGTAATATTTTATCGTGTTCACCACATAACAATTGGGAGTTTACATAATGTCCTTAGCTGAATTTTATCAACCCAGACTTGCATTGCAAATACTTTGTGTGTCACATGAAAGCTGTAGTTTTCTCTGATTTAGCTGACTGCAAATATTAAATGGTATTTATGCTTTTCGAAAAACAATGGAAGTCAACCATATTGTTAAGTGTATATTTTTCTCCTTTTCTATTATAGATTAAAGAGTCTATTGTTGGGGAAATCAGACGAGAAATTGTGAGTGGACTTTTGGCAGCAGTGACTTCAAGTAAAGCATCGAATTCAAAGCAAGATAGTCATTAAATGGAATTTATTAGGTAATGTTCTTTATTTAGCTAGATATAAGTTAACACTTGTTTTTTATTGTTTTCATAATGTAGTTTTGTTTTTATAGCTAAATTTCTATTTTTACAATGTATGTAATATGATGTCCTATGGTGCAAAAACCATATACAACCCATTAAAGCATAAAGAACTCAAATGTTAATCATAGAATTACCTATATTGTAAATTTACTTTGAAATTTCATTATAGTAAATAAATCCTGAAACTGAGCCTTTAGACCTGAATCTTATTGGTTATTTCAGATGTGTAGTTTGTGGAACATGAGTTTGAGAATTAATCACAATTTTTTAATACTCTCCTAATTATTTTGTCTTTAAAGAACCTTCCCATAGATCCATCTAATCATATAAAAACTTTTATGTGGTTTACTTGTTATGATGAATTTTATTTTATCACCTATATCTAATTATGTTTTATGAATTATATATTAATAGCAATGCATGTCATAAGCAACTCCTCGGCTGTCATCTCAAAAGCCAGAGATAAATGAATTAACTCTTTAAAAGATATATAGCAGCCAGAAGATTGTGTGTGCATCTGTGTAGATATCTGTACGTGTATGTAATGAAATTGACATCTCCTTTCAAAGAATTTTCAAAATTGTATTTGAAAAGTGTTTAATGCTGACTTTTCCTTCTTTTTAAGGTTGGCATGGATCCCATTAACTGTAATACTGGCATTATCCTGATTTTTCCTGGTGGAAACATTACCTATTCTTTGGAAGATTCGGTTTGCTGAGCTGGGCTACTGTGTGCAGTGTACAGTGTGCATTTCTGTATGCACTGTGCAGTGTACATGTCCATATGCAATGTACAGTGCATTTTTGTATGCAGCATACAGTATGCATTTCTTCTATGCATATATTTTAAAAAACATACATAGAAACTTAGGCACTTTGTTGAATCATTTCTTAACTATCAGGCTAGGAATTTGTAAAGCCTAATATTTATTTGTATGTCAATATTTTTCCAATTGATTTCCTGCATAGAAGTAATTATAAAACTTGAAAACTTCCAGATATAACCAACTTACAAATATTTCTTCAGACTAGTTTCTTACAACACTGACCTCTATGAGGTATTTACTGTGCAATAACGGATTCATTTTTTGAGAGCTTGAAGCAACCAATGACTTTTCCCTCCACTGCTGTTCATTAGTGTCACTTCCAAGAGGACAAACCATCTGTTGTAAAAATCGCTTTTAATTCTTGAGAAGGCTGCTAAGCAGCAGTAGGGTAGATCCTATGGGGCTACCTACAACTGCTTCTTGTTCTTACACTGTAAGCCTTGTTGCTTTACCCAAAACAAACTTAACTTTATAGCTTACATGGTATTTTTCTTTTTGGAAATGTGCCTTATGTTAAACACTATGTGCTTTCTGCATTGTCAAAATGTCTTATTATAAGGAGATGTTTCTTCTGTCTTTTAGACTAAATAGTAGTATTATCAAAATAATGGGGCCTGTGACTTGAATGAATAGAAATGAATAAGCAGGCTTTAGTTTTTCCAAAATGACAGGTGTGTTTTCCTCAGATATAAATGATTTTCATTCAGTTTTAACCTTTGGAAACTCTTGGTTTTTCTGAAAGAAAAAGGAAAATGGTTTCTTATTTGGTATTATATGTGTCAAATAAATGTATAAAGTAACAACCAAATGTTGTTAGAAAGTAGTCTTTTAGCATTTATAATTTTCAGCTCATACTATGTTTATCTGGGAAGTTTTAGTCAAAAGTGGTTGAAATATTAACATTGTTCCTTGAAAGAGTATCTAAAAGGTTTATAAATGTTTGAAATATCACACAAAGGCTGATTTCTAAAAAATTAAACAATAAAGTATTTATTTTGCCTAAAATGTTGTTCATTTCTTTTCTTGAACTACAACATGAAGAGTTTGGATTACATGATGACTGATGCTCCCTCCCCTGAGAGGCTTCCAAGGAGCTTCAGAAAGTGCAGCCCACCCCACCAGAGTGACAGTGGTGTTCCAGCCTTAGAGTTCCTTTCTAAGGCTCGGTTGCACTTCTCTTTAAAATATACTGTTAAGCTATAAAGAACAAATATTAAGGCAGGCATGGTATGCATGCCTGTGATCTCCTTACTGAATAAGTTGAGGTGGGAGAATCAAGAGTCAAAGCCATCCCCACCTACGTATCAGGTTCGACACCAGTCTGGACTACATATGACTGCCTCAAAAAACAAAAAGAAACAGACATTGAAACATTAGTCTATTGTTAGTCAAATTATTCAGCAATTAAACCAGTTGATTGTGACAATAATGGGAAACATGAAAGCATACATCCCACATTAATAGTGACATAGGCATCCATAATTTTGACTATTTGTAGTTTTAGCCACTTTTAGTTTATTTCTAATAGAACAGTATTCTCAGATTTGAATGATCAAAACTACAGATACAACAATTGAAACAAGCTGAGCTAGCTGGCAAATGAATAGGAATTAGGTGAATCTCAACGCTGTACTTTCCCTCTCCTTGCATGAAAAGTTATGTTCTGGGGCTGGAGCGATGGCTCAGCAGTTAGGAGTACCGACTGCTTTTGCAGAGGACCTAGGTTCAATTCCCAGTACCCACATGGTGGCTACGAATCGTCCTTAACTCCAGTTCCAGGGGAGTCTGAAGCCCTCTTCTGACCTCCGCGGCATTGCACGACATGGGTGCATTCACATACATACAGGCAATACACTCATACATATAAAATAAAAATAAAATATTAAAAAAAGAAACGTTATGTCCAAGCTACCATGCTATGTAGATGAGTAATGGAGCTCTAAAATAGATGGAATATAAGGCATTTAAAAACTTGTTTTTATTTTATGTGCATGAGTGTTTTACCAGCCTGTAAGTGCACTGAGGTTGTACACTGCTTACAGAAGCCAGCAGAGGACATTTGATTCCTTGGAACTTGAGTTATGGATGGTTATAGCTGCCTTTTAACTTAAAAGTAAGCTTAATAGTGTTCAATTTTAAAAAGAATTTGAGAGAGAGTAGCTTATAATGGTCAGAGAAGTCTACCAAGTAGTTTAAAGACAGGGAAGTTGAGACTGGGTTTCATTACTCAATAGGAACATTAGCAAAAGTTATCCAGAATGCCAAAATTGAATTTAAATTACTATGTGCCTGATGAGAGCAATGTTTTTAAAGATACAAATTGTTCGTACCTCCTGTACACCGTGCCAAGACCCTTCACAGAAAAAGGCATAGAAGAAAACCCTGAAATGAGTTTTGAAGTTTGTAGTCACCGATATACCAACAATGGCCAATTTCTCAGACTTAAAGCACATGTTGTACCAATTCCTTTTTAGGAAGGGATTAGTGGTTAAAAACAAGTGCACCTGTGTTAAACACTGTAATTTGTTATTCGTGTTCTTGAGTTAATTGTTTAGTAAATCCATGTACAGATGATTCATGGTTTTCTTTCAGTAGAAGTCAGTTCCTTCTATTATTTCTGTAGTCTCAAGGTTAAAATAAAAAAATACCTTGAAGTATTATAAAGCAGATGCTATCTCAGTAGACTCACAAACATCTATTACATCCCCACCTGGACACAGAATAATTAGGGATATTACTCAAACCTCAGTTGTGAATGTCTTGATTTATATTTGGTCAGAAATGATTCCATTGTTACCTATTAACACATGCAAAATATAAGCATTCAAATAGAAATAATATGATTATTGAGACCAACTTATGAGGACAAGTGGGAAGGTGTTAGTGATGAGAAACAATGTAATTTTCCATCATGCTGAAACATGGTGCTTCTTAAATCATGCTCACTAATGCTGAGGATCCATGAGAGCAATTCATGTATCTTTACAGTAGCCTTATAGAAACATGATTCTAAGTGCTTTCCTCACTTGCCCTTCTTCTCCACTAGAATTCTTAATTAGCTGATGTTGTATACCACGCTGTTTGGAAGAGGAGAACCTTCTTTTAGGTGTCACCAGTGTATACCTTAGTGGCAAACCAGCATTGCTCATAGCTTACCATTCTCCCATGAATCCCTGGTGAAATCGTCATTTCAGCTTTCAGTCTGATCCCTGGGCTTTGATGGGTAGAAAGCACCAATGTAGGCAGGACTCCTGTTCTCTGCCAAACATCCTCATTCAGATTAACTCATTCAAATCCACTCTGGCTGAATCTTAGAAAGATTCAACAACCTGTTCTCTTACTTTTAAGAACAGACAAATATTTTAATGACATGTTTAGGATCCTTACTTTTAAATTATTTTCTACTCTAAAATATCACAGATTTAGTCAACATTCAATGAAAAAAATTAAAAACTAATACATTTTCTTAATTTTTTATATTTTAATTTTTGCCAATGTGTGTGTATGTGTGTATGCACACGTGTGTGCAGGTGCCCATGGAGGCCAGAAGAGAGTAGTGGATCCACTGGAGTTGGAGCTTCAGGAGGTTGTGAGCCTCCCCACATGAGTGCTGGGAATGCCAGGCCTCCACAAGAGCAGCAAGTGCTCTTCATTGCTGAGCCATGTCTTCAACCCCCAGCAGTTAGCTTTTTATTATTTTATTTTACCACTGGCCAATTTAATAACATTATTAGTATTTGAGCTAAGTCTTCTAAAATTCATGAATGTGAATTATTATTTGGTGTAATTTCTTATTAGTTTCCCATTGAAGTATAAGAAGGTCAAAGCAGGACAAAACATAACTATCAGATATAATTCTAAACCAATTTGAGAAAAGACACTAAATCCCTGGAAGACTCTTTCTTTGGTCCATTTTGCTTGTAATGCTCATAATGAAAAGAGAAGACTGAAATCACTGGTAATTCCCTGGATTCTCAACATACATTTTGACAAATTATTTTTAGAAAGTAAAACAGGACTTAAGGAAACATAATCCTTTGCCACAAATTTAAGTCGTTAATAGTATACAGTGGTGAATATCATTCATGATTTGGGGAACATTTTCCCCAAATGGGCTTAACTTTTCCCAATTTGGGGTTTAAATCTAAAGGTCTATTTACAATGTTTCTTGGTTAACTAATGAATTCACTACATTAAAGAAAAGCTGGCTGCAAAACGCTTTTCAAAATAATTCCCTTATTCCTTTCAGTTGACAGCAAAAGCAAAGGGAATGAAAAAGAAGCCTGTGTGTGTGTGTGTGTGTGTGTGTGTGTGTGTGTGTGCATGTGTGCACATATCAATTATTTGCTTCATAATTTTAAATTTGGAAAAATATTCTTCTAAAATACAAATGATAGAAATCAAGCTTCCAAACTTTCAGCTGAGTGTGGTGGCTCATACCTGTAATCTTAGCACTGGAATGAGGCAGGAGGATTGTCAGGGGTTCAAGGTGAACCTGAGCTACATACATAGTGAAGTCCAAGCCAGCCCATTCTACGGGGAGAGACAGTCTACAGTCAAACAAACAAACAAACAAATCTTTGCAACATTTGAGGTGATAGAATATGGATTAAAAAAAAAAACTTGAGAAAAACTAACAAATTAAGCCAGTTTATTCTTTGTGTGTGGTGTATGTACATGATCCTGTGTCTGTGCATGTAGAGCCCAGAGGTCAATGTTTAATGTCTTCTTCAATAACTGTCCACCTTATTTTTTCAGAGCAGTCTCTGAACTTGGAGCTCATAAATTCAGATTGACTGGATAACAGCTCCAAGGATCCTCCTGTCTCCTTGCCAGCTCAGATTGCATTCATGGGCCACCACTCCTGGCTTTTCTGTAGGTGCTGAGGATTGAATTTAGGTCCTTATGCTTGCACAACAAACACTTTACCAACTGAGCCATCTCTCCAGCCCCAGTTTATTCTCACTCTTACTGTGAAGTCCAAATTAAATGATTTGATTTGTTATCAACACATATATCACAAGCAAAATATTGTCAATTCAGTAGACATTATAATTACTTTTGAGAGGTTCTGATAGTCAGAATGTTAGATTCTGTTGATGTGTGGTAACCAACTAATTCTCGACTTAATATGATTCTGAACAACATACAGTCTGAAGTAGAAAAATAGTCAACTGCTAGATAATGCACATAATTCAGATCACAGATTAGAGAGGCACTGCACTATGGATGATACTATATCTTCTTCCTGGAAGGAAGAAATGTGCCATTTGGGCCAGGGGATTGCTAAGGGAATGACCAAGTCTATCTCAGAGAGGGAATCAAAATGTGCAGCCATCTATATTTTATGACCTTGACCTCTCTTACAGGAAAGAAGAGAAGACACAGTTTTGAGAAGTGGTGGCCACTGCCAACTTCCTGGTTTCTTATCCAAACAAGGAACATTTAGCCACCTCCAAAATATTCTGACATAATACTAGAAAAATCTCCCATATACACTAAGTGCTTCTTCCCAGATCATCTGCTTCTGAGGTTGCTGGTCTGAGATCGCATAGTTATTTCCCTGAATCATAAGTGATTTCTAATTGATAATGCTGGTTTGTGATATAGCTATCAGAAGATGTTTACACAAATAAGGTATAGGCTCACTCGTGGAATCTAAAAAAAAAAAAAAGAAAAGAAAAAAGTTGATTTTATAGCAATTGAGAGAATAGAAGCTACCAGAAGCTGGGGCAAAAGAGAAGAGGAAAGGGTGACTGGGATAAAGCTGAATGCCAGAGCATGTGCCTGCCATGCAGAGGCCCCGAGTCTCCAGCACTGAAGAAGGGGAGGTGAGGGATGGGAAGAAGTCGATCATGAGTCCTAAGTTACAGTTGCACTGGCATGAAACATTCTGATATGCTGTGGCCCAATAGAGAGACCAGATGATGATATATTGTATGCTTTAAGAAGCCAGGAATAAAAGGAATTTGAAAATTTTTAACATAAATAAATGATAGATGTTTGAGGAGATGTATGTTCAGCCTGATTTAAACACTATACAATATGTACATGCATAGAAACATCACATGGTAGCCCATATATATATATGGGCTATATATATCACATTTATTTTTATGTCTGATTTTTAAAAAGTGAAATAAACAAGAATCTAAAGAGAACTTTACAGTGTCCACACAAAGCCCATGGTTTTGCAGTTACTTCATTATTAATATATATATATATTTGGCTTCTTTAAGGAGAAATATGAGAATAGTTTTATTTCATACTTGAATTTAGGACATTTATCTTTCACAAGAATATATTAGGCTCAGGAGGATTACAGTCGCCTTTGTATCCAGATTTTTGTTTCAAGAAATTTATTATTGAGTATTTAATTTTGCTCCATAATTTACTCTTCAGTAATAAGGAATATAACCCTAAAATCATCTCATTTCTATAGTCATTATTTTTCTCTTTCTGTAGGAGACTATATTTTCTAAAGATGGATCCACTTAGTCTTCTAAAACTTTGCTACTCCCTCATGAGGAGCTGGAATTTAGGGCTGGAGCGATGACTCTGGTTAACGGTATTTGCCGATCTTGCACAAAGTTTAGGTTGTCCCTAGCACCCACACTGGGCAGATTACAACCACTTGGTACTCCTGGTCCAAGAGATCTTACATCCTCTTCTGGTCTTTGTGAGAACCTGCACACATGTGGTGCACATAAACACATGCAGATACACACATACACACGTAAATGAATAAATCATTAAAAATAAATTATCTAGAGTTTATCTCTTCTCCTTGCAACTGGCTGTGTCTTTGTGACTGCTTCAAACAGTAGAGTGCAGTAGAAGTGATGGCCTGCCACTTTCTAGATTATGACAGGAAATGTCACGCACTTTCATGTAATTCACTTTAGATGATTAGTCTTCTTGACAACCTATCATGTTGTCAAGAAGACTAAGAGCCTGGGAAGAGGCCCATGTAGAGAACAGAAGCTTCTGGCTTCTGGCCCTAGCTGAACTCCCATGCAATTGTCAGCACCAAATTGTTAATCCTGAATGTCAGTTATTCCAATGTGGGTTCTCTAGCTGCAATAAAGCCCCATATCAGGTGGCACAGCATGGACGTGAGAGAAGTTCCTGCTAAGCCTTGCCAAAATTGCAGGTGCATGAACAATGATTATTGCTACTTAAGCCCCTAACTTTGGGGGAAACTTTATACATCTGCTAATATCTGCTGTAATTTTGATATTTAGAAGTTGGGTGCTGTCATAACCCAAAGCACTGGCATTGGCTTTGAGATAGTGTTTGTAAAAGCCAAAAAATTGTCAAATAGAATGTCAGTGGAAATCTGAAAAACTTCCAGGAAGTCATCAATGAAGGCCTAAAGGAAAGTAAGTGACACACAGAGTCTGACCACCAAAACATCTGTGGTAATATGGTAAAGAACTACACCTGTTAAACTCAACGATCCATTTAAGAAGAGTTCCAGGCAAATTATTGAAAATGAGCTTGATTTTTCTCTCATTGAAATGCAGATGGCAAGGAAAGAGCTAAAAATAAACATACAGAGCTAGAAGGTGCCATGTTTAAAATAAAATTGTTTCTTATGCCAGATTCTCATAAAATATACTAAAAATTATTTCTGGAAAAGATGAAATCCAGGTTGAGTTCTTAAGATCGTTGGTTAAAAGATTTAAAAGAGTGGCTCATAAAACACTGCAAACAATAAAGTTTCCAGAAGGACTTTTAAAGTCCTGCCCACCCACATTGTTTCTGTGAAGTAACAGAGTATCCAAGACTCACACAGAGATGACAAAAGAATGAAGTAGAAAACCACTTCTTTGGGAATCTAGCTTTGGTCTAATGGAGTTGATTATTAATTGATATGTGAAAAATCATCAAGATTTTAAATAATTTTTATGCACTTGAACCAAAGGCAAATGAAACAATATAAAATGTAGAGACCTCTAGATCCATGAAGTTTTAGAATTCAGCAGATTATTTTTAACTTATTCGCTGCCTTGCTTGGATGAAATGTTCTGTATATGTCTTAAATATTCATGCGTAGTTTACAAAGGGCATATGCTATTACTGATGCTACTGTGAGATGAGAACAAGATGTTCCAATCCATTACTTGAGCAGGTTTTAAACACTTCAAACAAACTGCAGCTCTTTGAGACAGATTCAATATGCTTCTTTGTATGGTGCAGTTCAACCAACCTACTACCTTCTAGCCTACCTTCCATCCATAATTCATGCTTGAATCATTTTCTGAATTTATTCTGAGTTTCTATAAATGCATTGAATACACATGCACTTAATATTTCAGAGAAGCTGTGGGTTGCTTTTCTAAAAGATCGGTACAATATTTCAGGTTTTTTCTTCGAACATAATATTCTTCTTAATGACCTTGGTGATTATACTGTCTACAAAATAGGGATTGACTAAAATATTACTTCAGTAGCTTTGACTATAAATCTCAGAAGAGGGATTTGACAAGTGTTAAGTGCCTATATGAGGAACAGTTCATGGATTATGGGAAATAAAGTAGGAAACAAATATTTTATCAAATGTGGTTAGGAGAAAGCCATAAATATTGGCAGCACCACGTTTGAACAGTGATGAGGATTACTCAGTGTCACTTCTGGTATTCATTCCACTGGTATTCACTGTGAGAAGGTACACTGTGGTCTAAATATATCTGAATGGCTTCCTATGCATTTGGTGGGTGGGGGTGAAGCTGGTGCTGCAGAAGCTACATATTTGGGGTTGTCTTGGGCCCTGGGTGAAGTATTCCCTTCCCCGGCAGTGTGTATTTGCAGCGTTGAAAGTAACTCACACAGTACCAGCTGAGCTGCATTCCTTGTAAAACAATCTTATTATGGCAATCCCAAAGACCTGAGCACCAGTGATAATTTCCAGAGTGAACTGTTCCCAAGATGAAGTAGAGAAACCTCAGCAGCCCATCTTTTTCTCTGTCACTCTTGTTTATGAAAACCTAAAAATGTGAATGAGCCTTTCTTGTTTGTGTTCCCCAAGCTTAGAAGGACATGTATGGGAATCGTTGCTGTGATTTAGCACACTCGTGCAAGTTCTGTACAAGTAGCGGTCTACTCTTTCCATAACCAGTCACTTTTTCCAGATTCAAAGTTACTTACAAAGAAACACGCTACATTTATTCAAATCATTCACTCAAGATCTCCTGTTGTATGATGATGGAATCTCACATGTCATTTGCCTGTCATTTCATTGGGCCACTTCTGTACAGTGTAACCAAGGGAATGACAGTCACACATTTTTCCCTAATTTCTTGTGGTAGGATAATTTTTCCATATTACTTTGTATTTGTTTCCCCAATATTTTTCTCATTCCAGTAGGAAAACAAGCGCCAAGCCTTGTCTCCCTTTGTTTCACGCTGTGCTGTTGGGATGATTCTCTAACTCTAAGAGAAGATGACTATTGTTTGGGACTCGGTACTCCACAGGACTCATTTTTTGAAGGTCATGTGAGAAAATCATGACCACCACATTACAGCAATACCTTTACATGTCAGGGCTCCTGGAGAAGTGGACATGGCCAGGTTTGAGTATTCTTTGATGGGATTCCACTGTTTCATTCATGTTGACTTCTCTTGTAAAACACTCTCTGAAGAAGGACTTCAAATAAGGAAAAAGACTATATACACTTTGTCTAGAAACTCCTCAGGGAGACAGAGGAAAAACCTTTGTGATAGCCATAGTTTAGATTAAAGTAAATAAGCTAAACCTTGAATTGTATACACCTGTAATCCCAGCACTCGTGGGGCTAAGGTTGAAAGATGGCAAGTTTAAGGCCAGCCTGGATTCACTAGCAAGACCCTGTCTCAAAACAAAACAAACTAACAGCAACTAATATAAAGCAACTGCCTATGACTGCATCACAGGGAAGTCAGGAAATTTAAACAAAGGACATATAAATTTGAGGGATTGCGGAAGTTGGTGTTTTCCCCAAGTTGATTTCTTATATTTATCTGCTTTCTTAAAATGAGCCTCATGCTATGCTTAGATTAAAAACCATCTGTGCTTTTGTCTTGAGGATCAGCTGGTGGAGAGGCCAAGGAATACTATGGACAAAGAGTGATTTCTTTAAAAGTTAGCCAGTCAGATGTGGGTTAACTGATCTTAGGATACAAATGAGATGAGCTTTTAATCCGTTCTTTAGATGTGCAGAAATGGAATCTTTTATTTCTCCAAAACCGAGATTGCTCACGTTTTCTATTTGCATTTCATACTTATCAAAGTATAGTTTTCAAATAAAATGACTGACTTCTACAGCTACAAAATTAGTATCAATGATCAATTGAATTTATTACTGAGGAAACTAGAAGATAGGATTGGTAATTGAAATCATAGAAAACAAGTAGAATTCTACAATTTGAAGAAAAAATGAAATTAGACTATTAAACAAAATTTTAATATTTTTTTGAGACAAAATCTTGTTTTGTAGCTTAGGCTGACATCAAGCAGGTGATCTTCCTACCTTAGCTTCAGTGTTAGGATAACAGGCATAGGCCACCACACACAACTGTTAGATGAAAAGTTAAAACCTTAGGCTATAATCTTTTATGTCAGAAAGAAGTTATTTATTTTTTTAGGGTATAATTCATCTCAAATACTATTGGAAAAAAATAACAAATTTTTATCTGCTTTCTATAAACCAACATTTATGTCTTTTAGAGTTATATATCCCAATTAAAAGGAAATAAACTGAAAAATAGTTCAGTTCCTTTAGACAATCAGCCTTTTGCCTATTTTCACATTTGGGATTTTTCTCTTTAGTGTGACAAAGTAAATATATTTTCTCTAAAAGTGGGAAATTTAAGGTCATTCTTTCTGAGTAATAATTCCAAAAGTACAATGAAATATTTGCCAGTGTTGTGGCATTTCTTTCATGTAAAATTGTGAATCAATATTGATTTTTTAATTGTAAAAGTGTGTTCACAAGTCTTAAAAAGAATTAATGAAACTAATGCTTAATGGATTTTAAATGCAAAATTTATGAATT
>NW_008333311.1:3607605-3611716 GCF_000622305.1 Nannospalax galili | reverse complement strand
TAAAGGCATGCATAAAATAAATTTGTAAAAATATAAATTCAAATATTTTATCATACTAATATAAGTTCACATAAAATGTTTAGATTTTTTTGGCGGGGGGAGGTCTTTTTGAGACAGGGTCTCCCTGTAGCCCCAGCTGTCCTGGAACTCACTAGGTAGACAAGGCTGGCCTTGAACTCACAAAGATCCGCCTGCCTCTGCCTCCCGAGTGCTGGGATTAAAGGTGTGCGCTACCACGCCCAGCAAGTTTAGATATTTTTTAAAGATTTTTTTAGAGGTGAGATTAGTCTAATTACCACCGACTTGAGACCTGGGGAGAATGAAAGAAATACTAAGTTAGGGCACCATTGTTTAAAGCAATGTTTGTAGGTGGTGTAGTGATTTTCTAGGACTGTCTCAAGATGTAGTGATGTAAGATTACAGGGTACCGATTCCATTCCCAACCACTCAGCTCTGGCTAGTTTTAAGATTTTTCTTCCTAGTACTGGTTTTAATTATGCTTTGCTTTTCTGTGGCTGAATTTTCTTGAGTAAAATTTGTCCATTTTGGGGTTTATGCTTTTCATCAGATTTGAAAAAAAATTCAGCCAGTATTTCTTCATAGATTTTTTGTTGTTTTGTTTTGTTTTCTGTGGTTTTGGTATCTCCGGGAAAAAAACCAAACCAAAACACAAAACTCTTGCCTGTTTCAGTCTCCTAAAGCAATTAGCTTAAATTTTCTTCTTGTAATTTCATAGCTCCCGGTCACCCCTACCTGAGGAACTACTGTCAACTGAAATCTTCTGAGAGTCACTTTTCTTTAAAAGTGTGGCCGCTGGTAGTAGACCATGCTCCAGTGGGTGGCCTACACCAAAGAATATATGGGCAGTATAAATTGGACTTGCTGGATTTAAAAGAAAAGGGCACATAGTTGGGTGGGTAGGGAAGGGGGTGTTTCTGGGAGGAGGGGTTGTAGGAGAGGGTGAATACGACCAAACACACTGTATGAAATTCTCAAAGAACTAATTAAAAAATGAAGAAAAATATTTTTAAAAATTCATTAATCTATTTTGAGTTGATTTTTGTTTATAGTGAGAGTTTCATTTCTCATATCATTCTTTTTTATGTAGATAAGCAGGGCCATCTGTGTGACCGTTGGCTTGGAATTATCCATTGGAGCTTAGTGTGGGCACCTCTGGGTACACAGCTGAAGTCAATGATTGCCCCTCTCCCTGAATCTCTCAGTAATAAATAGTTCATCAGCGAGAGGTAGGCCCCCGAGCCCTTTTTCCAGCCATGCCTGAATATTGGCAGGCCCGTTCTTGTGAAGTCCACGTAGGCATCTATTGGTGCTGTGAGTTTGTGACTACAATGGCTGTGTCCTGGCTACAGGATGTCATTTCTCAGCCCATCTTCCTGTCTTCTGGTGCTTACATTCTTCTGCCTCTCCTTTGGCTGTTCCCTGAGCCTTAGAGGGGATAGTGTAAATGTCTTGTTTAGGACTGAGTATTCAAGAGTCAATTATTCTCAACACGCTGGGCAGCCATGAGCCTTTGCATTTACTACTGTTCACTGGAAACAGAGTCTTTTCTGATTAAGGCCTGAGCCTTAATCTACTCTCAAGTAGCATTTGTTTATAGCTATAAACATACATATTTAGGACAGTTTGACACTAGACAGTTTAGCTAAACAAAAGTATTTAGTTCCCTACCTAGGTCCTATGACCTACCCAAACATGGGTTTTGAACCAGGTTTACAGGACCAGGCATGTATTTGTTCCTGTGGAGCAGGCCTCAGATCTGAGCAGAGAATGGTTGGCTACTGTATAAGAGCAGGCCACTATTGCACAAGTAGGCACACCTTTTCTGGCATGTTGGTTTTATGTTCATAGGGTTCACAGCTGGGTATGACTGTTAATTACTTTTGTCTCCTAGCAGCTTGCATAGTACCTTCCATTAATATGAAAACTGGTGCCAAGGAAGAAGCTTCTAGCATCGTTCCAGCTTGATTTCTCTATCTCATGCAGCAAAGGTATTTGATGTCCTCAGCAATAGGGTCTTATTATCTAGTTTTGGTGGGCAACCAAGAGCTTGTATTATTTTGGGGACCCTTAAGGCCTTCCTAACCAATAACTCAAGGATTATTTTGTGAAATAACCCATAGCTTCTAGAAGCAGTTTTTCACCCCCAGCCATGTAGTATATGTATCTTCAAACTCTTTTTTTTATGTATAAATTATATTTTAAAATTTGGTTGCAAGATAATAGGTTTCCATATGGCTTTTTCATACTCCTTTTGTTTTAGTTAACCTTTCCCCTTGTCTCCCCTGTCCTCCCAGCCTCTTCATTACTCAAATATTTCCACTCCCAGTGTCCCCCTCTCTATTTTCATCTTACCTGTATCTTACTTTCCCCATTCCCTTACCACAACACCATCTCAGTGGCCTCTTTTCAGTTTCTTAGTTTCTACAAGAACTCTGACTTGAACACGCACTCTTAAAACTTGAAGCTAGGATACACAATTGAGGGGGATATGCAGAGACTGTTTCTCTTTGCTTGGGTTGCCTCATTCAATTTAAGTTTTCTAGTTTCATCGAGTTACCTGCAAATTTCATTTTTTGGAAACTATTTTATTTATTACTTCTTTTATTTTATGTGTATGAGTGTATTGCCTGTATATGTGTAAGTGCACCTGTGTCATGCAGTGTCCGCAGAGGTCAGAAGAGGGTGTCGGATCACCTAGAACTGGAGTTCCAGATAGCTCTTAGCCACCATGTGGGTGCTGGGACTTGAACCCAGGTCCTCCGCAAGAGCAACCAGTGCTCTTAACTGCTGAGCCATTTCTCCAGGTCATAATTTCATTTTATGCCTTCTTTACGTTTACATTTTTGAGTATTTTGTGTGTTCTGGTTATAAATCTCTATTTGATGTATAGCTGGCTAAGGTTTTTCTCTCCTTCTATAGGCTGCCTCTTCCCTTAATTGATGGTTGTTTTGCTGTACAGAAGCTTTTTAGTTTCATGAGGTCCCATTTGTCAGTTATTGGCCTTATTGCCTGAGCTAACAGAGTCTTATTCATGAAGAGCTTATCTCTTTTTATATGTTGTAATATACCCTACCTTCTCTTCTAGCAATTTCGGAGGAACTTGATCTACTTGAAGTTGATTTTGTGCAGGATCAGAGATATGGGTTAAGTTTAATTTTTCAGCACATGGCCATCAAGTTTTCCCCAAGCTGTCTTTGATGTCGTTGAAAAATGGGTGGCTGTAACTGATTTCACTTCCATGGCTCTGGCCTCAGGATTGTTGCCCATCTGCTGTCTTCCATCGCCTTGGATGCAATGCTGGGTTTGCTGAAATCTTACCATCTTTGGGGACCTGGTGGGCAGAGCTGCTAACAAAGGTGGCAGAAAGCCTGCTCCCTGGAAGCATCATGGTATATGGTTTCTATGTGGAAGCTTTAACTTTTCCTAAGCATATAAGTATTCTCAGGTGTTATAGTCTTTCTCATATTGTTTTTAATTTCTCAAGAGATTAGATCAAGGTTACTTGTGAGCAGAGTGAGAGGGCAGTCCACATGGCATTTTATATGGTCTTCTTTGAGTACTGCCTCTTACCTCAAAATCAGTCTGTTGTATTTTTCTGGTGTATTTCCTGATAAGTTTTCCTATTGCTTTTACATTATTTATTTACTTATTTATGTAATTGTTTTGTGTATGATCTATGTGTGTTTGTGTGTGCATGTGCAACACCTACATGTATTTCTAGAGGAAGATATCAAGTATCCTGTTCTAGTACCTTCTACTTTATTTCCTTGAGGTAGAGTCTCATTAAATCTGGCATCTAGTGAGTCCCCGAGAGCCTCTTGTTTTCTCTTCCCTTAGTGCTGGGGTTACAGGTGTGAATGTAGCCACACCTAGCTTTGTACAAGGTTGCTAGTGATTTGAACTGATGTTCTCACGCTTGTGCAGCAAGTACTCTTACATACTGAGCCATCTCTCCAACCCCTGATATTGCTTTTGCCTTATTTTTTCAAGGATTTTAATTCTTTATTCTTTTTTTTTCTAGACCCTGTTTACAAATTTTCCTCAAGAATTATTGGAATCTTTTGTGAGTACTTATTGATATTTTGTGATT
>NW_008333311.1:3601395-3607568 GCF_000622305.1 Nannospalax galili | reverse complement strand
ATACACATATATCTCCAACTCAAGCTGGTTACAATGACCGAATTGGATAGCTTCAATTTGACACACCTGTGAAGAGGGAACCTCAACTGGGAAATTTCCTCTATTGGATTGGCCAGTGGGTATGTCTGTGAGACCTTTTCTTGATTGTTGTATGATATGGGAGGGCCCAGCCCACTGTGGATGGTATCACTCCTAGACAGGTGGGCCTATGTTGTATAAGAAAGCAGGCTGAGCACAGGCCAGAGGAGCAAGCCAGTAAGCAGTGTTCCTCCATGGTCTGTGCTTCAGTTCCTTCTCCAGGTTTCTGCCCTGAGCTCCTACCCTGGCTCCCCTCCATGATGAGCTGTAAACTGTAAGGTGAAATAAACTCTTTTCTTTCTAAGTTGGTTTTGGTCAGATTGTTTTATCATAGCAATAGAAAAGCAAACTAAAACAACGACTGAGGGGATTTATGGACTCACATAAATGGAAGTTGGTATGTCATTTGGCTTTGGATTCAGTCAACTGTTCAACTTTGCTTTTATCTCCTGACTCCTTTTAGGCTTGGATCTGTTTTGTGAACATACATTGGGCTGGGACATCTCCTGTGGCCATGTGCACTTTCAGTAGTGTTCTCACAAGGAGGAATATTTTCTTCTCTCAGAGACCGTCTATTATGATCTCACTAGGCTAAGTTCAGTCAACCTGGTATAAATAATTGAGACCACGTAGAGGATTATTCTCAGTTTGAACTTCACTCATTTTCTCTACTGCTGGAATGAGGTAAAGATATCTGAAGGAAATTTTGTGTTGTGACTAAGAAAAGTGGCAGGAAATAATGGATAGATAGGCATAATGTCTCCTATAATATTTCAAACTATTCAGAAAAGATAAGGTATTTTAGGAGAAGAGAAGAACATCTAAACTATTTACCTACATGGACTTTACATAGGGAACTGGCATATGTGTGTTGTCACTCTTGGAGTGCCTGTCCACCTGCCACTGCCTTTCTTTGTGAACCGACTTGCTGAGAGGGACAAGCTCTCACAGTATGCTTGTTGGATGATGCTGCTTGAATCAGGTATAGACATCTGGTTCAGATTAGGCCTATTATCTTCCTTCGCCAGACATTTTTCTTTAAAAAAAGTAGCTTCTATTTATTCTTGGAAAATTTCATACATTTATACAACATATTTTGATCATATATATCTACCATCACTAACTCCTTGCAACTCTCTCTAGCGTCCCCCACCCTGTCTCCTTCCTAACTTCATGACCTCTTTTTATACTGTTGTTATTAATAGCCCTGTGAGAACAATTAGTGCTTCCCACATGGGTGTGGATGTGGAACCATCCAATGGGGCATGGGCAACCTACCAGGGGCCATGTTCCCAAAGGAGAGCAACTCTGCCTTCCCCAGCATCCATTAACTGCCAATAACTCCTTTTCCAAGGATGGGGGTCTTGGGGACCCTCCTCATCCATGCTAGCTTATTCTTGTGTAGGTCTTGTACAGGTAACAATAATTGTGTACAATAGCCAAGGTAGCATTTCACAGCTCTCTTCTCTATCTACCCACCCTTTCTTCAGCAGTGTTCCCTGAACCCTGAATGGGGGAGGTTATATAGATGATTCAACCGCTGCTGAGTACTCACAGCTGTGTATACTCAGCATTTGGACTAGTTATTATAAGCCTCTGAATTAACCACTACCCACTACAAAAAGAAAGAAAAGAAAAGAAAGAATAAAGAAAGAAAGAAAGAAAGAAAGAAAGAAAAGAAAGAAAGAAAGAAAGAAAGAAAGAAAGAAAGAAAGAAAGAAAGAAAGAAAAGCAAGCAAGCTTGCTTCTTGGGTCAAAGTTTACAGCAATGCCAATCTATGGGCGTAATTTGAAGCAAAACTAGTCATTTTCTGCTGATCTCTGGGAACTGGAAAATGTGTGGTCATGTTCTGTATGTGCATAAAGAAGCAAAGAGTTTGGAGACAGAAAAGAAAACAAAGTTGGTTATGAGCAGAGAGAAACAGCTAAAGTAGTGTTTGGCTCCACCCCAGAAACATGAAAAGATGGGTTTCTTGGTTTCTGATGACTTTTCCATCCTTGGGCCCATTATCTGTTTAATGGGTTTTAAAAGTGGAACCCAAATACAGAGTCTAGTATAGCAGAATCTAAGGAAGAATTTCCCTTCACCCAGTGCCTCAGAAGCTAAGTGTGGTATTAGATGATCTATGTGTGACTTGCTAAAAGTTAAGAAGATGCTTCTGCCAACAGGTTCATGTAGTTTGGGTACACAGACAAAACTAGAGAGGAGAGAGACTTCTTTTTTTGAGATTTGAATTGTCTTTTTGGATACCTCCTTATCTTGCTTAATCCTCAGCTCAAACCAGTGAGTGGGCTTCATGAGTACTATCATGAGATTTTGAGATCTGTGTCCTAGAGATTAAGGGGCATTGACAGGAGTGCTAGACTTAAGTCTGAGAAATCTCTATAGAGTCAAGGGATATAAAAAGATGCACCGAGATGGGTTTCCTTTCTACTTACTTTGGACCCTGGTGGCAAAATTTGACTCCTCCACACCTCCTCCTGCATAAATGACTTTATCTGGAATGATGTTAAAGAGGAATAAATCTCTTCCAAAACGGAACTCTGATAAATGAAGAAATAGTGGGCTTCTGGACACTTATAATGGAGGTTAGGTAACCAGAAGAGGGCTTTGCAAGGGCAGATGAGCTGCCTTGGAGATCTTCAGAGAGAAGATCAAATCAAAAGATGTCCAGCTCAGAAATATTTAGAAGTGTGTCTGCAATTCGAAGAACATTGATGCACCTTTACCAGCGATGCAATACCCTGGAGAGGCTGGGACCAGGGTCTGTACAGTGCAGAAGGAGGCAAAAGTAGATGCTACTTAGGAAATCAGCCACCACCTGTTCCACTCTACCTTAGTCCTCCATTCTGAGTGGGAAAAACCTGACACTAAGTAACTAAGTACTAGATTAGACGTGCTGCTTTAGTTTCTCCCCTCCCTTCCTCTTTCCCTTCCTTTTTTTTTTTTTTTTTTTTAAGAAATGCATCTTGTTACGTTGCCCAGGATGGAGTGCAGTGGCTATTCACAAATGCGATCCAACTACTGATCAGCACTGGAGTTTTGACCTGCTCCATTTCTGTCCTGGGCTGGTTCACCCCTGCTTAGGCAACCTGGTGGTACTTGGCTCCTGGGAGGTCACCATATTGATGTCGAACTTAGTTCAGACACCTGATTGGCATAGCACACCACAGCCCAGAACTCCTGGACTCAAGCAATCCTCCTGCCTCAGCCTCCCAAGTAGCTGGGACTACAGACATGGGCCATGAGGCCCTGCACGTGTTGCCTTCTTTATGGGACTGAACTCTAGCTTTGCAATTGTTAGACCAGACTGGATTGCTCATGGCCAGATCATTGTCTAAGAGTAAATATAAAAGTTATGGACCTACAAAAGTTTTTATTTTTTTAAACAGAAACAATACACCATTTTAAAAAACATTTTATTACTGACTGATGAATCATAATCACTTTTAACAGCTCTGCAAGGTACATATTACAGAAGTAGAAATTCTGTTCTCTACCCTGTAATTGAAGAAACCTAGTCTAACAGAGCTTGTTTTCCAGGCTCTCATTATCAAGAATCAGAACAGGGCTATGAAACACATCAGAAATATGCCCTTCCTACATACTGCACTGTGTGTACCTCAGCAACCAGCAAAGAGCTCGAGAATTTGGAGTAGAGAAGGTGTAATCAAATGTATGTAAGCAAAGAGTTTTCATGAGAAGTGGCTCATATAAAATAGACTTCTAGGATGAGGAGGCTCTCATTAACAGAGAAAAGAGAAAAGGAATTTTAGGAAAGAAGCGACTAAACCTGAGAGTGTCATGGGTCAGACATGTTTGCATCTTTTCATAATGACAAACTTATTGATAACAATAAATTCATATGCTATTAATTTCTTTGAGTATAATTTGTCAAGCAGTACTGATCTCCCTTGAGAACTGGCCATTGGCAAACACATATTTATTTATTTATTTATTCTTATCCCAGTCTTAACTACTATTAACTCTCAGATCATATGTTACATATCATATAGTAAAAATCTCTCCGCCCCCCCAGAACTCACTATGTAGACTAGGCTGGCCTCAATCTCACAGAGATCCTCCTGCCTCTGACCCCCAAGTTCTGAGTTCTCTCTTTATATTTATATAAAATATATAACTATATATGGAGAGAGAAAGAGAGAGAAAGAAGCTGATGAGCTCAAAGAGTTCAAAGAGACCTTCCTTACTGGTGGTAGAGGCAGAGACAGAAGGCTGACATATGAAAAGAGATAAGGTTAAATAACAAACTCTACTGGAGAGTGACCGGAGACACCAAGCCACAGGGTCTCAGGTTTGAGCTAAGTGTTAGCATTACTGAGTTGAGCTGTTGCTTTGAGGTGGAACACTGTGCAGTTTGAGAAGTTGAAGTGCAGGACCTGGTCCAGAATGATGAATAGATAGATTAACAATAATTTGAGTAGGCTATATCAACAGCAAGGATGGAACAGAGCTGAAGCTGGGACAGTCATGAGTTCTCTGTGTGCTCCTTGATGCACACACTGGGTCGTCAAATGACAGGTCAATGGGATCCTTTTCTGTCACAGAGTTAGGTGTCTTTCTCATTATGTGTTCCAAAGTGAGGGTGTTTCACTCTTCCCTTGGTCTGGTGTGTTTGATAAATTCTTGGGCCTGGTTTTCCTGATATGCTTTCCATATGCACATGTGTTTGTATGGCCCCAATCACTTTGATAAATTTATAGAGTGCTACAATTTTTACTTTGAGGATAAAGTTATTTATTAGTCTGTGCCTCATGGGCAGTGATAAACAGATGACACTGTTTCCATCTACAAAAAAGTCCAGAGCCTTCTTATGTCTCTATTATACTCATAATGAATTCAAATGCTGCTTATAAAATGGGCAAGGCATGGCCTGAAAACTGACTGTTTAATATAGTGTGGAGTGACCTAGAGCAGGGCACAGCCTCATCTCCACAGAGGGTCTAGTTCAGGGATTGTGGTTGTCTGCTTTGGATATAAAATAAGGTCTGGGAAAGGGTGGAGCACAAGTCCATCTGGAAAAATCAGGGTAATAAAATGGAGATCCTTTTCAATGTATATTTTTATTTGTGCATTTCATATACTACATATTTAGACCCGTCCCCTATCTAACACCCCCCATAGCCCACCCACAGGATTTCATGCATCTTGTCATATATGTTAAAGTCTATCAAGTTAGGTTTGCATACCCAAATATCCCTTGGTGTAGGTTCATCCTGGAACCTGGAACCTGGTCAGCTTATCTAGCATCACTCCCTTAGAGAAGATTGGTTCTCTCACTCAGTAGTAATCAGCTACCAATAATTCCTTGGCTAAGTTTGGAGCTGCTTGCCCATCTTCGCCTTTCTTTACTGCCTCCTTATTCTCCAAAGGAGGATGAAAATTCTGTGTAAATACTCATAGATAGATCACCCAGCATGAGATCACTCCACTAAAGAGATCACTCCATGATAGAAACTGAGCTGATCTTAAAGCATGCACAGTCATCTCATGGGAACCAGAATGTCCCTTCAAGTTGATAATGATTTCTCAGGAATCACCTTGGAAAACTAGGACTGAATGGGTGACCAACCTGAGCAGAGTCTGAAGAAGGTTTCTTAATTCTGCAGACCTAGTGTGCTGTGCCTCAATACTTCCTCTGTTCAAATCTAAGGCTCAGGTCAGGGCCTTGAAGATGGACTGTGACAGTTCATTTCCTCTGTCTTCCCAGTACATCTCTATTGATTAAATTCCTCTTCTGATTTCTGATGATTTTCTGGCCTGAGTAGCCTGAACTAATTCACTGACCCACACTCAGTCACCTGGAGTCAGGCCTCTGGCCTAGAACACAGTTGCAATATAACCTTAAGCAAATCACCAATGCCATATTTCTGCTCCTCAGACCTTGTCCCAGCCCATTGTGTTGTCAGTCACACTTTACTGAAACGCTTCCAGTATTTCACAAAGAAGTTTTTCTTTTTAGAAGAGTGTCATTTTTTTTCTTACTCAGTGAATGTCAAGCTTAACTTTATGTCCCAAATTAAACCTTTCATTTTAGTCACACAAAGAAAGGTCTTTTGATGAGGGTAAGAGG
>NW_008333311.1:3574189-3601380 GCF_000622305.1 Nannospalax galili | reverse complement strand
GTATTTATATATGAATGTTTAATGACCTAATTTAAAATGAAAAGAAAGGTACTTAAAGAAGCAGTAGTTGTAGGTCTTCTCGTAGGAAATCAATATTCATAAAGTTCAAGGTTATAACTGAGAATTAAAACCGCAGCGAGTTTATTTTAAAATATGTTCCTGTCCGTTTTATTTTCCTTCTGGATAACACACTGTTTATACTCTGAAGGCTATTTATGTTGCCCCAACTCTTCAGCTGACTTTGAAGTGAATTTCATATGGTGCTGAAATCAGAACATTAGGGCTTAGAGAGGTTACAATCCTGCCCCTCACTTGTAACAGAGTAAATTGAGATCAGCCAAGTGAATTGTCCTAACCCTTTTGTTCTCCAAGTTCTCTAAAGTACTGTCCTCTGGCTCGTAACCACCAAACCCACCTGGGTGAGGGTGAACCTCTCTCCCTTATTCATCTCCCGCAGTGGCCCTTCACCATCCACAAAGCCTAGAGCATACCTGGCATTCAGTAGGCACTCCAAATATAGCTCTTTGAAAAGGAAATTGTGTGTAACTTCAAAGAGAGTGTCACATTCTTGCTGAAGTGAAGCACAAAGACCAGGTCTGTTCCCAAATTCTTGTTTACTTTCACCTTGGTTTTGAAAACAATCAGGTAGAGTATGTTTGTTTTCTTTCATTTCTCTGAATTTGGTAATTAGCAAGAGGGCCCCAGCGGGCAGCTGCCCCTTCACTTGCCTGTCCTTTGTGTGGTAAATCAGAAACTGCCCTGGTGGTAAATCAATCCCTGACAAGAATAGCACAAAGAAATAATGATCCTTGTCTTGAGATTTGCAGAACTGCCCATCATCTTGAGAGCCCATGTGCGTCATTTGGCCACAACCTCCATCTGTGAGGAGGCTCCCACTTGTCCCTGATCATTCATCTCCTATATAAACCACTCCAGAACCAGCCTTTCAGCAAGATGGCCATTTAGCATGAGAATCCTGCTGTTTTCCAATCAGCAAGCTCAACATAATGAAATTCTTTGTCTATATCTGCTTGCCTCTCTACTAATTGACTTCTGCTCTGCAGCAAGCAGTCTGGCTGTGCGTGGCAACATCACCAAGACTTGATTAGAAACCCTCCAGCATTTTTGCAGTGGCTTAGAGGAATCACTGATCACTGTTGAAAAATGAATGAAGATATAAACATATCCCTATTGTTCTTGTAAATGTGGCACCTGGAGTTGTCTACAATTTAAAGCTCTCTACTCATATAACTTCTTTGGAGATTCATTTAAATCTCTCTTTTCTCTACATGGGGCATCTTTAGATATAGCATCTCTCAACGAGTTGGCAGGTACACAGATCTGTTACTAAATTTCAGTATCACTTGACACAGTGCAGTCTGTTCCTTTAAGGTATTATTTGATGTTCTAGAAAATTCTCATTTATGCTTATAAGTCTGTCTCATATCAAGGTATATTATTTACAAAAGTCAGTTTTTTAGTATGATTCATATGCAAGCACAAATCTCTTTTATTTATTAATTTTTAAGTTTTTGGTTTTTTTGAGATGGGGTCTTATGTGGCCCAGGCTACTCTTAAACTGCATATGTAGTAGTACCACCATACCTGGTTTTATTTTTGCTGGAGATGGAGTATAAGGCTTTGTACATTCTAGGCAAACACTACTGACCAAGTGCAAGTTGAATTTACTGCTGGGAGGTACACGCGTGCCTTCCTCCTCCTACTGTCCTTTTGAACAACTGACAGTGTTCCTCCAAAGTACAGTTTAGGGAATAAAGATATTTATTTGGGCTTGCTAACAGAGCATATGATGATGAGGGATACTTACAAAGGCATAGACACCCTTGGGCTTTTTTCCTTACACATCAGCTGAGTCTTCCAGATCTGTGGCCGATGGCCCCAGATGGCGAAGTGCCCTTCTCCTCTCTGGCTTCTTCAGTGTCTGACCTTAGTCCTGCCCCCTCATGCAGCTGAGACTGACTGATTGGGTGGGAGGGGTGACTGTCTCTATCTGCCCCACCCTTCCTACAGAGAGTCTTGTAGTTCAGTTAGTTTGAAGTGAACAAGTAAGAAGCTAGAGAAGAAGGCATCTATCCATTTGCTTGCCAGTCCAGCTTGCCACTTGGAGGATAAGCTTATCCAACACAAAGCTACATCTCCAGCACCATGTTCACATGGCTAGCCTTAACGTTATGCAGTTTGACAAAGGGAAAAGTTAAATGGGAGAAATGACCTTAAGTTTTGTAGTTTTGAAACTTCCTGCCTGAAGAGGCAATATCTAAATCTTGGTATTGGTTTCCTGTATGTTTATGTAGGGGAGACTATCCATTCTCATTCTTTACTGTATTGAGCACAGTAGTGACTGAATTTAGAAGAAAGGAACAGGGATTGTTTTAAATTAGAACCAATGTCTATAATGAGGGAACAACTTCTCCATGGAAGTCCTTTCACCTGTTTCCAATTTCCCTGTCCAAGGTCAGTTCTGTGGCTTGCTCCATCTAGAGCTGAAATTCCCATGCCCTCTGTACCCCATGCCCACTTGCAATCCCCACTCCATTGTAAAGTCCTAGCAGCATTGTAGGTTGTTTTCTAGGGAGACTACAGCACTATCTGTCAGATATGGCACCAAACACTGAATTGAAGGATCTCACTACTTATTATATGGAATGATTGGGCAGCTCATTTGGTCTAGGGAGATGGAACAATTTACTGAAACTTTAGGGAAGCACTGAGACAGTTAGGGAAACTCTACCTTTGATTAAGAGCTAAGAGGCTAAGAAAAATATCTTTAAAGTATTCTTTTTAAAAAAAGAGTTAGTAGCTGCATGTGGTGGCACATGCCTTTAATCCCAGCACTTGGGAGGCAGAGGCAGGTGGATCTCTGTAAGTTCAAGGCCAGCCTGGTCTACATAGTCAGTTCCAGGACAGCTGGGTCTATAGGGAGACCCTGTCTCAAAAAAAAAAAAAAAAAAAAAAAAAAAAAAAAAGTTAGGCATTAGAACCATCACAATTGATAACTGTCTTTTTATTCTAAGCATTTTGCTTTTCTAAAATGTCTAGAGAATTTCCTATTATGTTATATTCTCAGTCACATAAACAAAGACATAGCTCCAAAGTCTGGAGCTGGGCTCCAGCTTCCCTGCCAATTTTCAGTTTAGTGCAACCTGCCTTGCATATGGACGCTTTCTTTACTTTCTTTGATACTTTTGTGCCTGTGTCTATAAATTTATCTGTACACACACCACACACACACAACACACACACAGACACACAGACACACAGACACATACATACACACACACACACACACACACACACACACACACACTCCTCCCAGGGCTGTCTCTATAACAAACTATTTTCAAAGAGTTAGAGACTGGTAACTAAATGTGCTAGGGTGGAAACTGGGCAACTCTCTAATCCAGGTGCTAATGGTGGGAAGCTGTGCGGATAGTAAATCCATGTCAGCGTAGGTGGTGACCTCTGTCAACTTACAGGCTCTTTGATGGCTTATTAGTCCATTTATACAACAAAGAAAATAATGCAGATGCTACTGAGGTTTTGTGTTTATTAAATACTGTGATGCTTTGGTAAAGTGTGACTCACAGGAAATGCCAAATGTGAGATAAACCATTCCACAGTCACAGCTGGTACCTTTAAACATGAAGGAAACTTCATATCTGAAAACTCCCTGGACCAGAGCCTTGCTTTTATCAGCTGGGCCTTTCTCTGAAACTTGATTCATATTTCCTTCTCCTTTACCATACTTTCAAATTGGTTTACATTTATAATGGGGGGAGCACTGAAAATTATTTAAAGGAGTCTGAAACAAATACAGTTTCTTTCACCATATTAAGACCATCTGTATGTGTTTAAATGTTCTTGTCCTTTGCATTTTAGTATCTGTCATTTAAAAAATAAATGTTAGTAAAATGATTGTTCAGCCTGGCAACTCCCAACAAAAACAGTTCTGTTTACATCTGCAAGGCTCCCTATTTTAAAATGTTTTCTAGACAATGTGCAGTAAATAAATAAAAAAAATCAAAGTACAATTCCCCACATAAATTCATACAAGCCTTTACCCTTCCCAAACCATGCCTTGCTCATATGACATTTATCCACTAAGCCCTTACTTAATGGAAATTTTAATGAGAGAGATGATTTTATTTATGAAATGCTCATAAATAACATGTTTCCTGAGTGTTAAAAAGAAAATAGGGCTTGGTAAAATGGCTCAGTGGGTAAGAGCACTTACTGGTAGGAGCCTTTATTGTGTAAGCATGAGGACCTGAGTTCTGATCCCAGTACCCAAATAAAAAGCCAGGTGGAGCCTGGCATGCACCTGTAACCTCAGTGCCATATGGGCTGGAGACAGGATTGCTGGGTCTTCCTAGCTGTTGGCCTGGCTTCAATTCAGTACTAGACCTCATCTAAAAAGAATAAGGCAGTGAGTGCTAGAGGAAGACACCCAATGTCTTTTCCTGGCCTCCATGAGCAAGCAGGCACACAGACCCATACACCCCCCCCCACCGCCGCCACATTCACATATGCCCCACATTACTTGTGCCACACTCATATACATACACATACATACACAACACATAAACACACATAGGAAAAGAAAGTAAAATGATCTCAATTCTAGCATGCACAGATTAGCATTACTGAAATGTGTCTCAGTTTTGTGTGGTCTGTGCATGTTTTTGTGTTTATGCATTTTTTTGAGTTTTCTTCATCTCACTTTGTGTTAGTTAGTTCTTTTTGCTAATTTTGATTACCATTCACTCAAATTAAGTCAATCATGTAATATTTATCATGTAAAATGTCAATTTAAGGATATGTTAGACACCACAAGTAAATTGAAATTGTGAGGTCTAGATTTTAAAGTATATTATTTTTGAAATTTCTATGTGAAATGTTACATAATTTTATGTTTATTCACGTACCATGTAATTATTTCTAAAGCCCCACTCTACCAGCTGTTCATATTGTTAAACCTTAAAATGGATTTTCATCAAAAATGAAGAAAACTTCCATCAGCTTTTTGAATCAGAGTGAGTAGCATTAACATATTTTTCACTGGTGGCTATGTGAACTCTCATCAAGGAAGCTCTTAATTCATGAAGCCATCTGGGTTTCATTCAGGAGCGGTAGATATTTCCCTGTCTTCAACCACTTAAACATGATTGGAAAGTCCCTTTGATTTATTAAATCATAACATATCCATTCTACTGTCCATACAGGGAATTCATGAATATTAATCAGCTCAGAGTTGATACCAAATAAAATTCATGAAGTTAGATTGAATTTTGCTCAAAACCCTTTCTATTTTTTTTTTTAAATCTTTTTGAGACAGGGTCTCCCTATAGCCCCAATTGGCTGGAACTCACTATATAGAGGCTGGCCTCTATCTCACAGAGATCTACCTGCATCTGCCTCCTGAGTGCTGGGATTAAAGGCCTGTGCCACCACTCCCACTTTCTATTTTGAGTCTTTCTTTCCTTCCCAAGTGACCAACATATGATACATTGAGCTTGTGCATCTGCAGAGTCTTATCTCTTATGCCCCACCATCTCCCCTTTCTAGGCAAAACTTATTACTCTGGGTATTTTCTGAATGCTATCCCTCACCCCGACACTCACCAGCCAATATTAAGTTTTCTGGTGGCCATAAGCCTTATCAGATGACTTGTTCTAATCTTACCACTGTATCTGGCTAAAGTGCAAATAATTGATAAATGCTTCAGAGCCAGGCCTCCCAGATTGTTCACCCAGTTAATGAAACACCCATCAAAGCCTAATCCTATAAGAAAGGCTAGGAAATAACATCAGTGAAGTATTTTGAAGGTGGGAGAGGGGACGATAACTACACTGACAGGGCTACATCTGTGTGACAATTGAATTTTTAATTTAGTTGGTTTTCTGGTTTAATTCTCAGAGACTGACTTTGAGAACCTGGAAGAGTTTTTAAGGCAGTACTCCCAAGATTGTCCAGTGGGGACTGAGAGCAAGCAGAACTGGGAAGACAAAGAGGCTAAGCAAGGAAGCCATTAGGGGTCATTAGGGGTCAAGTCTTAGCCCATTTTATTTTATTTTTTTTGAAGCAGTGTCTACCTGTAGCCCCAGCTGGCATGGAACTCACAGAGATCTGCCTCCCTAAAGGCATGTGCTACCACACCGGGCTTCTTCTTAGTCTAATCTAACAGAGGTCATTGCATTTGTGTTCTTTGTCCTAAGGGAAAGGAGCTTGTCCACATCTGTGAGTTGGGGAACCAATGTACAATTAACTGTGCCTGGTTTTTAGTCTTATTTGATTAAATCTTATAGTATATATTCTATATCCAGCTGCTGTTTACTGGACATTCTAGGGGTGTTGTGAGATCTAGTAGTAATTCATATTCTTTCACTGCTCTGAAATAGTTCTTTGTAGCTGTTTTACAAGTTTATTAATGATAAACATTTGTCCTGGTTTCAGCTTTGTGCTGGGAGGCCCAATGTTGTCACATATTCCTTGCAAGCATACTGGGTGTGTTGGGTGTACACCTGACTGTGGCATCAGCTATATAGACTGTTTACCTTAAATGGATGCTGCCTTAAAGTTTCCCAAAGTAGCAACAGCATCTTAGTTCCCACCAGCACTGTGGCGTATTTTCAGTACTCCATATCTTTAGTTATTATGAGTATATACTTATGTGGCTTGTTTTTAAAACTTCCTGGGAATTCAACACTCAGAAATTATTGGTAAGAACTTTCCTCAAATCTAGATGCCCCGTTTTGAGAAATTCAAATACGTAATCCCCACGTATAAAAGTAGTACTAAATATTTTTATTTATTCAACTGATAAATTTGATTTTTACTTTTATGTCATGTCATTTGGATTCTAATCTACAAAATCTCTCTTAATTACATTATGCTCTCCTGGTAATCAATAATTGTTTTGAATTTTTTTCAGAACAGATCAAATTTTAATGTGGTATAACATCGCTACTCAATACATATCTTTTATGAAACATTATTTTAAGATAGCTAGTAGCTCTAAGAGGTCATTTGGAGGTAGGGGAAAGCAGTCATTCATGGTGGAAAGTGATTCCTTGCAGCATTGAGAGGGACAAAATTGAAATGGGGAGAAAGGGAAGGGACATTCACCTAGTGAGCCAGATCAGCCGTCAATCCTGGCCATCAGTGGGGTCACAGGTGTGACCTGCAGATCAGTAGTCTTTACCATGAAATTTCTAGCTCCAATTTAAGATTGAGGTAACCTGGCAAAAGAAAGTGGGAATATTTTAACGTATGTGAATTTAATGAACAAGAAGAGAATCATTTTAGTGTCAACTGAGGGAAGAAACCACATTTTAGATTAAATATAGAACTTTAAAAATACGTATACTTTTCTATAGACCTAATAACAGGCAAGATGAAACAGGCTGGGTTATAATTTAAGAAGGCTTTGAGCAATACTTTTCACTCAAAACAAATTTCATTATGTAGTATATTATTTAGCTAGTATGACTTTATCTTTTTTACCGTAATGCTTTAAAGGGAATCTTTTTTTTTTTTTTTTTGATCTTTTTGAGACAGGGTCTCCCTGTAGCCCCAGCCGACCTGGAACTCGCTATGTAGACCAGGATGGCCTCGAACTCACAGAGATCCGTCTGCATCTGCCTCCCAAGTGCTGAGATTAAAGGCATGCACCACCATGCCCGGCAACTTTATCTTTTTAAGTGCTTTAGGATTCCATAGCAGCAAATTAATTATTATGTTTTTAATTTATGTGGTCATCCTGCAGAATCAGAGGCCATTGCTGGAGGCTCCAAAAATTTAAAAGAAAATCAGCATTTTGATGGAAGATTTGTTCAACTACATGATTTTTATGTTAACCTTTCTCCTTGTAAAGGAAAAAGATTCTTGCAAAACAAAAGATGAGCCGGGCATGGTGGCACACGCCTTTGATCCCAGCACTTGGGAGGAAGAGGCAGGTGGATCTCTGTAAGTTCAAGGCCAGCCTGGTCTACATAGTGAGTTCCAGGACAGCTGGGGCTACAGGGAGACCCTGTCTCAAAAAGACTAGGGAAAAAAATGAATATTGCCTTCAAAAGTTATATATAGCTATAGAAAGTATTTGCTCTGAGTCCTTATCTGCTGACTCTTTCTTGTCAGTTAATACTTTATCAGAGATTTATAGAAATTACAATTTACTACAAAGTAAGTCTGTGGGGGATAGTGGATTAAAAAGAATTAATTGGGAGCTGGAGAGATGCCTCAGTGGTTAAGACCACTGGCTGCTCTTGCATCCGGGTTTGGTTCCCAACACCCACACGGTGGCTAACAGTGATCTGTAACTAAGTTACCTAACCATCTGTAAATAAGTTCCAGGGGAATCCAACACCCTCTTCCCCTTTCAGGGGCATTGCATGACATGGGTGCACCTACACATATTCAGGCAATACACTCATACACATAAAATAAAATATTAAAAAAGAAATAATTAAGAATTACAGTAGAAAATTGTAGAAATGAAAAAGAGAGCTGTTCATACATTACAGAAAAGAACATATAGAGGGCATCCAAATTTTAACAAGGCCTGGCCCTGACCATTTTAGGACAAACCCAAACCATGCATGGTCTCTGTCTGGAGGCTCTGTGAGAAAAATGGCCTGGTAAGGTCTATTGATTTCCAATCTCTTAGAGTCATACAGTGATTAAAAGGAAAATTATCCTGAAAAGATTTTTAGGTCATGTTCTCCTACCCAAGTAGGTGAACTGGGGTTTAGTGAGGCATCATGATCGATCTGAATATCACATACAAAGTTTTCCAACATCCATTTCCATAATTTTTTCCAGACACTCACAGATCTCCATCTCTTTCCTAAAATGTTTCCAAACTTCTCTCTTCTGTGGGCCCTTCCTAATGATTTTTTATTTTTGTGCTTCTGTTTCCATTCTTTCCACTAACTGAGTCAGACAGTGGGGATTTATGAAAATATCATATTCTAGTGTGGAAGACTCATAAATAGAACAATTACATTAATGTATAATTTTATAAATTCATGAAGATTATGAATGAGATTATTCTTGGCTCCCTTCTATCCTGTTGGGATTGAAAAAAACATAGTGAAATGCACTGCAATGATAGAAAATATTTTAATACTTATCATAGCTATAATGTATCCTAAGTTATATATAACAAAAACAAACAGCAGATTAGAAGTTTTGATGGATTCTTGGAAGGTAAAGAGTAGATAAAATCATCTTGTTGGAGAAATTAGAAGAGAGAGAATTGTAGGAGAAGGCGCTACATTATCACACCCATATTTCCCAAGAAAACTGTAAAACACCATCAGGCTCAGACCAAGCAAAGCACTGAGAGTATGAAGACCCCTGGGCAGCTTCCTAAGTCCTTCATTGAGACCTATTTCAGTAGCAATTGCCACCAGCAGAGTTTGCTTAGGATAATCCCTGGAAGATTGTTTAATATATAAGGTAAGTTAACCTTTCCCTTAGAGAGTCCCTTGTATGTGGGCAGGGTGTGGAGATTTAGGAGGTAGAGCCTGAACTGCCTTGGAATAGCACAAGGGGAGCCTCTACTCCCTGTGTCTACAAGACACATTTGCAAGGGACACTTTAAAGTGGGATAGCATACCACATGACATAAAACAACCAGCAAGGCCAAGGACCCCCAATCCTAAATAAAGTTATTTTTATAACAAGTTTTCTCAACTTGATCTTTTCCCTAAATATCCAAGGTTGCCTCTATATTCAGAATTTATATTCATGGAGAGTAAACGAGGATTTCATTGGATCTGATGAGATCTATTCTAATGATCATGTTTGACAAAGATGCTCAGTCATAAATACAAATAGTAATCTCAAACCACAAACTTACTGAAGAAATTCAGGATAAAATGAGTCATCCGAAGCAATGGGGAAACCCAGAGTTTTAAGTAGTATGAATAGAAAACTGTCACCCACATTCACACATACATGCTAATGTAATTTTAGAATGTCAAGGGAAAATATGATAGCCTAAAAGTTTCTCAAAAGATCAGACTCATGGCAATTTTCTCTGAACTAAAATCAGTAACATTGGATGTCATCTGACAGTAGAAATATATCAAAGTTCAGAAAGCAAAATATGGAAGGTGGAATTCTTTATTCAACCAAACTCATTCATGTGGGAGGGTGAAAGCAAGGTTATCTGAGATACAGAAAAGACTTAAAAGTTTTAATAGCTATGAATAATTTCTAAAAGGTTTACTTATAATGCATTTCAGTAGACAGAATAAATCAAAGTGTTACATAGAAACAATCGTGGACAAAAGGTAACAGAAGGGTAAGTGAAGTCAGGACATCAATGTGTATCCATTGATTATATTAAGTATTAACATAATTACATTCATGTGTATATGTGTGTGTGCACATTCGTGTGTGTGAGTGCCTATGATAAACACATGTGTGTAAGGATCATAGGACAACCTTAGATGTTATTCCTCAGACAGATTCCACCTTTTGTTTAAGACTGGGTGGTGTCTCATTGGCCTGGAACTTTGCAAAGTAGGCTGGGTAGCTGGCCAGCAAACTCTAGGGATCCACCCGTGACTGTACCCCATCTCGTCATTACTAGGATTACAAGCATGCACCACTATGCCTAGCTTTTTATGTGGATTCTGGACATATAAACTCAAGCCCTCATGTTTGTGAGGCAAGTGCTTTACTTACTGAGCCTCATCTCTCCAGCCTCATAATTACTTTTCAGTGGGGCAAAAAACATTTGTGAGAAAAGTCCTGTGAAAGTTTAGATGATGATTCAACATAACACCTGGAGAATTCTGGCATAAGGGTTTAGAAGAAGGAACATCTGAACTCAGACCTAAAAGAAGAAGTGTGTACACCTATTGCATGTATAAATAATAACAGTTGTGAAAGGCCTTGAGTTATTCACAGTAAAGTTCAGTGGAAGCTGAGAGGTACATGGTCTAAGATGTCTAGAATATAAATTTTTAATTTACATTTTCTACAGAGTGAGAGGGGAAGATTTCAGTTAATTTCTTTATCATATTTTCTTAAACACCCACTCCTATCATCCATTTCACTCTGTGACTCACTATTTGTACTGGAAAATAAGACTCAGCACATTATAACCTGTTAGAAGTTTTGTGTTCTTCCTAAATTAAGAATGTTGTGTTTGTTTCCAAAATCCTCACGCATATATTACACAAGAGTGTAATGAGTCATATGTTAATTACATATTTTAAAAAGTAGGTGATTAGAAAATCATAAAAAGGGGATGAATCCTTCAAATTCTTATAAAGCAGAAAATGTGGGTTGACACTGGTGATCCTAACAGGTAGTTGTGAAGTAAACGTGATCAGGAAGCAACTTGGGCTTATTGGCCAGATCAGAGTCATGCCAAACCAACTGGACAAGAAACAGGCAAACGCCCTCAGAGGTCCAAAGCAGGTTTCATGTTCCTACAAAGACATTTGCTTTGCTGGGAGTGACTCAGCCTAATCAGTAAATTATTCTATTTGTTAATGTTCCATTACTTAAGATCACTTGTGCATGTGAACAAGCCTACGGTGCATGGAAACACAGGCAAGCGTTCAAGATCAACTCTCTCTCAGAGTCTACTGAGAGCCAGACACTGCTAAATTACAGCAACGTGCTGACAAAAGCTGCAATTGTTTTATTTTTTAATCCTTTAACATTTATTTCAGAATTTTTGATGTATATTAAAAATCCTTTCATTAGATTACTTGCTATGTGTTCATTCACAGCAATATTTTTCATTAATTTAGTTCTTTATCAATTTTATATATGTATATAATGCATTCTACAGAGTACTCTGTCCCCACCCTCTTTTATCTCCCTTTGATCCCCACCAACTCCCCACTACACATACCTGTCCTTTTCCCAGAGTTATGACTTTTGGTTTGGTTTTGTGACCATAAAAGGAGCTCATCTCATATTTACTTAAACAGAAGTTTACAACTGGGATGACATATACTGTACAAAGTTTTAAATGTTATGTAGCACATAACATTTAATATGTATGCACATACCATTATGTAGCAGATGTGGAGGTCAGCTAACTGTGTAAGACAGAAGAGAACTTAACAACGGTAATTAATAGGCAAAGTGATATGTGTTTGTAGCAACTGAAAGTTAATAATTTGCTGAGTTATAAAGACAGAAAAAAGGTAATTTTTTTTGGCAAAGCAGATTTTTCTCTGGCAGTAAGGGTACAGAAGCAACTGACTGCCTTCTACAGAGATTTTCTAATCAAAGATATTTCTTTAAAAAGGAAAAAAAAAAGTGCAGTATGAACGTAGCATTCATCTTATGTATTGCATGACTGATATCTACAGTGTATACGACTTCCAAATCATATGCATATATAACTTAAACTTATATTCTGCTTTATTAAAAATGAGTTTGAAAAGTTATCTAATCAATTACTGTTGGAATAGACTTTTTGTTTCTGGGGGCTAATTAGCTTGTGTCTTTTATAATCATTTGACTCTTGTATTTTCTTTTTGTAGCTTGCCTTTCATAGGCAAGGAGGTTTAAAGATAACAAATGAATCAGTTGGCTATGCCACACTAGGAGTGTTTCTATTTTAAGACCTGTGTATGTGTGTGTGCGTGTGCCTGTGTGCATATGCCTGTGCCTGTGTGTGTGTTATATATATATATAGTTTATTTAAGTCACGTATGAAATGCTAGTCACACCCACAGAAATCTAAAAGATGGGTATGATATACTTTGAGAATATATCTTACTTAGTACTTTTCTATGTTAAATAAATTTCAGATAGGATTCTATGTAGTATGTCTGTGAGTAGGAGTTGATTCAGCAAAAAAATGCTACAAAAACATTTTCTAGAATAGCCAAAAAGTCAGCGAAAAAGTCCTACCTCCTTTTTAGTGTTATTTTGGAGCACAAGTTTGTTTGCATTTTTTTTGTTTTATTATCTTATGTGTATGATTGAATTGCCTGCATGCATGTTATGCAATGACCATAGAGGTCAGAAGAGGGCTTTCGATCCCCTGGAACTGGAGTTATGGACAGTTAACTGCGATGTAGGTGCTGGGAATCGAACCCAGGTCCTCTGTAAGAGCAGTCAGTGCTCTTAACTGCTGATCCATCTCTCCAGCCTTGTTTGTTTGTTTTAAATGTTGATTCTATGTGAGATGCTAAATTTTTGTGTTTTATTTGTGCGTGTGTGTGTGTGTGTGTGTGTGTGTGTGTGTGTGTGATGTGCAGTGTATGCATAAGAGTGTGGGTGCATTAATGCCATCATGTGCATATGGAGGTCAAAGGACAACTTTCAGAAATTGGTTTTCTCCTACCGTGGGATCTGGGAATCAAACTCAAGTCATCAGGCTTGTGTGTGTTTTTACCTGCTGAGCCATTTTAGTGGCATTAAAACATGGCTTTTATTCTTGTTAAAATTTATAACTGGAAAAAATTGGTCATACCATTTGCATAAATATTTGGAATCCATTTTGAGATCATATTCTTCTATAACAGAGCTCAGATAAGTCCGACCCTTACAGAAGGCCAGCTGTGTACAGAATGTGCCCTTGCTACTTCTGGTCTTTCAGATTTTTCTGTTGTGGCTTGGTGTTTTAAGAGTCTATTTGAAAACACCCAAGTATGAAGAGGTGAACCAAAATAGCAGAAAGATATCATCTGAGCTTGGAAGAATCTCTCAGTCTGATAACTATGAATTAGATATCTCACTGGCTTCCACAGAGGGTGAAGGTAGGCAAACAGCAGCAGCCAACTCAGATCCACCTCATCTACTAAGTGCTATACCCAGGAGCCTTTTAAAAAGTTGCATGTATTTTTTTAAAATGCTTCACCTTATTAGGAGCGCAGGAATTTCCCGTTTTCTTAAAACAATGAAAACAATCTCTCTTAAGGATAGAGCTGGAATGCTTCCCTCAGACCTACAAAAATAAATGAAAGTCTTTAAGTGTCTCAAAATTTTGATGACGATTACTATTGTGTCAGACATTTATCATATGGTTTAATAAGCTGCTAACTTTAAATGCCTTACAAAACTGTGCTTTAATTATGAGTCTAAAGTCTTATATGTAGTAAATGAGGTCATTTGTTCCTTTACTGGAGTTGAAGAACTGAACTACAGATAATATATTATCTGGGAATTTATTTGCTGTCCATTTGCTTTTTCCCAAAACTGTTTGTCTATCACAGACTCTTCTGAAAGATATCTAAAAAGACAAGACTGAGTAGGACTTTAAGAGCTTGATCTTTCATGACTTTCTTTATTGGTATTGCTACCATATGTCTCACATTTTGCCTACATCACTAGCAGTGTATGATATTTTCAGTATCTCTCCTGAGTAGAAGGCTTGAAGTTCCTCAAAATAAAGGAGAGAGTCTAGAGAGATGACTCAGCTTCTGCTCTTGCAGAAGACCCAGGTTTGAATCCCAGCACCTACATGGGGGCTAGCAACCATCTGTAACTCCAGCCCCAGGGAATGCCCATTCTGACCTCCATGGGCATTGCACGACATGGGTGCACTTACATACATGTCAGCATTACACTCATACACATAAAAAATAAAAATAAATAAAACATTTAAAAATAAAGGAGTCCCATCTTCTATTTGGTTTATTTCCTTTCTCACTTCTGTTCACCCAGAGCAGAAGTTTTAGTTTTAATTATGTAAATAATAAATGTAGTCAGAATATTTTGCATTTGCTATTGGAGCTTAGAAAAAGAATGAATGAATGAATAAATAAATAAATAAATAAATAAATAAATGGGACTGAAAAGATGGGTCAGCAGTTAAAAACATTGTTTGCTCTTGTAGAAAACCAGAGTTGAAATCCCAGCACCCACAAGGCAACTAGCAACTGTGCATAAACTCCAGTTCTAGGGAATCCAATGCCCTCTTCTGTCCTCTGTGGGCATTGCATGACACAGGTACACTTGCATACATTCAGGCATAATACTCACACACACAAGACAAAATAAAGAAAGAAAAAAGAAAAGAACCCCACACAGTAAATGGATAAAAGAATGGCTATATAAAAGGAAAACACAGGCTTCCTGGTTTGTGTGATGTGCACAGCTCTTGACACATGCTCTTGCTGTCATGAACTGAACTTTCCCCGTCCCTTCTTCACTGTGATGTGTTGAAACCTCTAAAAACATGAGCTGAAAATAAATAATTTCTCCTTTAACTTGTTTCTATATGGTATTGTGGTTGTAGTGTCACAAAAAGTAACTAATAAAAATAGATGTTGGGGCTTGCTATGATTAAATAGGCCATGTGAATCTTTGGGTTTTAGAACTGGTTTGTGAGTTCAGGTTGCAGGTTAGAGAAACCAGAGAATGTGGTAAGCATAGATTAATGGGAGATTCTGATACAGTTTAAAAGAATACAATGCTGACAGAAATGCTGTCAGTGAAGGATGGATTCCTGAGTTTTTAGATGGAAACAAGGACTGCGGCAAAGTAGACTAGAGACCATTTATATTCCGTCAAAGAATTATCTATCCTCTGCTTGTATCTTGAAATTTTGAGTGCGGCTGAATTAGTAATGAACTAATTGATTTGTCAGAGAAAATTCAAGGCAGTTTAACTTTCAGGCTGTGGCAGTATTATTGCTGGTTGCTTTCGGCCAGGATTACAGTGAAAATCAAAAGCAAAAACTGGAGTATAAAGTATATATGTGTAGTTTGGACAGAAAACGAGCATGAGTGGGTTTAAAGCTATGCACAAAAAGGCTGTAGTTGTTAGAGAGACCAGTACTACTAAAGAGAAATCAAGCTATATGCATAGGAGCTATAAAAAAGGTGCCTTGAGGGTCTTTTAAACATTGACAAGATACTGCTTATTGCAGGTTCTAGGATGTAAAGCTGCAAGTTCATTTAAAGGATTTTCTTTAGCCTAGACAACTTCTATGGCTATTCAAAGGGGCCATCCAAGTAAGTATTTTCCCAGGTTTAGCTACAAAGGTACTCAGAGGCTGCTGCACAGGTGGTCCAAAAGATTCCATCTGCTTATCAAGCTAGTAGCAGAACTTTGCATTGCCCATGTGGTGTTCATTTTGCACGCACAGGAAAATGAGTTAAGGAGTCATGAAGCCTCACATCAAGATTCCAAAGAAAAGCCTGGGAGGCTAGGTAATATGTAGAAGAATTGGATTCCCTGTCAGGATCTCCTGACAAGCTAATTCATGAAGCAATGAGGGTGACATCTAAGTTGCAAAGGAAATTTCAGGACCTTAGAGCTATGCTAGGAAGGCAGAATGTCTGCCAAGGAAAACTACCAGTACTAAGTGGACAGAACTCAAGAGAGAGACCATGTTTTTAAAACACCAGCAAAGACAAAGGGATGGGGCTTCCAAAGTCTGTTGAAGCTCAAACAATGCCATTGTGTGCCCCAAATGCTGGACTTTGAACTACTGAATTGCATGTTTGCACTGTTGCTTTGGGTCCAGCCCTCATTTTTATGTCCCCATTCCTCTCTTTGGGGATGGGGTTATTTATACAGTGCCCTTGCATATTTAAAATTTGTAACTTTCTTTTTTATTTTATTTAAAAATATTTTTTGAAATAACGATCTTATTGAAAGCAAGTTGTCTTTAACTGAAAGACAAAATATGCACATAAAAATTTATTGTTTGGGGGCTGGAGAGATTGTTTACTGGTTAAGAGCACTTGCTGCTCTTTCAGAGGACCTGGATTCAGTTCCCAGCACCCACATAGCAGCTTGTAACGATGAGTAACTCCAGTTCCAGGGGATCCAACACCCTCTTCTGGCATCTGCAGGCACCGCGTGCATGTGATGCACTTACATGCATGCAGGTAAAACATTCATACACATAAAACAAAAATGAATAAATTTTTATTTATTTATTATTTATTTGTTATGCTATTCATAAATCCTATGCTTCTCTCCTCTGTTTCCTCTTCATTACCAGCTTATTTCTCTACTGACTTGTTTCCTGAAGCCCAAGACAAAGTCATAACTTATTCCTCTACAAAACATCCAAACACCCTCTCTTCATTCTTGATTTTGCTCCCTACTATGAATTATATGTCAGAATCCTATCACTTATATGAAGTAGTTGAACTTTTATTCTTACTTTGAAACATAATTTTCAATAATTCAATCATGGGAAAATATAGGAACATACACATTAGATAAATATAAATTTAAAAAATTAAAAAGGGGCTGGAGAGATAGTTCAGCAGTTAAGAGCACTGGCTGCTCTTTCAGAGGACCAGGTTTGATTCCTAACACCCACACGGCAGCTAACAGCTCTTCATAACTCTAGTACCAGGGGACTCAACACCTTCTTGTGGCTTCTATGGGCTTTGCATGACATGGGTGCACTTACATACACGCAGGCAAGACACTGATAAATGTTAAATAAAAAGAACTATTTAAAAAAATTTAAAAAGAAAATGTAGAAACATTTCCATTTGGACAACTTGTACTAACAGTTGAGAGTAATTGATATTTTTCACCCTATTTTTTTATCCTCACAATTCTCTTAGTGACTGGCACCCCTCTATGCCAAGCTGCTAAATCTGAAATCACATTTGATCAGTTTTTCTTCTTTATCTTCCCTTATGATTATCTTATTTTCTTGGAAGAAATATGGTTTGCCCATCTAACTCTCTTCTCTTCACTACTATTACATTAGTTCAGGCTTTTGTTGTATCTTGAAAATATTATTCATAACATCCTCTGCTCATAACATCCTCTGCTCTTGATCCTTTCCAGTCTATATTCACATAGCCATCATAGTTGACCATTGTAAAACTCAAATTATGATGTCTTCCTACTGGAGTCTTGCTATCTCTACTCATAGGCATTACAATAAATCCCACTTTTTTTTTTTTTCTTTTGCATGGTAGGCAGTGTGGACATGTAGAGATTCAGCAAAGCTAGTATTAGCAGCGACAGATCTGGTCACTCTGGGACTTGCTGCCTGTTGGCAGAGGGCAGCATTCTGTCATTAGGGCTGCTCATGAAGTTGTTGATAGGAGGGCCTCGCTTGGCAAAATCTTCTATTTTATTTTATAAAAATCTTCTATTTTATAAAAAAGCTAGATGCCTTTATTTTGTGTACTTTAACACACTGATAAAAATCATCATATAGGCATATTTTTAAAAGAATATCTATATTCTTACATCAGTCAGTCTCTTTCCTGTTTCTCCTATGCTGGTCTCCTTTCTGTTTCATATCATCACTTCCTGTTATAGCAGCACTAGAGGCAAGTTGCTCATTTTGGAGCATTCTGCCTTCTTCTCTGAAGATTAGGTTATTCAAAGGTTGGACTCTTATCTTATTTGTGTTTGTATTCCTGTTTACCCACTGGTGCAATAGTGGCATGGTTATTAGAGGGTAGCCATTTTCTGATTACTTTGCCAGAGGTATTTTCATGCCTGGTATTGTAATCTTGATCAATACCTCATGCCTGGGGAGGTCATAGTCCCAAGGGTATAACATGCTATTATTTTTTCTAAGTGGTCATGTTGTCAAATTGCCTCCTAAATATTTATATTTATACCCATAGACTTGGGCTGCTCTCAGCTTTGGTCAGAGAGCTTCTTGAAGTGGACAGCAGTCAATGCAGAGATACACAACTGGTTGAAGAGCTGAAAATAAAGGACTAAGAACTCAGGCCTAAATGGGACATTTTTATCGACCTCCTACCACCAAAGATCAGGGAACATTCTGGAAGAGGAGATGGAAAGAAGGTAAGAGCCAGAGGATAGGAGGAGTGTGGGTGATGCAGTCTTCAGGACACAGTATTGCTAGTGTACTTTGGAAGTCATAGCAGCTGTGGTTACTTGCACAAGATGGCATAAGATCAATCCAGACCAAATTTGGATATAGAAAAGGGAGATGCTTTCCAGCCCCCACCTCTTCAGGTGGCGCTATTAGCAGTTGATAACTGCTGGAGGAGGGCAAATCATTCTTTTTGGAGGGTTTGGCTGCTGGTAAATTTCCCAGTCTAGTGAATGGCCCCATATCCATGCACATAAGGGCAGCGCTGATTGGGTTTAGTGAGTTATCAAGATACAAAACAAACAAGCAAAAAACACAGAAAGTTGGGAAGGGTATGTGTTAGAGGTATATGAAGGGAGTTGGAAGTGGGAATGGGGGTTGTATATGATCATATTTCATTATATTCATGTATGAACTTCTCAAGAGTAAAGAAAAATATAAAAAAGAAAATAGAACAATTTTAAAGAATAGAATAAGCATTCTTTTTCTTCCTTCCCCTTTTCTTCCTGTCCCCTCTCATCTTTTCTCCTTCTCTCTACTTTTTTTTGTTCATTTCCCTTCTTTCAACAAATAAAGCACATATTATATATTAGATGACTACCACAAATGAGCTGCTAAGACCTATGTATTTGGAGAGCAGTCAAGGTAGCAAGAAATAATGGCTTGATGGTCAACTTTGTATGTGGTAGAGTACATCAAGTGGTGTCCAAGTGTATGCTAGAGAGTACTCACAAAAGGTAAATAATTGTTGATGCTCTTTAAAAAGGCATGACATATTTAAATGTATTTTAAGGGCCCATTGAAATAAAAATGTGGTCTAAAAGATGAACTGTGGTCTTTGAGAGAATTTAGTTTGTGGAAATCTTTTATATTTCCTTACAGTATTATAAAGATGAGGTCTAACTGGACTTATTTAGTGAGAAAACTAACATCTTGCTCCTGTTTGTGTTTAAAAGTAGGATTTACAGTACAAGGGAAAAGCAGAAGAAATGATAGAAAATCATAAATATTAAACTACATTCAATTCAATACCAGGAGAGAAAATAAATCGAGTAATTCATTTCATTCATAAATCTGAAGGTACTACCAAGGTACCTTCCTTGGTAAGTAGAATTGGAGTATAAATCTAATTTGGTTAAAAGAAAGGAATCTAAGAAGTCTTCCAGGTACAGTAGGAAAGGCCACAAAATGATCAGTGACTTAGTAGTCAGCACGGATGTCTTAAGGAACTGTTTAAAGTAGGACAGGATGGCACAGAGTAAAATGAGTAAGGCCCCGTGGCTCCTTTACTGTTCATCATCTGTATTCATGGAATACTTACTTTGAAGACAGATTACACTTAGTGCTTATTCTGGATACATTTCAAACCTTCAATCATAGAACACATAACTTTTTTTTAAGAGAAAAGAGCAAAACTGCATCTCAGTCAGTCTGGGGACATAATATCTAACTCTAGATTCTCCATTCTGTACTGATAAGTAATTGGAAACATAAGATCTTAATGACGAAAACATCCTACAATCATGCTGCTTTCTTTTCCGTAACTCACATGCCATGTCATCTTAACATATTTTCCCATGTGGTTCATGTGCCAGAACACCTAATGTCTGTAGAGAATCTGGTGGTTTCCATTGTCTTTTCCAGAGGTTCTTACATTAGATTAGCCCTGATGGAAACTTTATGATAAAAATCCAGCTATAGGCAAAAATGCCTGTGTCTGATTTTTAAAATTTTGGAACATGTTTATTTTTATTTTGTGTGTATTTTGCCTCCATGTGTATAAGTGTACCGTGTGCATGCAATGCCCACAGAGTCAGAAGAGGTGATAGATCCCCTGGTACAGGAGTTACAGAATTAGCTGTCATGTAGGTGCTGGGAACTGAACCCAGCTCCTCTACAAAAGCAGTTCTCTTAATTGCTGAATCATCACTCCAAATCTGTGTCTGGTTTGAAACTGGTATGTGCCATTCATTAGCTGGATGATCTTGAGCAAATTTCCTAAACTCCCTGATTCACAGTTTTTGCATTTGAAATTAGGGCCAGAGATCATGCTAGGATGAACTGAAAAGTTATTTATGAGCAGTAAATAATTTAATATAGGCAAAGCAATTAGAGTAGTGTGTGGATACAGTAACTATCATATAAAAGAAGTCATTATTATCATCATTATTATTATCTCTAATCAAGAGAAAAATGCATACTTAATATTTAATATAATCATAGGCCTTGGTATGTGTATATAATTTAGTGCTGGTAAACTTCATATAAAAATTTTTGGTTACTTTAATAAAGTTGCATATAAGTAAGGCTGATTGACAATTTAGCTTTAAAAGGATTTTAAATGAGACTTTTAAACACAGTCTTTCCTCTAATGCCAAGCAAAAGGTCTGGCGAGGAGTGGATCATAATGCTATGTGGAAAGGTTTTCAAATTATTAATTAAGAGAGAGGTAGCTATTGTGCTAGATAGAGATACATTGAGTACTCTGGGATGATGGGAGAGGCAGTTCCCACCCCAATATGTATAGAAACAAATCTATAATATTTTCCTAGAAGCAGTGCTACTCAGCTGACTCCTGAAGGGTGTCCAGGAGTTGGTTGACTTAATAGAATAAGAATCTTAAAAAGCCCAGAAAGTTTCTTTATGATACTGTTTCTGGTCAAACTATTCAAGAGAGGGCAATTAGGGGCTGGGAGATGGCTCAGCACATAATGTGCTTGCTATGCTGCATGAAAACTAGAGTTCAGGTCCCCATTGCCTGTGTAAATATTCAGTGGACATGGCAGTGGGCCTGCGTTCTCAGCATATGGGAGACAGAGACAGGGGATCCCTAGAGCAAACAAACTAGACTAGATGAATCAAACTCAGGGTTTGAGTAAGAGACCCTGCCTCAAAATATACAAGGTGGAAAGTGATTGGGGAAAATGATATCCATGTCAGCTTCTTGCTTCCTCCTGCATATATGTACATGCCCCAGCACACTTGTGGATGCATGTGTCCATACACATGCAAACATATGTACATACATCTATGCATGCCATACACCACCCCATAGGACAGTTAACTAATGATAGTCATTTTTGGTATTTTTGCCAAAAAAAATACATGGAATTTTATTTTATCTTCTATTGTTTCAACTGGCATCAAACTTTTAAACACATAGAGATTTTTAGCAATCCATGCTAAAAATATATATCATTAACTCTTTGAAAAAAACTAGTAAAAGCAATAGTTATCTTTTACAGAGTAGTTGTATACTGATTTTTATGCCAAACTCTTTTTAGGAGTTCACTCATCTAAACCTCACAAAAAGAAAGTTCATTTATTGCCTAAGTTGTTAACTTAGTAAGCAGCAAAGCTTGGGCATGAGTTTGAGGCTGCCAAGAGCTTGTTCTTAACAACTGTGCTGAACAAAGTTACAGATTAACTCCTCACTGTCTGGTTTCATTTCATATAATTTGAAGAAACATTCAGAAAAATAACTTCATTAATAGTATTGACCCATATTTTCTTTCTGCCGTCTTTTTGTAAACTCTTACGTAGAATCTTGTGATTTGTAAGTTTTCCTTCCACTCTGCAGAAATGAATCCTTCACAAGATTTCTTGTTGGTCAGCATTATTCTCCACCTAAAAGTGCTTTCCCAGCTCCATCCTCATTTGTGTTTTCCTCTAGTGTATACAGAAAACTGCTTGAATAATGCATATTACTTTCCATATTCTTTCAGCAGAACATTGTATACTTCAATCATTAAGATAGATTCCTGGTATAGAAAGAGACCTTTAGGAAAAAAGGAAACTTTATTTGTAAAGATCTACAAATCATATACAATGTCAAAATGCATTTAATGGCCATATTTATTTTAAAACCATATTTTGAAATCTAGTATTCATTATATTACACTTTTCAGGTGGGGGAAGTGGAGAATTCAAGTTCTTTTTTTTTTTTACTTAAACAGGTTCATTTGCAGGCTTCCTTTACAGAAGGGGCAGAGTGCATGGAGGCTCTCTGATGACCGGATTGCTCTTCCCTGACCACAAACCTCATGACTTCACCAGCTGTCCTGAAGCTGATCCTTCTTCTGCTTTTTCTCAAGTCTGTATCTTTTCACACATCCCGCTATTGATACCAGGCTAATGTGTAGGATATCATTTGGGTTCCACTAATGTTTTCCAGTCACTTCTGGATATGTCCAAACTGGAAGATGTAATTAGCTGTCTCCATCAGGGACTAAAATAGAGGTCATTGCTATGACTTCCAAGCTGTTTGCTAAATTTAGCTGTTCAATACTTTCCACTAATGAAAACTGTGAACTACAATTATAGAATGTTAGGACAGAATGTAGGCTTAAAGGTCATTGACCCAACTCCCTCATTTTTCTCTTGAAAGTATGAGACCTAGACGTATGCTGTGATTTGCTTGAGGCCACAGAGCTTATTAATGGTGGAGGTGGAACTTGAACTAAGGTCTGCTCAGCCCTGGGGCTGTGCAGTGCTCAATGTGCCACAGATGATTTCTTCTTATGATCAGTCTAAACTTACCAGACCCTGAAGTATAAATATAGCTAGTATTATTGGTTGTGGCTTAACCATCCATGGTCATTCATTTATGTGGTGACTGAGTGAAAAATACGAAGGTGTCTGACTTATAAGTTGCCTCAAAGAAATGAGGCAAACCCTGCCCCCTGACTCTGAAAACTTCCTGCTTTATGTTCATCAATAATGAATGGCCATTCCTGCAATGCTCAGAGGGAGCTTACACTGCACTTTTGAGCAGCCCGTTAGTAATGTACAGTGGATAGAGCCTTTCTTTCAAATCCCAGGGCAGCGGGTCCTTCAAGGCTAGCATTGCATTTTCAATTAGCTGCTGAGTGAAAGCTTGGCATGTGTATTAGTGAACAGGCACACAATTAGCTTATTTTTCCTTTCCGTATTGTGTTGAGAGGATCCAAGATATTGGTGGAGGATCAGACAAGCCAGACATCACTGTGGATGTTGAAGAAGGGAGTTACTCAACCTCGGCATCTTCACTTGCTCAGGCTGGAATTACAGCTATTTATTACAAAGCTCTGCGTGCAGCTTGGTAGAGTGTGCCGAAGGAAGCTCACTTCCGTTGGTTCTTTAGCTCTTCACAACTCTGTTTAATTCTCATCACTGACATGGAGCCCAACAGTCCCAAAAAGATACAGTTTGCTGTGCCGTTATTCCAGAGTCAGATTGCTCCGGAGGCAGCAGAACAGGTAAGGGGAATTGGGTGGGGAGCATTTCTTGTGTATTAGACAATATGAACATGCGGTCTTACTAACTGAAAAGTTCTCTACCTTTTAAATCTGCCCAATCTTGTGACTTTTAAGATATGTAACTGAGAGTTTGCTTTTATGCTTGTGGTTTGGTCGCACTGGGGAATGGTTGACTAAAACTTTAGTAGTTCTCCATTTCATATAAAATTAATACCAATGTACGAATTCTGGTTTGGAGAAATTCTGGTTTGGAGCTTATGTGTGTGCTTTTCTTCATTAAAATAGTGACCTCAACATTTAGAGCAGCTCTGAAGACATTATCAATGTTAGCAGCATTTATTTGTTATTTACAAATTAAAAGGGATGTAACAGCAAAGACACTAAATCTCAGGCTATTATTATAGGCTTAATATTTTTAGTGTGTTTTCACTGTGTATCCCAAACAATAGTTGCATGTCATATATAAAGAATAGACTTGCAGATATGAAGAGTAATATTTTACATTTTGCTAGATTCCTTTTCCATGTCTAATATTGGTTTCCAACACTATCACCTTTCATGTTAAGGTGTATTTAGACTCTGGATGCAATGGCCTCACTTAAAAGACGATCTATGGTACAAACACAAATGTAGAGTGCTGTAGGAAGCAAGTAGGGGAGTTATGTGGACACCAACCCAATTCATTACTTAAAAAGTAAATCACCCCCAAATCCTTTTCTAAATGCTTGATATAAAGTCTTAAAAATAATTATTGAATATGAGATTCTTATTCCTTATGTTTTTTTTGACAATCTCAAGAAGAGCTACCAAGACTCAAGCCAGATAAATAGAACTAACCATGTTTACCTGCTAAGTGAAATATTACTTCTGTCTTAGATAAGACACCATTAGTACATTTTATCCTTTATCCTACTGACACACACTCAGGGAATTTAAGTATAAAAGGAGATATTAAATGAATAAAGTCTATCTGGAGCAAGAGAATCCAATGTTAATTCAGTAACTCCTAAAATAAGGAAAAATCCCACCAAATCTTAGTTTAAATGAAGTGTATGTTCTTTTTTTCCTTCTTATGCCTTTTTTGAAATGTCTTTTACTTATTCCTTGATAGTGTTGTACATGTGAACAATGAATCTTGATGATATCCACCCCGACTCTCGCCTCCCACTCCCTTGGACATATACTAACATGTTCTCCCATCTTCCTGTCTTGTCCTTTTTATTTTTTGTAACTCACTGAGGCCAATTAGTCCTGCCAGATTCTTGTAAGGTCCATATTCATTGATGATTTGTCAGTTTCTTCTAAATACTAAATTAAAAGATAAAAAAATCAATCATATTAATTGAAATACAAAATTAATGTCAACTTAACTAGGACACGTGGTAGAAATTTGAAGCTTCCAAATTTTTCTGACCTCATTCAGATAAGGGCAATGGACCTTGAAAGCATCACCAATATCATGAGGCTCCAAGAGAGCCACTGAATGAACAAGTCATCCCTGTAACTCTACTATACATTAATTTTCAGTTGCATTGTGGGTATATACAACTATTTCTCTTTTTTGAAAAATGTAGCTTTGTAGTCAAAGGTGTAAGTAAAATCTGACAGTTCTGCTTTCTAGCTTCCTAGTCTTCAAGATATATAGTAAGCATATACTGTGTTAGTTCTAGAAGTATGTTGGGTAAAGATGAGATTGGGCAGTTTTGCAAGCTGTGGAGCCACTGAAGGGCACTGTCCAACTGTCACACTGACATTAGCTGGGCCTTTGTTTTTCACAGATCAGGAAAAGAAGACCTACACCAGCATCACTTGTGATTCTCAATGAACATAATCCTCCAGGTAAAGAAGCATGGCGTCTTTCCTATTGATGGGATAGAATAGGATTATTTGAAAAGGATCAAAGAGTGGGCCATTGTTGAAAAGTTTCAACTCAGGATTTTAGTTAGCAGTACTCTAATCAGCTAAAAGGGATCATAAACAAAAATCAGAAATAAATATTATAAAGACTATGTCAAACAACAGCCTGCTTTTCTTCTAGAATGTCGTACTGGTGGTGACTTGCTGTGGCATGTTTTGTTGCATTGGTTGTCATGTGTTCAGGTGTTTGTTTGGAACCTGGTTCAGTGCTTATTAATGAGGCTGGTGAAAAGTTGTTTATTTAGGTTTCAAGGTTCAAATTTTAGTCCTGGAGATGATTATATTTTTGTGGAGTAAGATTTATGTTGTGGGAGGACGACAAGCCAGCGTTGGATACAGCCTTGCTGCTGCTGTACTCTCTGAATAATGGAATTGACAAGCAACCAGATCAATTTTCAGCATGGCCCATTTGGGAGCCATTTCGAACCGTTGTGTCCATTTGTTGAGGTTTGAGTTTCCATTTCCTGTAAAAAGTGAAAGTGCATTATTATTCCTGATAAAGAACAATGATCTGTAATACAAACGCTGTTTGCTTATTGAGTGGAGTGATTTTTGTCTTACATTTAAAGGAGGCTTCTGGAAATATAAGTAGGGTAGGAAAAGTCATTAATTTGTGACCCAGCAGGACTGGGTGTTGGATTTTTGAGTGATCTGTTCTAAAAATGCCTTGACTTTTTTGGTATCTTTCTAGTTAGAGAAACACAGAAAAAGAAAATTCTCATAGAATATTCATATTGAATCCAAATACAGGAAAATTTGTAGCACATCAAAACAATTGAGTTATTAATTCTTGCTGAGAACAAAACATTATAATTTGATCCTTAAGCATTGAAGTGCATAGTAATTTTTTATATTTTATTTATTTATTTTTTAATGTGTATGCATGTATTGCCTACATGTAGGTAAGTGCACCCGTGTCGTGCAATGCCCGAGAAGGACAGAAGACGCTGTCGGATCCACTGGAACTGAAGTTACAGACAGTTGTTAGCTGCTATGTGGGTGCTGGGATTTGAACCCGGGTTTTGTGTGAGAATGTTCAGTGTTCTTAACCACTGATCTGTGTCTCTAGCCCCTGAAATACATATAGTATTTTTTTAACTTCCTTTTTTTTTTTTAAATTAGAAGAAGCATTTCATTACAACAGCATTAACCTATTCAATAACATTTTTTCTGAGCTAGGGTACATCTCTTTCAAAATTGGCTGCACATTTTTAGGTTTACAGATGAATTATTACGCTTATATAATCTTTTACTCA
>NW_008333311.1:3571885-3572223 GCF_000622305.1 Nannospalax galili | reverse complement strand
CTTAAAGTGGTTTTAATTTGCATTTCCCTGATTATTAGTGATGTTGAACATCTTTTAAGATGTTTCATAGCCATCTTTACTTCTTCTTTTGAAAACTTTCTGTTCAGCTCCTTAGCCCATCTTTCAACGGGTTGCTTCTTGTCTTGGTTCTCTGCTTTTTAAGGTCATTATATATTCTTGTTATTAAACCTCTGTCAGATGTGTCACTGGTTTAGATTTTCTCCCATTCTGTGGGTTTTCTGTTTGTTTCCTTGGTTGTCTCCTTTGATGTACAGAAGCTTTTTAGTTTAATGAGGTCCCACTTGTTAATTCTTGCCCTTGTTTCCTGGGCTATTGGT
>NW_008333311.1:3567039-3567819 GCF_000622305.1 Nannospalax galili | reverse complement strand
GATTTTGTCTTCAGGAGTTCCGCGGTGGCCCAATTTCAATGTTGGTAAGAAGTTTTCAGACTTTCTCCTTAGGTCTGGAATCTTCTAAGAATGATTTTGGCCTCCGGAACTTGGGTGTTGGACTGACCTGAGATCCTGGCCGTGGCCGTGCCACGCAGGGATGCAAAGGCAGATGGGGTGGGAAGAAACCCCAAGATTTCCCAGGGAGTAGATTGGGTAGCTGGGTTGTACTGGATGCAAAGGATCAGGGAGAGGAAACGTAAGCCTCGGAGCCCCCAGAAAGAGGCTGTCAGCCTCAGAAAGAGGCTGGCTGGTGTTGCAGGACCAGGGAAGTAGAGGGAGGTGGGGATGGGGCCAGATCCAGAAGCAGTGCCCCTGGGGCCCAAAGAAGGCAGTAAGTTGGTCTGGGTGAAAAAGATCAGGAAGCAGTATTGGTTCCCCAGGTGTCTGGGGCCCCAAGACTAGGAATGGCACAGGGCCCAAACTAGGATTAGAGAACAGTGGGGGAGATAAAAGGGTGAATGAGCCCGGGGGAGTCAAGCTGTGGAGGGTCCGCGATAGACTTACCCCAAGAGAGGCCTGAGGGTAGGAGAGCAGGCTAGGAGAGTTAGCCGGTGGTGCAGGTCCAGGGAAGCAGAGAGAAGTGAGGGTGGGGCCAGGTCCAGAAGCAGTGCTCCTGGAGCCCAAGGAAGGCACTAATTTGGTCGGGGTGAAAAGGATCAGGAAGCATCACCAGTTCCCCAGGTGTCTGGGGACCCAAGACCAGGAATGGCGCAGGGC
>NW_008333311.1:3549454-3566889 GCF_000622305.1 Nannospalax galili | reverse complement strand
GAGGTGAGGGCGGGGCCAGGTCCAGAACAGTGCTCCTGGGGCCCAAGGAAGGCACCAAATGGTCTGGGTGAAAATCATCAGGAAGCAGTACCGGTTCCCCAGGTGTCTGGGGCCCCAAGACTAGGGATGGCACAGGGCCCAAACTAGGAGCAGAGAACAGCAGGGGAGATGGAAGGGTGAAAGGGGCTGCGGGGGTCAAGGTGAGGAGGGCTGCACGATAGACTTACCCCAAGAGAGGCCTGAGGGCAGGAGAGCAGGCTGGGAGAGCCACACATATAGTATTTTAAAATCATTTTCAAATATATCATCTCAGTTACTGAATGTTATATCTGGTTGAATAAGAGGACAAATGATTTGCATGTTCTTATAGTTTACAAATAAATATAAGTAAATAACAGTGACTAAATCTGTAAGTAATTTACAGCAATTTTCAATCCATGCCTTGTCCACAGTGGCAAACATTTCCAGCATGGTCTGGGATGTACTTCCTGTTAGAATACTGTCCAGAATGATTTCAAGGTGTCTTTCCACACTGCTGCTAGACAGCAGTTCTCTGAGTTCTCTGGACATTGCTAACTGTATAAAGTAGTGAAGTCACACAACTGATCTTTGTAGATCTCAATTTGTATTTCCAACATTGTAACTGATGTGTCTTCAATGTAAAACATTTCATTTTACATATAAGAAGAGTGTGTCAGAACGGTGAAGTGACTAGAATCTTTTAGAGCTTACGTATTCAAAAGACAAACTCAGATAACTCTGATCCTAAAGCCTACGCTTTTCTTATAGCTTGACACTGGTCTTGAATATTTTATTTTCTATTATGAGATGACCTCTCTGAATGAATACTTTTACTTCCTATAAGCAAGCAAATCTAAAATTCAAATAAATTTGTTTGGACTAGTAGATTGGGAACTATATTTTAATATCCCAGGGAAACAGACTAAGTACTGATCCAGAAATCCATTTTTATGAGACTTTCCAATCACTAAATGGCATTTCCCTAGTTCCCTAATTGACCGTGTTCTTCTCTGTGGTTATAAGTGCCACTGGACAGAAGTTAACAGGGAACCACTTCTCACACAGAGCTATGTCATCCTGGAGATATTATCTTCCTGTATCCTCACCCTTCTTTATGGAAAGACTTTGGGTGTGTACAGCACTGGCGTCAGTATTTGTATGAACCAGACTTAGAACCAGTGATAGAGTTCTGCAGCAAACTCTAAAGCTAAGTGTTTCCTGGTAAAAATGATCTGCCTAAAGACCTGAACAGTTACTGAGGAAATATAAGGACTCCCCCAGACAAGTAAACAAATGACAGAAAAACTACAAACCAAACCAAACTCGGTACTAGTCTTTATTATTGGTATAATCTTGGGTATGAGACATCTCCAAGCTTTATTTTCTCAACTGCCAAACAATGATAATGCCCATTTTTTTTTCTCACAGGGTTATTTTAAAGACCCAATGATCAAGAAGGAATATACCTTAAAAATGCAAAGCAACCATTAGGATCATTAACTGATGTGTTCTAGACTTGCAGATGATGCTTATGATATAATAAGCACAAAAGTTTCATAATTGCATCTATCCTGAGTATTTCTGTCTTACTTGGCAATTCTTTGTTATAAATATCTGAATAGCAGTAAAGCACTTCCTAAGTGTTAAATGCCATTTTAAAAGCAGTAGTTTCTGGCCCTCAAAAGCAATATTCTTTAACAAATCAAAAGAGGTACAGTTTTCTACACTGGGAAAAATATCCTAAACAATTTTCTTCAATTCACTGAAATAGCCCATGAAATAATTGAAGATTCTTAGAATCAAATGTCTAAAATTCAGATCCCTATTTCTTTGTGGTCAGTTAATAAAGCAAATAAAATCTCTATAATGAATACATTATAGAAAAATAATTGCTGAACTGAGCATGGTGACTGATGTCTATAATCTCAGCACTATCCTCATCTACATAAGGAACCATGTCAACCTGCATTACAGCATTTACAGTGTGAAGTGAGATCCTGTCATATCAAAAATAAAACCCTTTCAATGTGATATTAGTGTATTGCAACTACAATTAAATAAAAGGTATAGTTTTTATTACTGTTGTTGCCATTATTTGTCATTTTAAGTGTTAGCAGAAATAGTAAATTTTGAAAGATCATTTAAAAGAATAATTTAATTTTAGAAAAAAGTACTGTGATAATTTAAATGAGAGCTATCCTCCATAAATTCATGTATTTGAACACTAGGTCCCAGATGGGGGTTCTGTTCTGGGAGGTTTAGGAAATTTAGTCTCGTCGGAGGAAGAATGTCTCTAGAGGAGGACTTTGAGAGTTCATAGCCTAGTCCCATTTCTGGCTTACTCTGTCTGCTTCCTGTGTGTGGATGGACATGTCGCCAGCCAGCTTCATTCTCCAGCCATTTGCTTCCATGCCACTCTCATCATTAAGAACTTTCCCAAACAATAAATCCCAAACAAACACTTCCTTCTGTAAGTTGCATTGGTTATGGTGTTTTAACAACAGGAAAAGTAACTAATACAAGTACACATATGAAGTCTTCATAATGCCATACATTAGAATGGGGCAGTAAAAAAGGAAGATAGTTTAACATGTAAATCAAGCTGTTTTATTTGTTTTCTAGTTTACGGCATTCTAAATACAGAGATAAGGTAGACACCTGATTGGTTGATTCCCTTGGCCACAAACTGTCCCCTCAGTTCCTTCTTAACAATGGACCTAGCATTTCTCCCAGTAGAAGCTCTTTGAAACGTCTATGAATTGTTAAGGACATATCACCTTCTGACATTGAGTAGTAAATCAGTTTAACTAAAAATAATGGCAAACAAGAGAGAATAATAGCAAAGGATGTACCTTTATTGTAGAAAGGGCAGAATAGAATCAAAGTACTTGCTTCCAAGAATAACTGAACAGTCAAATGGCATAAGATCTTGTTTTAGGGAATCACCAAAGAAAAATGTCACCCTTTTCATATGTTTTCTGGGGCCAAATGAGCAACCTCTGAAGCCAATGCTTCTCCTTCTGTATTTTCAGTTGTGCTATCGGAGCTTATCTGTTCACTATGGTTTCTCTGAAGTTCTATCACAGAGCATTATTGTCTCTTCATGTATAAATGCCATTTGCTTTCATTCTTCTCTAATCTATAGCCAACTGGTGTGATTCTTGTATCCTTGTCTGGATTTACACATAATTCTTTCAACACAGCAATGAATAAAAGAGCTCTTTCTATAATTTATTCCATCACATTTGTGGGTTTACTTGAATTTTGCTTGTAAAGATATAAGAAGACTGTATATTTGTTTGTCAGTGTATTATGGTTTGAATGTTACATGTACTTTAATGGCCCAGTATGTTAAGAGCTTAGTCATCAACCTGTGGTACTATTAAGATATGATGGAACATTTTGGGGGTAGGATTTAGTGGAAGGACTCAAGACCATTGGGAAATGCCAAGCTGTCATGAGGCAAGGAACTTGATTATACCATACAGTCCTTACCATGATGTCCTACCTTACCACATGTCCCAAACAACAAACTGGGCAGCCATGGTAAATTGTGGAAGAAAATAAAACTTTCCTTATAATAAGTAATCTTAGGTACTTTATCAGAACAGCAGAAAACTGATTAGCACATAGAATTAGAACACTAAAAAATTTTAGAAAATACTTAGTCTAGCATCTTTATGATCTTTATGAAAGACATAAATCAGCTCAACTCTCAGAGACTGGCTCCGCTTTATGTATCTCAGGGAAGAACCCATAATTACATCTGGTTTTCAGTTTCAAGTCTGATAATTTTAGATGTTAGAAAATAGTTTCTTATATCAAATGAATATAAATCCTTATTTTACAATAAATCTTTACTTATTCTTATCAATAAAATTTGTTTTTCACCTAATTAAATACATTAAACAATTCTTTATTATTTTCTTTTCTATACTAAATATCCATCTCCAGGATGAGGGCTTTAATGAACTCTGTCCAAATTTTCCTCAGGCTCGCTGCCTTTGGAATCCAGAGCTGGACATAGTCTTCCAGTAAAAAGTCAGTTTAGGCCAGATTTTGTGAATATTAAAGTTTGTGGCATCCGTTCTTTTCCACTTACTGTTAAGCAGAAGCAGTATGGTTGCAATTATATTTAATGGGCCTGAGGCCTATTAAACATGATTGAACTCTAAGAGGCCTGGAACTAAGTGAAGATTTGAGTAAGTACCCAAGACATTAAAAGCATATTACATATCTGAAATAAGGACCAGAAATATAACAAAATTATTTGGAAGGACATTTATTGATCTTGGTATCACAGCCAAATTGAGGGCGGGGGAGCAGTTTGGCTTTCTCTTTGACTTCTTTAGTGCCAAATAATCTTAGAAATAGGAATGAAAAATGAAAGGGCATTCTCACATGCCTTGGTGTCCTGAAAATTAGTTAACATGAAACTTATGAGATGCAAGATTCAAATATCATGCCATCTCCTTTCAACCTTGTATTAAGGCTAGTCACCAGAGAGAAATGGGGGTCCCAAGAGCTTGGATTATGAGTTCCCCAAACTGTAAAGGAAGACAGTCCATTCTGTATGTAATACATGACTTGCAAAACAAAGGCTTATGTTTTACCACTCTGAAACTAAGTTAACTAATGAGACTTTGAAAGTCTCTGCCTTTAGAATCCTAGCTGGAAAATGTTAGACTCATGCTGTCATTCAAAGACAAAGGACTTCCAGAAACTTATTGTTAATCTTTTCACTCAGAAATAATAGAAATAATGGGAAACTTTGCTGGGTTAACAAAAGTGGGGACATATTTGCTGTGTTAAGAAAATCACATGAACTACATCTTTTTATGGAGAACATTTTGTTTTTCAAAATGAATAATTGTGTGACCAAAAGCTTGTGACAGCATTCACAATAACTGTGTAAACCCAAGCCTCAGACAAAAACACAGCACGGATGGGGTAGGTGGGCTAAAACTTTAGCCCTAACTGAGGAACTATTGGCATCTGATAGCTGCTAGGAGAGGGAGAGTCAGTTTTCTTTGAGGATGTGATGCCTGGTAGGTTGATAGACCCACATCCAGAGCATTTGGGGGAACACACATTATACTCGATAAGCCTTTAATAACAATTGAGGACATGAGGTCAGGTGGAGGTAACAGGATAAGGGCAGAGATAGGGGAGGGAGTCCAAATATGATTAAAATACATTATATAAAATAAATAAATAAAATATCAACTGGACACCTTGAATGAAAGCTCCGAGGGTCATAGTGAGGATTTTCCAGGGACTCTACTATATGGTGAGACATTGTCATGCCAGATATGGAGATGCCCACAACCTTAGTGCAGTCAACTGTATTAAAATAAAAGCTATACTGTTCCATAATAGGGTCTAAGGTGAAATTCTGATTCTTAGTAATGTCAAAGTGAGTTATGGTATGAGTGTCCAAAGGAAGTAATACAGTCTTCAAATGAAACAAAGTAAAATGAAAGAACGCATGACAAAACAAAAATATTTCTTTATATTGACGGGATGATGGCTTTTATTCATTCAGAGCACACACACGCATCTTTTGTGTGGTGTTTACAAATATAACTAGTTTGGTGAAAAATGGCAGAATGAGCATAGTTTCAACTTTCTTTCCCTTTTGAGTCTCCTCTCCTGCTTGTGGCTTTATAGCAAATGAAAATTGCTATAGGTACTCCATGAGACATAAAAAGTCCTGGCTTTGCAGTGGACCTGACTTGAATTCCAGCTTTGCCAGTAACTGCTGAAACACTGGGTGTGCCCTTGACCTTCTTGGATTCGGTTTCTTTCTTAAACATAATATGGAGGTACAGGAAAATGCCTTGTACTGTGCCTACTACCATGTAGTTCCTGAAGGTATTTGATTCTCCTGCTTCATTGGACCCTGCCAAGAAAGCAGAGGTTCTCCTTTTCCTCATTAGAAGATAACTTTGCTGTTTTTAAATCCCATTAGACAATGATAAGCAGTCTCCAAGAAACAGGAGCACATGAGGAAAAAATATAACACCTCAAAGTTCAAAAGAACTGTATATCTAAAGAACTGTATATATAGTTGTAGAAATGTTATATACCCTATATTGCAATATATATTAATCTGTGTATTTTTTTCATAAATAAAATTTTAAAGAATTTGAGTCCTTAATAACTCCCATTAAAATAAGTATTCTAGGGGTGGAGAGATGGCTCAGCAGTTAAGAGCACTGACTGATCTTGCAGAGGACCCAGGTTTGATTCCCAGTACCCACATGGCAACTAACAATCATCTATAACTCCAGTTCCAGGGGACCCAAAGCCCTCTTCTGACCTCCGCAGGCATTGCATGACACAGGTGCACTTACACACATGCAGGCAATACACTCATACACATAAAATAAAAATAATAATCAAATCTTAAAATTAGCGGGCTACTGATGTCTATAACGATATTAAAATGATTAGAAGCAACAAAAACATATTTCTGGCAGATTTTTGTTTTAATAGTATGTAGAAAGAAAGTGAAATATTGAGGACAAAAGATTCTTTAGATACCAATCAGCCTCCGCTGGCTCGGTTTTTATTCCACTCTGTTTGTTCTGACTTCCTTTCATGTATCATCCCCAGTCTGTATTCTGGCTGAGTTTTCTTTCTTTGCTTCCTTGAAGTGGTTCTCCTAAGCCAACTTTTAAGAGTTAGTCTAGACTGACTCACTTCTATAAATCAGTTTCCATTATTCCCACAAATATCTGCTATTTAAATTGAAGGACAAGATCCACTTAAATCTCAAATCATTCCCTGTCTACTTGGATCCACTGCTGGCCATGCTATTTGAATGCTTCCCCTGACCTTCTACTCCTAAAGCTGTTTGTTGGTTTATACACTAGTTACCTCAATTCAGTAAATATGCATTGAGTCCTTATTCTTAAATCCTCCAGGGACATGTAGTATAAAGACTGCGTTTGGATGGATCAAGAGACAGTTACAATAATACAAAACCAAACTACTAAAACCATGGTAAAATTAAGCCTGGTCAAAGAACAGAGGCATTTATTTATTATGTTCACTATTCTATTAAAGCATAAGTGTGACTTCTTTTGGTCTTTTTGTTTTAAGCTTTTAAGGATGAGGCCAAAGCTAAACTTTTAATTCTAAACTTTTTATAGAGTAGATGTTAGATCCTTATGAGCCAGTAAATTTAAATGGATTTTCAAACTACTCAAATTCATGGCAAACCTGTCCAACTTTTTATGGCATGCATTATTGTTCTAGGGGATAAAATAGATGAGTCCCATCACTACGCATGAAGCATAGTTACAATTTGACATTATATATTGTGATAGTGAAGCAAAAACCTGTATATATGGTAAAAGTACAATATATTTCCCTTTGGAATAGGAATGCCTTTCACAGCATTCTGTTACGCTTAGATTATAATGTTGTATGTAAACTATGGTAGCCAGAACAGGTGCTTGACAAATAGCAGCTGTTATTTTAGTGATGAAGGTGGACAGCACTTAGGAACAGAGGCTGAAGCAAGGCCACAAATCCCTGATGGCTGTTAACTACCTGAGTTGCCCCAAGAAATCTATTCAACTTCTTAAGATCTAGTAGGTGAGGAAGCTTCAAAATACATCACTTTTCAACACCACAGTATTCTAGTAAGTACAGAATATAGTTATTTGAAAGAACACTGGTCTAATTCCATTGAATAAATAGACGTACATTTTTGTGTTTACTTAAAAATAGACACAGATGACACGATTGTCAGTTGTCTTGGGTATTTTAACTGCACATTCAATTCTAAGTTAAAGGCTGAAAAGCTTGTTTAAAGCTCATTTGAAATGCTTCAGGTTGATAGACATGTCCAACAAAATTATAGATTCACCCTGCGTAATTGATGGAGAAACGTAATTTCCAAATGTCTTTGTTTTGGAACTGCTTAAAACAAACTTTTAAGGCTTGGGATGTTCTATCATTTCACTCTTTTCTGGAATTGGCTTCTATAAAGTCATACCTAGAAATACCAGTCACAATTTAGTAGCAGAATTTACCAGGGGTTGAAAATGAAAATTCCTCAGGCAGGTGGCAGAGGCTACCTGGGTCTTGAGTGGGACAGCAGGATGGGATTGGAGCTGCAATCTACTTTGAGAACACAAGATACATATATGCCCTTTTCAAATTAGACAAATCTACAAAACAAATGAAGGTAAAAATGAATTCTTGGGAGATATAGTTATATAAATGGTAAAATTTTAGAGATGGTAGAAAATACCTTCCTGAATCAGTCTGAAAACTACTTCATTTTTTTAAAGCTGTTGCTATATTATTACTTCTAAAATGTAAGTACTAGAACTAGGCAACATGTATTCTTGATGCCTTGGAAAAGCAGTGTGCCTGGGCTCAAAAGTTTACCACTAAACCTGGAGGTAGAAGGAAAGGTCTGTCCTAAAGCAAGTGTCTAAGCCATGAAGAAAAGACACCATTCTTCACCTCCCTAGCAGTGTGTGCACTGCCTCCTCAGACCTTTCCTAATATTTGAGGGGGTCTCAGCACTTCGAAAAATGTCATGAGCTATATGTAGGAGTCATCTCTCTATCATTTATGTAGTTCTATGACATTGAGTAATTTAACACAAGGACAATGAGTGTTTAACAATGATATCTATGAAATTAATTGCTCAAATCTGCATCATCAAAGGACAATGTATTGACAATATGATTTGTGTTACAATATAAATTTAGCAATAATACTGAGTAAAAAGTACTGTGTAGATTGAAATGGGAAATTTGCAATCTCTTTCTTTTCTTTCTTTCTCTAGAGAGCATTTTCCCATTGTCAAAGGAATCAGTGTGCATATAATGTCAAAGGAATCATATTTTTGCATATAATTATGTATTGACCTGCTTATAAAAATAGAACTAACTATACACAAAAAGAATGAGGACAGTAATACTGAAGTCCAGTTTTTAAAAATTATTTCTTTAATAACCACATAATTAGAAGAAGCAATTCATTACAGCATTAATATATCTAACAACAATTTCCAAAGAAAAGATGCATCTCTTTCAAAATTGGCTGTAAATTTTTAGGTTCACAATTAATACAGCTATACAATACTGAACTCAGTATAAACCCTATAAGACATAAAATGAGGTTTTAAACTTTAAAAAAGATCTACATTTCATTTTAAAATATAGTTTCATACAGAAAAACTCATTTTTAATGCTACTAACACAGATGTTTGTACATGAGTCTCTAATCTCTATGTATCTTATTATTACTAGTCACATTCGGTTAACTCAGATCCTTGGCACTTGAGTATGTCTATAAAGTCAACAGGTAGATTTCAATTGTAATGTTTTTCACCTCTACTAATTAACATGAAGCAAATTTTTATGCTTCTTCCTCAAATATAACTCATTTTTTAAAAATTCGTTGATTTTTTGTGTGTATTTCATACAGAACATCCCAAACAATCTTATTCATCTATATACCCACATCCCAAATGGCAACCTCCCATAGCCTCCCCCTCTCCCGCCACTGGAGCCCATATACTCTGTCATCCCTGTTACTGTCCACTGTGCTGTTGGCGCTCCCAGCCTTTCCCCAGTTCTTGTCCATCCTCAGAATCTAGTCTGCCTATCCAGAGTTCCTCATTTTAGGAAGAACAGCTCTTCCTCATCTAGCAGCAATCAGTTGCCAATATTCCTTTAGATAAGACTGGGGTCTGCTGTTCATTTTCCCAGTTCTATGCTGGGTTACTGTCTGGGAGTCTCTTGGACCACCCTGGCTAACAACTCAAAGGAAGGTATCTCCTTGTTTCTTGTTATGTAGCCTTTAGCTATACACATGGATGCTTACTGAATTATGTTGGCCCCTTTAATCTTTGGTTATACTTTCCTTTTGGGTGTGTAAGAAGCATACATTTGCCCAGATAAACCCATTTATTTTTACTTTAGGTTGTTTGAGGATCTGTTCCTCAGGGGTCACATGGGCTTGAGAGGACTCCTTTCTTTTACCAGTTCCATCTATGCAAAAATAAGTCAAAGGTCCTGCTCAACCATGGCTGGCTTCACTTGGAAGCATGGAGGAAATGTTTCCTCTGTGTTGACCCTTCTTTTTGTAGACTGGACACTGGTTCAAGTCCATTTGATGGGGTCTCCATGGCTTCCTTGATCAAGAGAACAGGTGACTCACCAGAGTTACAGGATATTTTGAGAGATGCTCATAATCCCCTGGAACTTAATCTACCTAGGAGGCCAAGGAACAAAAACTGTGCTTTATGTCCCTCTGACCAAATTAGTATAGGCCTCAAAGTATGCCTATTAAACATCCACGAAAGTTAGTTCCACCAGTCTGGTACTTTTAATTATTATGTGTCATGTAGATAAAGCTTAGACAAAGACCAAACATTCTCAGATAAACTTATGTAGATATATATTATATTCCTTGACTTAGTTGTATGTATAATTTTTCAGTACATTGTTAGATTAATATGGTTCCCTCTGGTTTTTTTAAAACCAGCTAGGCATTATTTATCTCTCTCATTGTCTAACCCTTCTACCAAGGTTTCCTCATTTTTCCCATTTCTCCCTTAATAATACCCTTCTCCTATGGTCCCACCTCTCTTGAGCTCCTTCTTTCCCTTTATCCCCAAGGTTCCTTATATAACCCTCCCTCACCCCTCCCCTTAAACACTTAAACCCTAGGTTCCTTCTATAACCCTCCCTTCCCCATCCCCTTAAAGTAACCCCATTTTTATCAATATCTCCATTATTAACTCCTTTTTCCTACTGTTCTCTTTCAGATTCTTTCTTTTCCTTTACTTCCCTGGTTCCTCTTCATTATTCTGGTCCCTGTATTTATGTCTGCATACATACTCACTTACAAGGATTTGGTGCTAGGATCCACATATGAGGGAGAACATATGTTGTTGTTGTTGTTGTTGTTTGAGTCTGTGTTACTTCTGTTAGTATAACAGTTTCTAGTTCCATCTATTTACCTGCAAATTTCATGATATCATCTTTCTTTACTGCTGAGTAAAACTCCATCATATAAACGAACCACATTTTCATTATCCACTCATGAGTTGAGGGACACTTAAGTTGCTTCTATCGTTCTTGCTGAGTAAAACTCCACCATATAAATGAACCACATTTTCATTATCCACTCTTTCGTTGAGGGAAACTTAGATTGCTTCCATCTCAGCTATTGTGAAAAGAGCAGCAACAAACAAGGATGTGCAAGTGTCTCTGCAATAAGATGAGTTCTTTGGATATATGCCAAGGAGCAGTATAACTGGGTCAAATGGTAGGTTCATTTGTAGTTTTTTTAGAGTTCTCCACACTGCTTTCTGTAGGGGTTGAACAAACAGCCCCACCAGCAGTGGATGAGTGTTCCCCTTTCCCCAATCCTCTCCAACATTTTCTATCATTGGTTCTCTTGATATTGGCCAGTCTAAATGGGGTAAGGTGAAATCTTAATCTGGTTTTAATTTGCATCTCCCTAATTACTAATGATGTTGAACAGCTTTTAAGATGCTTCTTAGCCATCTTTATTTTCTTCTTTTGAGAACTCTGTTCAACTCCTTAGCTGTCTTAGTTTGTTCTTCATTGCTGTGACAAAACACTCTGACCAGTACCAACTTGGGGAGGAAAGGGTTTATTTGTCTTACATCTCCCAGGTCGCACGCAGTTCATCAGAGAGCCCAAGGTAGGAACTCAGGGCAGGAACTTGGAGGCAGGAGCTGGAGCATAGGCCATGGAGGAACGCTGCTTACTGGCTTGCTCCCCTGGCCCCTGCTCAGCCTGCTTTCTTATGCAACCCAGGCCCACCTGCCCAGGGGTGGCACCACCCACAGTGGGCTGGGCCCTCCCACATCACTCATCAAGAAGATGCCCCTCAGACATGGCCACAAGCCAGTCCAATAGAGGCAATTTCCCCAACTGAGGCTCCCTCAACCCAGGTGTGTCAAGTTGACACTAAAGCTATCCAGCACATTAGCCCATTTTTAAATTCCTTTCTTGATTCTTTGCTTTTTAAGTTCCTTGTATATTCAGGATATTAAACCCCTGTCAGTTGTGTTGCTTGTGAAGATTTTTTCCCATTCTGTGGGTTTTCTCTTCACTTCCCTGATTGCCTCCTTTGATGTACAGAAGCTTTTTGTTTAATGAGGTCCCATTTGTTGATTCTTGACCCTATTTCCTGAACAATTGACATCCGGTTTAGAAAATTCTTTCCTACACCTGTATCTTGTAGGTTATTGCCACTGTTTTCGTCTTACAGTTTCAGAGGTTCAGGCATCTTTGGAATAAAGCCGACTTGATCTTGGTGGATGATCTTTTTGATTTGTGTCTTTATGCGGTTTGCAAGTATTTTGTTGAGAATTTTTGCATCTATGTTCATTAAGGATATGGGTCTATAGTTTTCTTTTTTTTTTTTTTTTTGGTTGTATCTTTACCTGGATTTGGTAATAGAGTGATGTTGGCTTCATAGAAGGAATTTGGAAGTTCTCCCTCCAGTTCTATGTTTTTGAATAAACTAAGTAGTATTGGATGTAGATCATCTTTAAACGTCTGGTAGAATTCTCCTGTAAATCCATCTGGTTCTGGGCTTTTTTTAGTTGGGTGGTTTTTTATTACTGTTTCAATTTCCTTATGCATTATGGGTCTCTTTAAATTGTTAATCCCTTCTTCATTTAGTTTTGGTGGTTCCCATGTTTTTAGATACCCATCCATTTCTTTTAGGCTTTTAAATTTCATAGTGTATAGATTTTAAAATTATTCCCTTATAACGTTCTGGATCTTTTTGGTATCTGTTGTGGTGTTTCCCCTTCATCTCTGATTTTGTTGATTTGGAGGTGCTCTCTCTCTCTTTTGGTTAACTGGACTAGTGATCTGTCAATCTTGTTTATCCTTTCAAAGAGCCAGTTCTTGGATTCATTGATTCTTTTTATTGTTTTCTTTTTCTATTTCATTAATTTATGCCCTGATTTTTGTCATTTCTTCTTGTCTGCTGGATTTGGGTGTCATTTATCATTGCTTTTCAAGTGTCTTAAGTTGCAATGTTAAGTCATTTATTTGTGTTCTTTCTGATTTTTAATGTAGGCACTTAGAGCTATAAACTTCCCTCTAAGGACTGGTTTTAATGTGTCCCAGAGTTTTGCTGTGTTGTATTTAATTTTCATTTTGTTCCAACATTACTTCTATTTCTTTTTTAATTCTCTTTTGACCCATTCATCATTTAGGAGTGTGTTGTTTAATCTCCATGTGTTCATGTGGTGATTAGGGCGTCTTCCAGTGTTGTTTGTAAGCTTTATTTCATTGTGGTCTGATAGAATGCATGAAATTATTTCAATCTTTTTGTATTTGTTGAGGTTTGTTTTGTGCCCCAGTATATGGTTGATTTTGGAAAAAGTTCCATGTAGCGCTGAATAGAAGTATGTTATTTTGTGCTTGGGTGGAATATTCGGTAAATGTCTATTAGGCCCATTTTATGTGTGGTATTGTTTAATTCAGATGTTTCTCTGTAAATCCCTGTCCTGTTGACCTATCTAATGGAGACAATGGCATATTGAAGTCCCCTACTATTAATGAGTTCGGATTAATCTGGCTCTTAAAGTCCTGTAGTACTGTTTTCATGAAGATGGGTGCACCAGAGTTTGCTGAATATATGTTCACAATTGTAATATCTTCTTGTTTTATTGTTCCTTTTATCAGAATGAAGTGGCCCTCTTTATCTCTTCTGATTAGTTTTAGTTTAAAGTCTATTTTATCAGATATTACAATTGCAATGTCTGCTTTTTTCTTAGTACCACTCATTTGGTATATATTTTTCTATCCTTTCCCCTTAAGATAGTGCCTGTCCTTGAAAGTGAGATGAGTTTCTTTCAGACAACAAAAAGATGGGTTTTGTTTCTTAATCCATTCAACTAGTCTGTGTCTTTTGACTGGGCATTTCAGTCCATTGATATTTAATGTTATTAATGAAAGATATGTATTGATTCCTGTCGATTTTATTTCTGGTCATATTCCTGGTGTAGGTGCATTTCCACACTTATACCTTCATTGAGTTTCTTTCCATAACCCCTTGGGTATTGTCATTCCTTTCTTCAGCTCTTTGTATTGCTTCAAGAACTCTCCGAAGGGCTGGTTTTATAGACATGTATTTATCTCAGGGAAGATTTTTCTTGCCCCTTCAACTATAATAGACATTTTGGCTGGGTAAAGTAATCTGGGTTGGCATCTGTGGTCATTTAGAACTGGGAATACTTTGGCCCAAGCTCTTCTGGCTTTCATAGTTTGCACTGAAAAGTCAGCTGTAATCCTGATGAGTTTTCCTTTATATGTGACTTATTGTTTTTCTTTTGCAGCTTTCAGTATTCTCTCTTTGGTCTGTACGTTTAGTGTTTTTACTGTGATGTGCTGTGGAGAGCTTCTTTTCTGATACTATTTGGTGTTCTATATGCTTCTTGTATTTGTATGGATATGTCTTTAATTTTGTGAATTTTTTTTCTACAGTCCTGTTAAAGATCTGGTCCATATCGTTATTCTGAGATTATTCTCCTTCCTGTATGCCTATGATTTATAAGTTTGGTCTTTTTATGGTGTCAGACAATTCCTGCATATTCCATTCTTATGTTTTCTTAAATTTTTCATAATCTTTGCTTGAGTGGTCTAATTTGTCCACTTTATCTTCCAGTCTCAATATTCTGTTTTCCATTTCATTCATCCTATTTGTGAGGCTTTCTGCTGTCATTTATAATTGGTTTACTGAGTGTTTCACTTCCTTCTTCATTTCAGCCTAAGTATTCTTCAATATTTCTAACTCTATTCTGTATTTATCCAGAAGTTTATCCCTATCTTCTTTCATTTGTGTTTTCTTTAAATTCACTATTTATTTTATCATATTTATAATTGTTCTTTTGAGTTCCATGTCCTGTGTTATCTCTAGGGGGTTCACATTTTACTCCTCTAGAGGACTGTTGGTACTTGGTGGGGATATATCATTTTGGTTTTTCATGTTATTATTTTTTCTCTGTGACTTTGACATGTGGATTTGTTTTGTTATTTCTGATTATTGTATGAGACTCAAGCCTTCCTTTGCTGAGTTCAGGTCTGCTTCATTTTGTGAACTTTATGTGCCTTTGCAGTTTACTTGTTAGGTATGGAAAGCTGGTTGGTCTAGGCTTCAGATTCTCTATTTTGATTTTATATTGGAGTGGCTAAATTGCTTTTGTCTTCTTGAGTCCCCACTGAGGCCCAAGTCAGTTGAGGATCAGATGCTTTCAGGCTTTCTCCTGAGGTCTGGACCCCTCCAAGAAAGATGCTTGCCTCAGAGATTTGGGGGCTCAGCTAGCCTGAGAGCAGGGCCCAGGAAAGATGCTGGTCCCAGGAAGCTTGTGACTGTGCCACCCAGGGATTCAAAGGCAGTGAGGGCAAGAAGAGGCCCCAAAGGCTCCTGGGGACTACTGGGAGGAATTGGGTTGGTTTGGATGCAAAGGATCAGGAAGCAGTGGAGATTTTAGGCCAAGAAGTCAGTCCAGGGGCCTGGGGTTTCAAGAGAAGAAGTGGGCCAGTACCCAGGCTAGGAGGAGAGATGGGGTCGGGGAGCTGGGAGGGTGAATGAGGCTGGGGGAGTCAAGGAACCCTGGGACTTACCCAGGAGAGATGCGGGCACCAGGAAGCTGGTGGCTGTCCCGCCCAGGCATGCAAAGGGTGAAATCCAGTTTTTAAAATAGTTTCCTTGAACGATACAATATATTTTTAAAATATTTTATTTATTATTTTATGTGTATGAGTGTATTGCTTGGTTGTATGTAAGTGCACCCGTTTCATGCAATGTTCTTGGAGGTTAGAAGGTGTTGGGTCCCCTGGAACTGGAGTTACAAGCTGTTGCTAGCTGCCATGTGGGTGCTGGGAATTGAACCTGGGTCCTCTGAAATAATAATCAGTGTAATTGCTGAGCCATCTCTCCAGTCCAATCCTGGAACTCACTATGTAGACCAGACTGGCTTTGAACTCACAGAGATCTGCTTGCCTCTGCCTCACAAGTGCTGGGACTAAAGGCGTGTGCCACCACACTCACCCGATACAATATTTTTTAATGCTTCTTTTCTTTGTCTGATATACACAGTATCTATGTGTATGTCATGTGTATGAGTGCATGTCCATGTGCGTGCAAATGTGCCTGAGGGTGCACATTAACATGTGCATGGCTATAGAAGCCGGAGGTCAATATTGGATGTTCTCTTCATTCTCTCTCTACCTTCTTTTTTGAGATTGAATCTCAAAACCTGAAGCTGACCAATTTGACTAAGCAGTATGGCCAGTGAGCTCTATGGAGCTAATTTTCTCTGCTCACCCTTTCAAGACTGTGGTTTTATGAGTGCTGGGAATCAAAATTCAGGTGTTCTTACTTGAGTAATAAGTGCTTAACCAACTCTTTACCCATGTTCAAATCCCTAGCACCCATGTAGAAAGCCAGGCATAGATGCTCACGCTCTTGTAACCTCTGCAGCATGGGAATGGAGACAGAAGGATCCCTGGAGCTGTGTGGCAGCCAGCATAGCTCCAGGTTCAGAAAGAGACCTTGCTTCAAGGGAATAAGACAGTGAGTGATAGAATAGGATACCCAATATCCTTCTTTGACCTCCACATGTGCAGGCACAGGCTCACATGCCTATACACATGTGCACATGCACCACACATATATATGAATAAAAACCCCTCATAACATTACATACACAAATGGAAATAAAAATGTAAAAAGAGCATTTAAAAGAATAAATCCTACTGGGGGCTGGAGAGATGGCTCAGCAGTTAAGAGCACTTGCCGCTCTTGCAGAGGGCCCAGGTTTGAATCCCAGCACACACATGGTGACTAACAACCATCTGTAACTCCAATTCTAGGAGCTCTGACACCCTCTTCTGACTTCTGTTGGCATTGTATGAAATGGGTGCACTTACATAACACTGGCAACACACATATACATAAAAAGAAAATATTAAAATGTTTTAAAAATCATATATAGTATATTAATAATGATTTAAGATTGTGTATCTAATTTAAGTGGGTTTCATATGTCCATTTTCATGATTGATGGACATAAGAAGTATTATAATGATTAAATATAGAAAGTGAACATCAAATAAAATGTATCACCCATTTCTTTCTACATAGCCCAGGCTATCCTTAAAATTGCAAGCCTCCTGTCTCCGTCTCCTAAGTGCTGAGATTACAGGAAAGTGTGACCAAATCTGCTTGCATCATCCTTCTTCGTAAACAACTTTTCAACTCATCATTTCTATAAATAGCATCTCCGTTCTTCTAATCGCAGAACCTTAGAATCATTGGGCTTTTCTTTCTCCATTTCTTCCCAAATCCATTAATGTATTTTTGGCTAATTCTTTTCTACAGTT
>NW_008333311.1:3530629-3548856 GCF_000622305.1 Nannospalax galili | reverse complement strand
TTTTTTTTTTTTTTTTTTGGTTCCTGCTAGTCTACATCATTCTTGTTCTGAGTATCTCAGATCACTCTGATTACTCGGTCACATAGTGACTGCCAAACAAGTTTTCTGTGATGGTAACACTGGGATATATGATGCTAAGAGCCCTAAATGTAGGATCAGTGAACATGGATTTAAGTCATGGCAAGACCTTTGGGTCTTGGCTTCCTCCTCCAGGAAGCATACATCATGGTAATGCTGGCTTTGATTGCAATACTGAATCAATGAGATGCTTCACAGCAACATTGCTGATCCCAGGCTTGTTCTTCCTTTGCTACTCTGGTTTGTGTGAGGTGTTGGCAGACGTAATTGCATAATGGGTCACTGACTATGTCAACTTTACTTTCCATAATTCATCTGTCATGAGCTCTAATTTGCATCCCATAATTTACTCTTCTTAGCTTTTCATTAGCTCTGACAAGGCACATGGGATCTTCTGATGCAATGCTCATAGATTCCATCATCATCTGCATGTCATTCTCATTTGACCTTTTAAATAAGTCAATCGTGGGGCTGGAGAGATGGCTCAGCAGTTGAGAGCACTGACTGCTCTTGCAGAGGACCTGGGTTCGATTCTCAACTCCCACATTATGGCTAACAACTGTCTGTAACTCCAGTTCCAGCCTATCTGATGCCCTCTGACATCTGCAGGCACTGTGCAACTCAGGTGCACTTACACACATGCAGGCAATACACACATACACATAAAATAAAAATAAAAAAATTTTAAAAATTCAGTCATTTCTCCCTCAGTCTGTAGAATCTTTATTTCATGAATTTTTAACAATTGCACCAAAGCTGAAAGTTGATTGGAAAAAAAAACCAAAACACTAAATGAACAAATAATTAGGTTAGATTATGCTTAATATTGATACTTTCTATATTCTGGATGTTGGCAGAATATAGGAATTATATTCATTTTCCATATGGATATTCCTGTTAAAAATAGTTTTTCAATATGTTTAAGGATTTGAGGTTCTATAGGAACAGGCCTAGACTGGATGTGCTTCCCAAAGCACTGTAAGGCCTACCCATTATTTCATCATCATTGAGTCTAAGCATTGCCCATATGCCTTTGGTGATTAAAAGATTTTCAAGAAATAATGTCAGAGACCCACTTACCATCACATTTCAGTGAAGAACTGCATGAATGGTTGAGCTAAAATGGCTCATCTCAAATTCCACCACAGGTAATTTCACTTGGTGACTAGCCCAGAGTTCCTGCTTCTCTCAGCCAGTAAAGGACACCAGAGCCTGGAGATGGCTGTAAATATTTCCAGTCCAGATGTATATTCATAGTTATTGGAATCAAGGCAAAGCCAGCTGGACTGTTATCCAGACAGTAACAGAGTAGGGAACAGATCAAGAATGTGTTTTGAAGTACATTTAGGACATAAAGGACAAAAACACCTCTAAACTACAAGCAAGACAGCTTTAAAATATTTATCAATTTAAAGGTGAATTTAGAGGAGTACACAGGAAAACATCTCACTGTTGGTAGTTTTATAGTTTGCAAACCTATTTGTCCTGTAATATATCTCCTCAACAACTCTGAAGGAAGTTCACTTCATTTTATTAAGAGACAATGATCTGGTAAGCTTCTCAAGGCAAAGAAGCTAAAAGTCAGTGCGTCTGAAATTCAAACATGGGCTGTCTGTTCAGGGTCATTGCACTTCCCAGTGCAGTGATAACACTTTTCCTCACATAGGTAGGCAGCATCAACACATTCTTGCTTTTCTACCTGCTATCCTCACAGGGTTAATAGCCACGAGAGATTCTCTTTAGTATAATATTGCAAGACTGTATTTCTTTATTTCTACGGGAATTTATTTTGAAGTGAGAATTTCATACGTTTTCATTTTATTTGATGAGTATTAATGAAGATGGCTCTTAGAAATATTTTATTTATTATTTTTATTATATGTGTATGAGTGTATTCCTGCACGTAAGTGCACCCGTGTCATGCAATGCCCATGGGGGTCAGAAGAGGGTAACAGATTCCCTGGAACTGGAATTACAGATAGTTGTTAGCCACTATGTGGGTGCTGGGAATCGAACTCGGGTCCTCTGCGAGAGCAGTCTGTGCTCTTAACCACTTAGCCTTCTCTCCAGCCCCTGAAGATGACATCTTAAGAGTTACTAGTACTAGATATTTTACTATACAATGAAAAATCCCACAATCAGGTAATCATTATCTTGGCTTAGAAAATTGTTAAGTGGAAGGTAAGAGTTTACCTTTGGATTCTAGTTCACACATACAGCAATGACTTGTGCATGCATTGGTATGTGATCTTCTTGTTTCTTATATTACCATTCTTACCAGATTCAGATAAAATTCACTTCTTCCAGAAATGTGTCTGGAGTTTCAACACCTATATGAGTGGGCCCATTAACACAATTGCTCCAGTTGATGACCTAATTATTTTTTGTCATCTAGTAATACTCAGAAAGAATGGATCACATAATTAATACATTTAAATGTGAGTGGGAAGGATTTTAGGAGTCTTTCCTTGTATTTCAGGTATTGGTTCTAGTTTCTTGTTCCAAAGCTGCAGAATAAGGCCTCAAGGCCTTGGAATGGACAAATGACTAGAAAAATTTTCACTGTGGAAGGAAAACAGAGGTCATTAAATGCCATGTGCTTATTGCACAGGTGGCATTCTTGCCTTCACATTTCAGTCCCTACAGAAGGTGATGCTAAAGCTTCTGGAGCTCCTACATTATGTACTTATAGCATAATCTAAATTGGCCTTGGAGATACAACACATAGGATATTGTTCTTGCAATCATTCCATCAAGAATGAACTTTAATAGCAGAAGACCTGATGACTGCTTTGGTACAGACATGTTTTGAGGTAAGCATCACAGGTGATGAGTGACTGCGGATGAACAGATAGGTCTGTATAATGTGATATGGGGATTTCTTGAGTTTCAACCTGCAATTGGAAGCCTAATAGACTTTATTTAGTGACCAAATTTATTCTTTTGCTGTCTTTATTCACACCAGATTTTCAAGTGTCAGTAGAATGGCTGCTGGAAACTGAAAATATGATCATTTGGACACTTTCTTACAAGAATATAGGAAACAGAGTCCAGTGCTATCAAATAGTAACAGGCACAGTCCCACTGATGGCTGTATACTTTCCTTCTTTCTTAACTGTTCTTGTGCCTGAACAAATATGGGTTGAATTTCCTTTTCGGTTTTTTTGAATTGTAAAATAAACATTTAATCCAGTAATTCTTCTCAAACTATTCCCCTTTTTTTTTTCAGTAAGCTCTCAGAAAAGAGAGAGAAATTTTGAAGTTGATACTGAAAATCAAGTAGTCCATTTCATTTTTAAAACTTTTGCAATTACACACCTTGCCAAGTAATCCTTTTGATTGGTGTGTAGGTATGATTTTTATGAATTTGATGATTAGGAAATAAATTATTTTAGAGTGGATTTTGTATTATATCTTTCTTGTTCACTTTTTAATACTAGTAGACCATAGAACCAACTAATTCTGGCCCCAGTGATTGATTCACACACACACACACACACACACACACACACACACACACACACACACACACCTAGCTTCGTTTAATAGCATTCTGACTGCTGTATGGTTTTCGGACTGAGTCTGATAAGATTGTGTCCTATGTGTTCCTGATATCTAGGTAATTATTAACGTGTCTTTTGTTGCAGGCACTGCTGTTACACTGCACAGCAGTAGGCTTGTTGCTGGCATCTGCTCCAGTTCCCCGAGTCTAACTTAGTTTTGCATTCTTCTTGCAATTTTTTTCCCATACATGGCATAGGCTGCTTTCTATCAAGAAAATTATTTTGCTTTTAATGTTAAATTTTTCTGTGTAGCAACAAGAATTTGGAATTTTCTCATTGTTTTAGATGTATAGTTTTGTATTTTGCTTCAGCAAAAAAAAAATCTGAAAAATTTTAATATCAAATTCTTTTAGAAACTTAGATATAAAATAAATTTGAAACTGTAACAAAATAAACCGGGGGAAAAATATGATTGTCTGCTCCAAATCTCTGTGAGATTTGGATGAGACAACAGTAATAAAATAAAAATAGCTTTCTAAACCTAATTTCCATATAGTTATGCTTTTCATAATAATAATAATTACTATACAATTATGAGTAACATTCCCTGTGTTTTAGGCACTTTATTAATAAGCTTAGTGAATGTTTGAAGGAAGGAAAATGACTAAGACACACACACGAAAATGATACTTCAAAGAAATGGCATATGATTGGATTTTGGTGACATCATTTATTTATATATATGCACCATGGGCTAAACTAATTCATATACTACAAAATTGCTAAATCCAAATGACAAATATAATATTCTTATTCAGTTCCACCAGTCTTTTGGTAGAAAAGGAAGAGCGTATATTTGATATTACAATACCCTAAGTATTTGTACATCAAAATCCTCACCCTCCTCTTTCATAAGTTTTAGAGCTATACCACCCAATGTTTTAGATTTAAAAAAAAAAAAAGGAAAAATGTCATTGAGCTTATATTGGGGCAGGATGCTGTGCTGTGTTCTCTCTCACTGCTAAGCAAACAGCAGGGGCCTCCTTTAAGGAGCTTCAGCAGTGGATTACCAATATCTGAGACACTCCCAACATCTTGGGGGAAATGGGCTCACTGAGTTTGAAAGCAGCACACAGACTGACACACAGTGGTTTAAACATCCCAGTAAAGGCAACTGCAGTTCGAGGTCTGTCGTCATATCCTTTCTTGTCTTTTCCAGGTAGCACACCTGCATTTCACTGTCTTTGCTCACCTTTCCATTTGTAATGCTTAGATTTATTAGCCTGAAGAAATCCCGGGTAAAGTCAAATTTTCCAGTTTTCCTTTACTTTTCTCAGTGCTGGAGCCACAGCTCTGGTCAGACGGATAACTAATCCTCTAACCATCTCCACCTTAAGTTTTCAGGGTTTTTTTGTTTGTTTGAGACAGGTTTTCCCTGTTGCCCCAGCTCACCCCAAACTCTCTGTGTAGAAGAGGCTGGCCTCGGTCTCACAGAGATCCACCTGCCTCTGTCTCTTAAGTGCTGAGTGCTAGGATTAAAGGTGTGGGCCACCATGCCCAGCCAGCTTAAGTTTTTGAAGAGAAATATTTTCTTGTTTAGAATGCCCTCTCCGCTATCTTATTTTACTAAATGCTTATATTTTTGGCTATTCAGATACATGTGATTTCAATTCATTTTTGGATATGGACATATCCAGATATGCCTTCTATCAATTTAGAAAAGAAAAAATACCAACATTTAGTATACAGTGAGGAAGTGGTTTAAATTTCCAAATTTTATATATTATGCCACAGGTGAAAATAAATTAGTCTTCCAGTATCTTCAATCAAATAAACTCAGTGATCTACTTCTAAGATTTTTATTTAATTGCAACTGTGTATACATTTCTGTGAGCACATGCATGAATACATGCTTCTGTGTGTATGTGAGAGAGAGAGGGGAAGAGAGAGACAGAGAATAATTAACCATGAAGAAAATGAATTCAATATCTTTGGCAATGTCTTCCACTGGAACCATCATTTGTTTTCATTAATTTTGTTTGAGAGGAATTATCATTTAAATATAATTTAATTTTCTTAAGTTTCAACACTCCTAAAACCTGACAGAATAAAAACCCATAAGAAATGATCATGTTATACAGAATTCTTTGTTTCATAATGCTGGCTCTTTGTTAAGTTTGATTAAGGATAGATCAGTATTTCAAGAAAGCCTTATTCTAAACATAAAGAAGATTCTGGTTTTACAGCCACAGGTTAAATTGTGACCTTAGAAAACCTTATAATTAATCTTTTGAGTTATAGCCAGCTTAAATATATTATATAGAGGATATATATGATACATTTGTATACAAAAGATGCATCTATGTTGGTATATGTTCATCTGTATATTTATCCATGTTTTGAAGAGATTATTTTCTACAAGTGAAATACACAGGAATGTTTACAATGCCTGCCGATGTGACACCTAATCTCCAGACATCACGAACTGCTGCACCATGCTGCTGCATACTGAACTCTTGTGTGTTGCTATAGAGCTTTGCCATGCTTCTTGGCTATTGTCCCCAGCCTTCTCCAATGTCTTGATGAGTCTTCCCTCCTTCAGGTTGCAACATAAACTTCATTCTTCCATTAAGTCATCACTGACTGGGTTGTGTGTTCCTACTGCATGCTTACAGGATTTTGTGTTTCTGCTACTATAACCCCCATTCCAGCAGATTACAGGCATACTCCATACACATGGTTCACTGTAGACATTTCTAAGGCATTAGAATTGGGAACTACAAGATAATTTTGATTAGGAAGAGAGTATATACGCTTAGACTTTATTCTGAAAAGGTCTCTGTGGAAGCAAATAAGACTGGGATATGGCTCAATAAAGTGCTTTCTGTACAAGCATGAGAACATGAATTTGGATCTCCAGCACTCATGTAAATGCCAGGAGGGTGGTGTGAATCTGTAACCTCAACTGGCTGGGCAGTGGCATGGGCTCACTGGTCATGGAATCAATGAGTTCCAAGTTTAATGTGAGACGCTGTCTCAAAAACTAAGCTGGAGAGTGATTGAGAAAAATACAAGATCTCTGGCCTTCATTGGCTAGTGGACCTGCACAAATGTGCACACAAACACAAATAGGTATACACATCACACACACACACACACACACACACATACACACACACCACACAAAGAAGATCGAAGTGAGTGGGAAGGTCTCTGTAGCTGAAAAGTCCATAGATTTGATGATTTACTATTGGAAAAGTGGGAAGTGATGGTCAGAAAGAAGGGTGAGTTAAAGCTGTGGACTCTGAGAGCTTGGGGAAGAGTGGGTAAGATGATGAAGTCAGAGTGGAAACATTTCTCAGATTTTGAGGATAAGATAGCTTTCATTCTAATTCCACATGAAATATTCATAACATTCTTGGAAGCAGTGCCTCAGTAATGGAGCCACTAGTATTACAATCCAATTAACTAGATCCTTTTAAAAGTATGCTTAATGTACTTATTTTAAAAAGATGTGTTTACCTAGTAATTATTACTGGGATAATGTTGGCAATATATCTACTATAGGCTCAGAATAATAATCTGAAAACAATTACAGTTCTTAATCATTAAAAGATATACAGCCAGACATATATCATTAGCCAAGCACGTAAGACTAGCTACTCCCATCTGCTGAGGCACTGAGTCACTAATGTGTTGACTTTCTGGGGCGTGGGGTGCTGCCCTGCCTCACATAGTTTTTGCATGGATGAAGGCTCTGAGGAATGGTGAATTCTAATTGCACAAGCCCTGTTCAGTAAAGCTGTTCATTTGCAAAGCCCAGTGGGAACAATTATTTTTAGTCTTCTTTGCTGAGTTTTATATCTTTTTCATTTTCACTGTATTTATTATTTATTATTTATTTATTTATTATTAATGCATGTATGTGTGCTCATACTATGTATGTAGGAATACATGACATGGACTTTTGTGGAGGTCAGAGAACAGCTTTGTGGAGTAAGTTCTCTCCACCCACTTTTAGGGTTCCAGGAATTGAATTCAGGTCATCAGGCTTGGGCAAGAAGTGCGATTTTCTGTGGAGTTGTCTCACCAGCCCTCATTTTCAATTTTTAGCAAAGTGAGCAAGTAGCTCATGGGTTTTTACATGGGTTTTGGAAGTTTTAGAGTTCTAAGAAATAGCAAATTTTTCAATCTGTAATACTGACATTTGTTACATTCACATATATATATTATTGATAGTTATTTGTCTTACTGAGACAAAATATCTGACAAAATCAGTTCAGGGAAGGAAAGGGTTTATTTTGGTTCACACTTCTAGGGCACAGTCAGTTGGTGGGTAAAGAATTGTAGCAGGAGCTCGAGGCAGCTCATCACATTGTGAATATGCTAAGAAAGGAGAGAAAAGGAATGTTCACGTTCAGCTAGTTTTCTACTTTGTTTTTTGTTTGTTTGTTTGTTTTTGAGACAGGGACTCCCTGTAGATCCAGGCCAGCTGGCCTTGATCTCACAGAACTCCACCTGCCTCTGCATGTACCACCATGCCCAGCTACTTTATTTTTTAGATATTTTACTTTATTTATGTGTGTATATGTATGTGCCTCTGTGTGGATATGCGTATGTGCATGCAGGTGCCCTGGGAGACCAGAGGCCCTGGATCTCTCTGGAGCTGGAGTACAAGCAGTTGTAAGCCACTTGATGTGGATGTTGGGAGCAGAACTCAGGTCCCTTGGAAGGGCAGTAAGCTATCTTAGTTGCTGAGTCATCTCTGTAGACTCACTTTCTATTTTTTATGCAGTCTGGGACCCCAGCCCACGGAATGATATATTTTCCTACCTCATTTAACCTAATCTTGATAATTCAGCAAGACATTAGCAGAGGCAAATCTAATCTATACAGTCATTCACAGGTATGTCCAGAGGCCTGGCTCCTAGATTTTAGATCCTGTCAAGTTCATAGTCAGTATTATTCTTCAACAGACATGCTTTGTTTCACTTGTGTTACTCACGCCACGGTTTTCAGGTTTCAAGTTCGCCCTGATGGTACGAGTCACTGTGGCCTTCTTTTGTTCTCAGCCTCTTCAATCTTGATCTCACAGAAATTTTGTATCTAGTAGCAGAGGGTGGCATATTTACAAACACAACTTTTAGAATCCCAAAGACCAAGGTTTTATGGCCGCCAACTAAATCGTTTGCTTTAGGCGTATCACTCATCTTCTCTGAGCTTCAGCTGGCATAAGGATAAAATATAATTAAGCATATTGACCTCATAGGGTGGTTTTGAACATGAAGATACTGAGCGAAATTTTGACAATAGTGTTACAGTGATAAAGATAGGAATAATAATGATAAATACAGCATTAATATTTTGAAAATTTTGGAAACAAAGGATGTTCTCTTTCTTTTCTTTGGCTAGAAACCCTGCTGATCTAGTTATTGTACTTTTTAGCTATGTTTGATGGCAATTTTATGACATGAAGACAAAGTATCCCCAAAGGGAATTTGGACTAATATTTGTTATTATTGCTTCTGACTTTTCTAAGCTCAATCTCTATTATGTCCCAAGTAAGGCTTCAGTTATAAGAGATCAAAAACATACACTTTGATCTTCACTAGAATTTCTAAAGACTCTTTAAAATGTCATTTAATTCTCAGAACATGAGAATTTGATGAGAGAGACTAAAAGTGCACTTAGAGTTAATCAAATCACACAAATGGTAGAGTGCCAGTAGAACTGGTTTCTTTACACACACACACACACACACACACACACACACACACACACAAAGCCTGGCATAAAGGCACACTTCTGTAATCTTAGCACTCAGGAGGCTGAGGCAGGATACTGAGTTGAAGACCCACCTGGGCTACACAGCAACATGCTGTCTTAAAATAACAAAGAAACAAACTCCAAGTTTTGGCCAGTTAGTGCACAGTTACTGATGAAACATATTGCTGGCCGGGACTGAAGGGTAAGTGCCACTTTTAAATGTGGTTGAAATTAGGAACAAAAAAATTCACAAGTACCAACTAAAAACTTTTCTTTAAAATTTCTAGGCATTATTCCTGGTCTATCTGTTCTTTTGTTAATAATGCCTTGATTTTTAAGCAATTTCCTTTTTATATGGCAAATGTGTTGAAATGTGTGTGAAGCCATATGCCATTTTGAGTAAAACACAAAGATGATAAAACCCTAAACACGTGAGCCATTGTGGAAATATATAGCATGATCAAAATGGAAAACATGGCCATTGGAATGTTAGGATCTGAACTCTCTACAAGACGTGAATAGCTTTCAGAGTAGCATTGCGTTGCTTTTCAAAACCAGGGCTTCAGTATGTATTTCTCCGATTAGGTAGTTATCTATATTTCATGTTTTAGTCACGAAAACTATTCACCTTTATTAGCTACTTACTTATGAAGAGCTGGCTGAGGAGCTAATTATTAAAGCAACAATGAACTGTCTACTTCATTTCAGGTCTGTCATTTTCTAGCTACAGAAAACATCTAATCACCTGATATCTTTGGACTTTATTTTCCAAAGTTATAAAATGGAGAACTTTGATGGAGACATGTTTTAGTCACGAAAACTATTCACCTTTATTAGCTACTTACTTATGAAGAGCTGGCTGAGGAGCTAATTATTAAAGCAACAATGAACTGTCTACTTCATTTCAGGTCTGTCATTTTCTAGCTACAGAAAACATCTAATCACCTGATATCTTTGGACTTTATTTTCCAAAGTTATAAAATGGAGAACTTTGATGGAGAAAGAAGACACACACACACACACACACACAGAGAGAGAGAGAGAGAGAGAGAGAGAGAGAGAGAGAGAGAGAGTTTTGATGAGATGGCATTCTTTCCTAGTACTGAAATTTAATCAGTTTGCAGCTGTTGTAAATATACACACTTCTATCTCCATAGATACTCTAACAAACATCAGGACTGACTGTTCATGATGTCCCATCATTCTCTGTTTGCATATGATGGCTTATTTATTTTAGAGAACACAAATAACAGTATTAATAAATACTGCTAAATCCTGTTACATTTCTTTCCACGTTTTAATGCCAATAGAAATTTCACTCTAAGCCTAAATCTTCATAACAGAGACCTTTGAATATCCGTTCTTGGGTCTGCCTTGTACAAAATATCTTATCAAGTACTAAGGACTATGGTAATAGTACAGAAGAGAACATGACAACGAGAGATCTTGTCTTGATTTCCACCAGCCAAGTAACTAAGGTAAAGGAATCTAATTTTCTTTTCTCAAGGTCATTTCCCTACTTTAGACAATACGACAACATGCCTGGGGAATATTAGTTTCACCGAGACCTATCAGAACGTGTATGGCCTGAAAATGGAAAGTAGAATATCTTTGCATAAATCTATAAAATATGCCAGCTAATTGCTTGCAACTGAAATAATGCAGTTATAAATAAATTATAGTGTGAGATAAAGTTGCTATAATGTGCCTGATTTACAATGATGTGGGATAGGCTCCTCAAAGTCACTGCCCTTAAAAGCATAGTGGTAAAGAGCAACAGACTCAATGCTTTCAAAAGACACTCCCGTCTCTAAAAGTTTATGATTACATTCAATTTTATAAATCATAATTTTATTATAATTCTTGATGGTTTGCAGTAAAAGACAACAAAAATGTCCCTTATGACAACTCTACTTTGAAGGTAGTAGGCAAAGCATGAGGATTTTGGCATAAGTGAGGCACTGTTTATATATTATTTTGACTACTTAGCCATTGAAGATCCTTTCCTAGGCATAATTTCCTTATGAAACATAGTTTCTTAATCTAAAAACAGTGTAGAAACTATTCACCTTGTATGAACATTATGCAAAGTTCATTTTTATCATAAAACCCCACAAAACTAGCATTTTTATAAAGGTAAATATAAATTTGAAAGAGAAACTGATTCATAGTCTTTTGCAGTTGAAAGCTGGTTATAATACAGCTTCAATAAGACATAGGCAGAGTTCAGTCAGACAGTGCATCTCATTTTGTCTTTGTTTCTGACGACTCTCAGAGTTTAGGTTCCTGGATACATGGTCATCTGTACTTGTCCCTCCAGTAGCTACTTAAAAGTAGTTAGACATTTGTTTAAGTTTTGTGTCATTTTTATAGGCTAGGTTCTAAAATACTAAGTTAGTGTGATTCACAGCCAAATTTCCCATTACAGAGCTAATGTTTCAATCTTACTTTCATCCACGATCCAAAGGGAATAATTCCTTGTCATCACAAATACCTGGTAGCATGTAGTTTACCCATCCTTGATGAGCCTGAGCCATTTGTGAAGTCGTTGCCAAATTCCCAGGAAGCCAATAGGTTTCATAAGCTTCTACTAAAGGCAGACGTTCCAAGTGGATCAACCGTATGTTCAGCACATTTATTTTTGCATCTATTTATTTAGTGTTAGTTTAACAAGTCAATGAACTGATTTTTAAAAATTCACTGTGAACGTATACATAAATATGTATATATAATCAGTACATGTGTTTTTAAATAAATATTTTACTAATTCTTTGAGGATTTCATACAATGTGTTATGACCATATTCACCTCTAACTCCTTCCCTTGACTGGTCTCAGACCCACCCCCACCACCTTACCCCCAGCTTCATGATCTCTCTTTAAAAATGTATTAACCCACCAACTCCAATGTGCTGTTCCTGTACTTCTGGGTGTAGGTTTTATATATAATATTTATATTCCATGTCCTGCTCTGTGTCTTCATTTTAACCCTCTAACCATTGTTTAGCTACCTTTCCATATTGTTGAACCCATTATCGTAAGAACTATTTTCCTCATTTCACTCGAAATTTATATAGTTTACCAAAAATCTATAAAACATGGACTAACAAAATGACTGGTTAAGGCACTTGCCACCAAACCTGATGACTTGAGTTCAATCCCAGAGACCCACATGGTAGGAAAGAACATAAGTTGTCTTCTGGCTTCCACATGTACAACTTGCACACACACACACACACACACACACACACACACACACACACATACACACGCATGCACACACACAAACAAATATCATTTTAAATTTTAAAAATCTTTACTAATTTCCCCTTGCTAATTATCTTGGCTCATATGGTTAAACAAACAAGGGTGCTTTTAGAAAGAGATGAAGGGACTGAGGATGTAGTCCATGGCAGGATGTTTGCCTAACATATAAGGGATTCAGGGCTTGATCACCAGCACTGAAAAAATTCACAATGAAAATAATAACAAGGTAAGGCAAACTTTTCCAGCCAAGCAGTTCATAATCGGCTTCAGTGATTTAACCTTGATTGTAAACTTTCAAAGAGCAGATTTGTGGGGCTGGAGACATGATTGAGCAGTTAAGAGCACGTGCTGCTCTTTCAGAAGAACGAAGTTCAGTTCGGTACCTATGACAGGCAGCTCACCACAGCCTGAAACTCAGCTCTAAAGGATATGACACCCTCTTTTGGCCTCTGTGGGTACCTACACACATTTTGCATACACTTTCACAGATGCATAGACAGACACAAATAAAAATAATAAGAATAAATAAATATTTATTCCCATGTGCACTTGCATTATGGCACCCACACAGAAGTCGCCACCTGTGGGAGTTAGTTCTCTCCTTCTGTCATGTTGGTCCCTGGGATTAAACTCAGGTCACCAGGTCACCTGAGCCATCTTTCCAGGCCCATAAAGTAAATCTTAAAAAAATAAAAGTCAATTTGTGCCTTGTTCCTCTCTGTACCTGTTTCTTGGGGAGAACTCACTACACTTGAGCTTTAGAATGCTAATGCCTCTGAGTATATAGAAATGCATTGAAACTGTGTAGTCTCGTTCATTCAGTCAGTTAATGGGTACTGAAACCCATGTTCTAGGATCTAGAGATGCGGTGGTAAGGAAACCAAAGACCTCATGTCCTTGGGACATGTGGTATAATAGGAATGAGTGGGGGAAATCATTAATAACTATTTTTTATCACTGTGATTTTGTGTTCTGTCAGCACTGGATAAGTAAGTTAAAGTGTAAACTCTGCAATCTTTAGAAAAATGCATCCATTCATGTCCATGGGTTTAATAGGTAATGCTACAGAACACACTATTTTTAAAATGTTTTATTTATTACTTTTATTTCATGTGTATAGGTGCATTATCTGCATGTATGTAAATGCACCTGTGTCGTGCAATGCCCATGGAGGTCAGATGAGAGCATCAGAGTCTCTGGAACTGGATTTATAGACAGTTGCTGGCCACCACGTGGGTTCTGGGCACCAAACCTGGGTCCTCTGCAAGAGCAGTCAGTACTCTTAACCGCTGAGCATCTCTTCAGTCCAGAACACACTATTTTCATAGAAACGATTACACCTCAAACTCTTGGTTAGACTTAAGAGAGATGTGGATCACATCTCAGTTATAGATATCTAGAATAAGCCAAAAGAAGAGGAAAAGCATTCCTTTTTTGTTTGTTTGTTTTCTTAAGTGCTACAAAACACTGTGCTGTTTATGTCCATGAATTGGTTGTTCAGCTAACTCAATGTCAGTTAAAAGGTCATAGTTAAAATTCAAACCATAGTTCAAATTTTTGATACTTTATGTTTATTCAGATCAACCAATAATAGCCATTTCTATTGATTTTTTTCACATTTACCTTTGTGACCCTGTCTTCATAAATATTTAAAGAAAAAAAGTGGATAATAATGGGCACAAATGTATTGTATAGATAGTGCCTGACAGGAGTCGTCTATCCAAACTAAACCAAAGCAAATTGTTGCAAATGTAACTCATGAGTCCAGCTCTGCTGCTAGGTGTGCTAAGAGAAGGTGGATCTCCAGGGGCTGAAGAGCAGTTATGCTCACTGGCTTAAGAGAATAAGACAGTGAGAAAAGTGCACACAAGAAACCATATCAGTAGTTACAGTAAGGCAGGAGATGAATCATTGCTTAATGCTCAGTGCCAACAGTTAATGCTTTAAGAGCTCAGAGGAGTGATGAAGATTTTTAGAAGACTGATCTTTATATATCAGAATTGGCATTGTTTAGGAGTTAGAGCTCCATTCCAGGATCAGGTTATGGAAAATTAAGGAGGTAGAACATTAAGGCTTAGATTATTTAGATCTGTCACACCACAGCAGAGGATTGACACAGATCAATGAGATTGTGAGGATGTGGAGAGGGACCCAGACAAATAATTCTGAATTTGTCCTGCAAAGTAGAAATTGTTGGCATTGTATGAGCTAGAGCACGGCGTGATCCAATGAGACTGTTTGATAACATCTGATTTGGAAGGAGGAACAACGTAAAGGTCAGTCATGAGAGCAATGAAATCATGAAGGAATGAACAATAAGAATCTAAGCTTGGCATGGCAGAGCAATGGGCTATGAAATATTAATGTGGAAAGCACGGAGCAGCATGACTCATTTGATTGCTTGATTCATTGCCTTGATGGGGATGAGCTGAGGATGCTGGGTGAAGAGAGAGGAATTCAAGTGTGAATAACCGAGGAACTGAGAAACTTGGTGGAGGGGAAAATAGCTTTGTAGTGGTAATAAAGTTAGTCACATAAACGTAATGGCTATAGATTCACATTATGACACATGAAACAACTACATATAGTTTGTGCAGTATATGTATTATTGAGATATTATTATAACTGTAAACCAAGGCAAATGTTTATACACAAAACTCAACTTTGAACATAGAAACCAAAAAAAATAGATAATTTTTGTTCAGTTAAATTTTTTTGAGACAGAGTCTCCCTGTAGCCCCAGCCGGTGTGGAATTCACTACATAGACTAGTCTGGACTCGATTTCACAGAGATCTGCCTGTCTCTGTCTCCCAAGTGCTAGGACTAAAGGCAGACATCACCATGCCAGGCTGAGTTTTTTATTTTTTGACACAGGGTCTTATTGTGTAGCCTAGGTGGACTTCAAACTCACAAGGAGTGCAGACCTGTACCACCAAGCTAGAGATTCTTTGGAAGAGTAAAGTTTTATATCATCACAGTTGCAGCCTGAGGCTCCTTCAGTCTTGCCAACCTATGGATGTGGATGTGATCTCACTTACAGGAATTCCTGAAGTCCTCTCTCTGTGGTAGCCAGCCTTGCTAGTATGGGCCTGCCAGTCCCATGTGAACTGTTTCCTCTCATCAAATATTGCTGGGATCCTTTGGATGCAATATCGCATGTAGATCATTTTCTGTTACTTTTACTGCTCTGTTGAGTACAGCAATTACTATTTCACACAGGTGCATCTTTCCTCAGTGTCCAGGCACTATTCTGTTTTGGTTAAAAACGACTCTTCGTAGTTTTGATGTTTTAGAGAAGTATAAAAACAGTGAATGGCAAAATTATTAGCAGTATGGTGAATGTCTCAGCTCAGTTTTAGTTACAGCTCTTTCCTCCAATTTCTTATGAAAAAAATGAGTTCAAGGAGATTAATGGTCCTCATTAGCATACGCTATTGGGTAGTATTACAAACCAATGGTAGAGCTTGAATTTAAACTTGGACCCATCCACTCACAAGTGTTGTGGTTCTTCAGCCTAGAATTTTTATAAATGATACCCCAAATTGAAATAAAAGTTCTACAGGTTTATCAAATCAACAAAACAAATTAAATGGAAATCCCAGAACTGAAGGCAACCTTCATAGGTAATTTGTTAATCCTTTTTATTTATTTTTAATTTTTTAAAATTAATCATTTTTATTTTATGTGTATAAATGTATTGCCTACATGTATACAAAGTGCACCTGTGTCATTCAATGCCCATGGAGGACAGAGGAGGGCGTTGAATCCCCTGGAACTGGAGTTACAGACTGTTGTGAGCTGCTGTGTGGGTTCTAGGATTCAAAGCCCCATCATCTGCAAGAACAACCAGTGCTCTTAAGTGCCAAGCCATCTCTCTAGCCTCTGTTAGTCCTTTTTAAAGTAATTACTTGTCAGGTATGGTGGTGCTTGACTTTAATATCAGCCCTCAGGAGGCAGAGGCAAGTGGATCTCTGTGAATTCAAGGCCAGCCTTGTTGACATAGCAAGTTCCAGGCCAGCTGTGGCTACAGGGAGACCCTGTCTCAAAAGGACCAAAAAGGGATACCTAGTGACACCTTGTAAAAAAAAAAAAAAAAAAAAAAATTAAAGTAAGTAATTAGTTATAGATCCATGTGTGTGACAGTAAATGAAAAACATCAGATATACTAAAGAAATGAGATGCTCAGGACTCAGTTCCATGAAAATATGAGCATTTAGAACTGGTTTAAACAAGTCAGTTGCTTGACGTTTAATGCTGATACCTCATTAGAAACATAAGGAGTTTTCAGACTAGAAAATGAGATTACAAACAATCTAAGAACAAATTTGCATGCCCACCATGACAGGTGAATATTTAAAATTCTTTATTTCAATTTTTGACTGGTAAATTGTTTAAAACTTTCATAAATATTTATACTGTGACTCTTGGCAGGGAGGATATCCACTTTATTTCCATATTATCATTGCATAGAATTAGAAGACAAAAGAATGCCATATCTTAGATACAAGGAAATTATTGGATATGTTCATGAATTCTGCATGGGGAAGCAGGCAGCAGGGGCATGAAGAATGACCAAGATTCTACAGCCCATATAATTCTATCTCTTTTTCTCTCTGATACTCACATGAGGATTGTTCTTGCCCATGGTGGACCTAATGGTAAAGGTGGGTGCTTTAAAAACCCAAAGTAGGAAAAGTAGTCTGGTGAGGCTTGTCCTCTCCCAACACTTTCGCACCTGTGTTCAGGATGCCTCAGACGTCACAGCTCTTTCCAGCTTGGAACTTCTTGTCTCGAATTCTTTTCTGCTCTTTCGATGAAGAGCTCTTAGCCTGTACCTACTCTGATCCTCCCCACTCTCCTCCCTCCCCTGTGTCTTCCTTCCTTCTGCCTTTTCACATCTTGGGAAGAGAAGAGAGCTCCTGTCTGACCTTCACCACTCACTTTCAAATGCTTCCTGCTTTCTTCCTGGCTGCTTATGACTCAGGTTTGCAAAGGCTTGGTCTGACCTTGTGTTTAGCTTGTCATTAGTCACTCCAGCCACATCTCCTTATCCAAACGCACTTGTCCCTTTTCTGGGCTCCTGTCTCTTGTTCTCTCAGTTGCCATTGTTTGTGTTGACCCTTCCCTTCTTGAAATTCTCTCCACCGCTGTGTTTTGGGACTCTCTGCCTTCCCTTTCTCTCACAGCTTGGGTGATATCTCCTTGTCAGCATTGTAGGATGGTGGCTCTTCATCCTACCCTCAGAAAGTGGTGCTTTGATGTTTATTTATTCCTTACACCATTAGAATTAGTGCTACAAATTGCATGTTGCTTAACAACTTCTCTACGGTTTACCTTCTGTACTCTGTATCCCTTTACCAATTCAAAAATAATCTCATAATGCAAACATCTATCTGTCTTTACTTATTAAACTCATTACAGTTACTCAAGGTGTTTTTATATATGTTTTGTAAACTCAACTACTGAAACTTAGAGAGTCCAAGACCCTGTAGTTATTGCAAGTCCTTGAATTGAACTCGTTTTGACATCTTATACCTCTCTTACTTTAATTTGCGTATTCATAAATTATCACATTTACTTTTTTCTGTGGTGCTGTGAGATAGGTAGATCATA
>NW_008333311.1:3516338-3530593 GCF_000622305.1 Nannospalax galili | reverse complement strand
TTTTTTTTTTTAAGAAAAACTTATTTTTAGAGACCTAAATGAATTTCCTTGTTGGTAGACATTAGAGTTGTTTCTTATACCCAAGAATCTTAATGCCAAATTCTCTTTTCCTTCTATTCATCATTCTGGGTTGTGAATATGTTGCTTTATAACTGTTCATAAGGATGTGTTTGCTCTAGTGCATTAAACAGATTTGTACAGTGGTATTGCTCTACATATGGAGGAAAGGCAGACAGTCGTTTTTCACTATCTTTCTACTTTAAAATACATTTGGATACTGGGAAATATGGACTTTTGTAACATATTTTGAATTTTAGTGTTTTGTAACTGGAAATTTCTAATCTTAATTGTTTTTATAACTACTAAAAATTATCTGGGATATCTGATACCTGAGCTTGAATAGTGTCTAAAAGTTCATAAATATGAAGAGATTTTGAAATAGAATTAAAATTATTTTATTTTATGTGTATGAGTGATTTACCTGTATACTTGTAAGTGCATCATGTGAGTGCAGTGCCCATGGAGGCCAGAAAAGGGCATCAGATTCCCTAGAACTCCAGGTTCAGAAGGTTGTTAGCTGCCATGTGAGTACTAGAAACTGAACCTAGGTCCTCTGCAAGAGCAGCCAATGCTCTTAAACACTGAGCTGTTTCTCCAGTCCCTAAAATAAAAGTACTTTTAAAAATCAGTCTCCAAATTACATTTATGTCATAAACATAATGGAATTATAGTTTTATTTTGACAGTTTTCTGGCGGTGGCAGTACATATTTTGTTCTAGTAAAATCAGTTCAAATTTTTATTTCCTAATTGGTAAAAGCTAAGTATCTGGCAGAAAGGGCATAGCAGAAAGCAGCAACTGACCTGGAAAGAAAGAGCAAATAGACCTTAAAAAATACTTATAGGAGTTTTTTGGTAAAGATTTTTAAATGTGCATAAGTTATACTAGAAAAAAATATTTTCATGAGGATACATATGGGTTGAGGTTATAAGAGCAGATATTTGAATATAATATGAAATATATTATCATATTCAAATTTTTTAATAGCAAATGATGAGCTTGGGTTGGAAAGCAATTTCTACAACTCGTGCAGAATCTAGATACTTGTTTCTTGCAGCTGTGGTAAGAGTCTTCCACCTTGAAGGGAGGTAGAAGGAGTGGACTCTTATGAGATTTCTTTCAAGGAAGGATAACTAATCTATTGTTATAATCCAAGTCTTCAAATCTTGTCTACTGGACAAATATTTTTTCTTAAGATTTTAGAAACTATACTATAAGAAGGATGCTGACCATTCCTGCCTTTTAAAAACCACTCTTCAAAGTGAGAAATGCCAGAGAGAGTGATCTAATGAAGTGAAAGAAGTCTGTAAAGGGGCAGTTAGTAAGCTCTGGAAAGTAGCAAGGAGCCAGTTTCCCCTTCCTACTCAAAACAGAATGGTCTTGTAAACAAATGGGCAATCACTTCAGACTACAGAGTACAAAATTCACAAGTATAACGGAAGTACTTAACAATTATCACTAAATCAGAAACAGCAAGAAGAACAGAGAGTACAGTTGAAAAGTTAATGTGGGCCAAAGAATTAGAAGGCAAGAGACCCTCTAAAAGGGCTTGTCAATGAATAAATTATGGGTAAATATTTTTTACAATGCTCACTGAAACTATGTTTTCTTAAGATATGTTGAACAGAGCAGGGTGTGGTAGTGCAGCCTCCAGCTCTGGGGAGGCAGAGGTAGGCAGATGTCTGTGAGATTGAGTCCAGCCTGGTCTGCTCTACAGAGAGAGTTCCAGGTAACCTGGGGCTACAGGGAGACCCTGTCTCAAAAAAGAGGTTCCTCCCCCAAAAGAAATATTGAACAGAACTATTTAGTTAATTGATGCTATTATTTATATTAGACACATAATTAAATTTTAAAAACCCTCTCCATGAACTGCAGGAAACAAATTAAAGAACTTAAAACAAAAGCATCTACACTCATGCCAATTTATATTTTCAATGAAATTCAGAAAATAATCATAGAGTGTAGGCTGACCACTGTTCAAACTTGCAATGGAGATCATAGTCACAGAAAGGAAAACTCTCAAGTTTGGGTAGACAATGTATGGGTATTGGGTAGGCAGTCTGCATGACAGATTCTCTGTGCTCAGTTCTTACTGACCTTTCAAACCAATGAAACAATTAAGAACACAATTAAGAACACAGTAATACAAAAACTAGCAGCACAAAATGATTGAAAGGTAAAATCCCGTGAGCTTTGAAAATTCATAGTGAGAGAAATAGGTGACTTTTGTACTAAGTCAGAGCAGTTACTTGTTCCAACTCCATCCCTATCCTTCTATGTAGTGAAATATAATCCTGTAAATTTTTATTTAAAGCACCTGCTGTAGAAAGAATCCTATGAACAGAAACGTAATAAAAATCTTGGAGGAGAAATTAAACCCCAGAAAGTCAGAGCTGTCAACATTACCACTGAATCTCAGCAAATGTGGAGAAACCATTAGGGTTCTCCCAAGCAGGATTCTGTACTCAATGAAAAGAACAAATGTATCTTCCTTATGAATAAAATGTGTGCTAATATGTGGCATGAACTTGAGTGCAGGGAATTTGGTAACTTGTTGAAATTCCAGAGTGAAGAACAATAGAGCTCTTCTTCTTTACCACCCCCCCAACCCCTCGCTACCCCAACTAAATATCCCTGAAGTATGCAGAAGTGGCTATGAAAATATCTGGTCTTCAGTTGTAACCAGGAAAGAAGGTAAATAAGTCGGGTATTAAGTGGGTAAATGATGAGAGACCCATATTTTATTCTATCAAAATAGAAAAATAGCATGCCAACTTTGCAAACATGTAACTAAGAAATAAAAACTACAGGGCAGCTTGCTGAAGACAAATAAAGAAGCCAGTATACAAACACGATTCAAGGAGCAAGAGAAAGTTTTCTTGTCAATGTTTAATGATGTATAAGTACTTAGAAACAAATAGAGCAAGTATCAGAACCACATAGATTAAACATGAGTGAAGAGTAGCCAGAACAAAGGTGAGACCACACACCAATGTCTCTACCACTATCGCAGAACTGGTGGACTAATTTCAAAAAAACTGAATGACAGTAGGCAAGTGAAAAGTAGAGTTACTGACAACGGTAGAAGACGTGGTGATGATTAGGGGTCTCAAATCTAATCTGAAGGGATAAGACATCCTGAACAGACAAATCTGAGGGAGGGTATAGACAATCCCACAGAAGATTATTGATTTAACACTCTCTCATAAGAAAAAAAAACAAAGTTATAGTCACAAATTTTAATTATAATAATGGAAGAATGGACTGAATTGATTAGAATGATATTCAATAATCTAGTAAGACCCTACTTCTGAAGACACTACATATGTGCATCACAGAAGAAACAAGGAGAGAAATCAAACAGATACTGACCTCAAAGCTTCATCTCTTCTGGCTGGTTTTTATAGTGCTGGAAGGTGCTGTGCATGCTACTAGAAGATAAAAGTAATCATCAACTTTGCCCAGTTGTGAACTGTGTAAGCTATGATAACAACTGGCCTAGCAGGATATGCTAGGATATTGATGCAATAGTGGCAGGAATGTTGTGGGAGTTACCAACCACTTTATGATTATATTTAAGGCCTTGTTTCACAAGATGGAGCCTATAACTAGCACTAACATGCTGAGGAACCTGTAGCTAAACAGGTCACAGATCATAGGAGAGAAATTACTAGTACTGTTCTGCTACCTACTATTATTATTCTGCTGAATGGACACTCTAAACCAATTTCTAATAACTTATCATTATACCTGTAAATTAATGCATCTCTCAGAGAATCTTCTTCTTGCAGCAGATGTGATTAACACTGAGACCCACAGCTGGTCAAAGGGTAGATAATAAGAGACTGCAGAGTGCTTAGCCCTAAATAGGACATCTGTATCAAATCCTTGCCTCCAAAGGCTCAAGAATCTTTATGAAAGAGTGGGTAGAAAGATTGTAAAAGAGGTGATGGATGAACACAAGGAATGAGTGTTTTCCAGACAACAGGGCAGTTACTTATATGAACTCACAGCAATTCTGACAGCATGCACAAGCCTGCGTAAGCTCAAGTCAGACAGATTCCCAGCATGGTGGGGGGAGGGGGGAGCAGGTAGATAAGAATCTCCAACTCTAGCTGAAGAACTATTAGCAACTGATAGCTGCTAAGAGATGAAGGGTCAGTTTTCTTTAAGGGTGTGATGTTTGATAGGTTGACCAAGCTCCAAGGGATCTACCCATACCCAGAGCATATGAGAAACACAAATTATACTCTATAAGCCTTCAAAAAATAATAGCGGACATGAAATTGGGCAGAGGTTAGTAAGAGAAGGTTCAGATAGGAGAAGGGTTCTGATGATGATCAAAATACATTGTGTGAAATTCTCAAATAGTCAATAAAAATAAAGTAAAACATACATAAGTTATAATTTGTTATATTAGCAAGCATAATTATATATTATTCTTGTAATAATATTTAATATATATATTTAAATTAAATAATGGAGAATCCATCAGATATATGCACAAAAATAGCAAATTTCTCCTCAGAATTATGGCAGATAGTTGGGACAAAAGCTGCATGGAAAAAAACAAAACAAAATAAATACATTTTAAAAGTAGAGGGCTGGAGACATGGCTCAGTGATTAAGAACACTGGCTGCTCTTATAGAGGACCTGGATTTGATTCCCAGTACCCACATGGCAAGTAGCAACCACCTGTGACTCCAGTTCCAGGGGAATCCAACTCCCTCTTCTGTCCTTTGTGGGCACTTCACAACACTGGTGCACTTACACACATGCAGGCAATACGTTCATACATATAAAATAAAAATAAAAAATAAAATATTTTTATTTGAAAAACCTGCATAAATCTAAAGAAAATGTAACAATGTATTAACCACGTTACTTTTATATATCAAAGTACAGGTATTCTTAAGCATGAAAAAATTCAGAACAGCATTTCTGTGAAGTTTTCTAAAAACTGATGAGTTCAGACAACTTAATTCAGACAAAGATGAGGAAACTATGACATCAAGATGGTTTATGGTCATCTCTTTATTCATACAACTACGTTTTATATGATAATGTAGATTACAAGTCCAGAAACATAAGGCCTAAACCAAAATGATCAGGAGGGAAAGAAATTTCAAAGCACAGTCAATTAATAATAACTGCACTTGGAATACTATTTCAAACAATATTCTCTGTTAATTTTTGTTAGTATTTTAAGCTGATTTTAAAAAAGCTCCTCCTCTGATGAAGAAATATTTGAACTTTACCAACTTCTAAAATTTTTCTCAGTATCTTTCCCCCCTATGAAGTTGAAGAAACATTAGGATGTATTTTAGAATTGGGAACATTTTAAGTGGTGTGAATTCCTTAAAGGTGAGCTGGGCAGGAGATAGGCTCAGTGGTAGAGCATTTGCCTAGCAGAAGTGAGGCCCAGGTTTAATCCCAAGCATGGCAGAAACAATAGCACATTCCTCTTTCTTATATAGTGTAAAGAGAACTATGCAGGATAAGTTTCACCTCAGACCAATGAGACTGTTTCTTCACTCTATTTACTGCAGTTAAGGTTTGTTTAGTTTTAATAAGTCTATATTTTTTTATGTGAGGTTTAATCTTTAAGTTGCTTAACATTCAGGACCACTCATAAATTTTCTGGAGTAAAAATGAACTATAAAATTGGAAAATATTTACATAGTTTTAGTTATACCCAGAAAGATTCATATTTATGACTTAGAATATAACCGGTCTTCAAATGTTTTAAAGAATTCAGCAAAACGTTGAAGAAATAAAAAAACTTAGTATTTTTGCTTAGATATAATTTGGATTGAAGTTGTCTCACTTCATCCTTTCTTTTTAAACAATCATACTTTATTTAGTCTTATTGTAACATATCACTGATAGAATTATTTAACTACACAGCTGTCCTCTAGTGACTAAGACCTGGCAACATATTCTCCTAGAAATGTCACATTATTCTGAACTGCCATGAGCAACTACCATTTAACTAAATATACTGGCTTGGTTTTGCTTAAATTTGGTGTTTCACGTAGGAAGGCTATATGATAAAAACCACGTTGTATCTTATTTTGTCCCCATTATACATGCAGCCAATCTTAGAATTGTGGTTTTGCTGGAAACTGTTGAAAATTTTTCTTTCCTTAATTAGGGAAACCTTTTAAATGGCCTTTTTTCCTATTGGTTGAAGACAAATTGTCAGTACATACTTAAATTTATGCCTACAAGGATGTAACCCTGATCTATCATACTAGATACATGTGAAAACTGATCCCCTGAACTTCTCATAGTTCATCCCAAACTGCAGGGGCTGTGTCTTTCAGCAAAGCAAATCCCATCTCAGGAAGAGATCCCATACTGGTTTAGTTACAGCTGAACATCAGCTGGTAATGTGTTTCCAGATGGCCCTGTGATCACCTCTTCACCTCTCTCAAGTCACTGTTCAAGTGTTCATCTCCCAGAGACCAGTCCTGACCACCCTATTTAAATGTGCCAGTTTTATCACTCTGCTGATTCCTTTTACCCATACCACTCATTACCACCTAATCTTATAGTTAAGCAGTATGTTTACCATTATTTTATGTTCCCATTGCTGTAGAAAATGTAAAAACCCATGAGCAGACAAAGATCTTTTTTAGTTTTGTTCATTGGTGTATTTCAATGGCCTAGAACAGTTTCTGGCACACAGAAGACCCCGCCAAAATGCCTATTTAAAAAATTTATAAAAGTTCACCAGCACTATGTGCTGTCTCTACTTTTGTGGGAAAGCAATATATAGTTAACAGGGTGGACTCAGAAGTTAGGCTATGACTGAAGGGCTGCCTTAATGCTTGAATGGAGCTATTAATAGGTGCATAAAGTCAGCGCTGCAGTTTCAGTCTCTGAAAAATGTTGATAGCAACGTTACCAATTATGAGGCTTAGAGTGACATGACAGGATGAATTAGGTACTTAATAATATCTCTCTTTCTTTGTCATAAGCATGTTATTCATGTCTTTTACTTTCAGTCAAACTTCTCTTGAGCTCTCTTGGTACCACCTCATCTCTGGCCTTTAGAGAAAAACTTTCTTCAGAGTTTGGTTGTGAATTCACCATCCGTGATCTCTTTTTGGCCTTCTGCTTTCTGACTTTACTGCCAGTCACTCCTCTCTAGGTGATTGTTTGTTTGTTTGGTCTGAATTTTTGAGGCATGGTGCCATTGCATTGTCCAGACTGCCTTGGAACTTGCTATATAGACCAGTCAGGCCTTGAACTCACTGCAATCCTCTTGCCTCAGCCTTCCAAATGCTAAGATTATAGGTGTAAATCATCATGCCCAAGTCCAAGGTATTTTTTTAAAGTTATAAGTTATTTAATATTCTCAAAGTTTGGTGGCCTTTGATACCTCTGTAATATTTAAATTAGGGAGGATTTATTTATTTTTAATTTATTTTATTTTTATTTATTTTGTATATGAGTGCTTTACCTAGATGTATGAAAGTGTACCGTGTGTGTACAATGCCTGCGGAGGCCAAAATAGGGTAGTGGGTCTGCTGGAACTGGAGTTACTGATAGTTGTTAGTTGCTATGTGGGTGTTGGAAACTGAACATGGATCCTTTGCCAGAGCAGCCAGTGCTTTTAACCACTGAGCCATCTCTTCTGTTCTGTCCTCCCCCTCACTCTAATATTTAACACCACTAGCTAGGTCAGTATTCTTGCAGTTCTTGCCACACCTTCCGGACCTCCTTGCCAGATCTTGTTCTGCCTCTAATTTTCCTGCCACATCAGCTCTGTTCTTTACAGGGCTCATGACTTAGACATCTATTCTTACACTCTTGAATTTTTCCCTTCCTGGGACTTCTAAATCAGTGTTTTGAACTAAAAGTATTTCCTGATCTTTAGATGTCGGGGTTAAAAGTTGTCTGAACATTAGCATGACCCAAAGACATCCAATTTAACATGACTAAGAGTCAATTTATTATCTTTCACATCCTAAAATCTGTCCCTCGTTATGTGTTTTCTAACCCTAACTCCATTCCAATAACGGCCAATTTTGTCTCCTATGTAATTCTCAAATATAATTCATACCCCCATTGCTACCACTGCTTATTAAACCCATCCTTATCTGTCTCCACTATTTTATAATAATCATACAAATATATAAATTTCTGATGTGGTATCAACTTTGATTTCATCCCTCCCTTCTCTAGCAAAGTGATATTACTAAAATATACATCTGTTCACATCAATCTACTACTTGAACCCTTTCAAATATTCTACACGCATGTGAAGAAAGAAATCTGTGTTTATTTCCCTGACTTCCTCCTATCTGACCTGAATCATTCTACATTTCTTTTCTACCCCTGGACACAGCAATTTGTTTTATAAATCCCTCCTGTTATGTATGCTGTTCTCTCTTCCTGCAAGAACATCTGATCTGCCAAGAGTCAAGTCATTTTCCTTTGCTGAGATTCAGGTTTATATTCAGGGAGCCTTTTGTAACTCTATGCTGGAATGTATCTTCCTCAAGTGCTTTGACTTTGGAAATACACCATAATATACTTGTTTACTAAATTAGTCATTTATAGGAAGACTTTTGAATGTGTATTTGTCTAGGAAACTGACTGATTTGGGACAGATGTACAGTCTCTTCCTCTAGGGGCTGGAGAGATGGTTCAGTGGTTAAAAGGACTGGCTGCTCTTGCAGAGGACTCAAGTTCTATTTCAGCACCCACATGATGGCTAACAACTGGTCTGTAACTCCAGTTTCAGGGCATCCAACTCTATTTTCTGACCTATGTAGGCATTGCATGACACAAGTGCACTTACACACATGCAGGCAACACACTCATACACGTAAAATTTAAAAAATATTCTTTAAAAATCTCTTCCTCTGCACAGTATACTTTTAAGTAGATGATTAGCAAAGTGGTTAGTTTACTGCAATCAGAAATACTGTAACAGTGATTAAAGTTTCCATTAGTGTATATAGCAAGACAGACATAACCTAGTCTAGAGGTCCAGAGGGCTTCTTCATGAACTTAATATGAAGCACTAAGTGAGGAAGAGAGAGAGAGAGAAAGTTTAAGAAGAGCTAAGCCTTGAGTTAAGAAAAAGAATGTTGCTTTAAGAACTAAAAGAAGGTCATTGAGGATGAAGGACAAAGACAGTATCATGGCATGTTTATTATGTCATAAGTATAGCATATTTTATCGGTATTCTGTACAGAGAAACTAAAAATTTGAAGACAGTACCGGTCTGACTGAAAATTCATGTGTATAATCAGACTTTAATTCTGGGCGATGTAAGCCAGTTCTGGCCAACTTAAATGAGACTTCAAATGGACAGTTTAAGAAAGTCACACAGGAAGCAGTAACAATAAAAAGGTGAAATTCAAGAAGATCCCAGCACCCAAAGGCAAAATGCAGTCTCTCCAAACTTGTCAAAACAGGATGACTATAATTCCACAAATGGTTGTCAACTGTTCAACTTATTTTTCAGAGAATGAACATCTATTTAGTCATTTAAGTGGCTTAGTAATAAAAAAAAAATTGCTATGAGGAATTAGGTATCTTTTTCTGCATAAAATTTACTTCTTGGAATTCTTACCACTAATTCTAAATCTCGGAGGGGGAAGAAAGCTTAACTTGTTTTCCAGTCCAGAATGGTTTCACTGTAAAAATTGATTATGCCTTTAATCCACACTCTCACAAACACTTTTTTTGGCTTAATCACATATGAGGATTGTGACTTTAAAGGTAGATGGGGAAACAGACAAATTCTTTTAAAAAACAGAATTGTAAGGCTTAAGGCATAAATTCAATCTAAATTGGACTTGAATTCAACTGGTGCACAAGAGCCCTTTTCCCTTTTCCCTTCACTGTAGCTCTTCAGACAGTTTCTCCTCCTGAGGACTTTGGTTTGTCAGAGGGCAGCCGACACAGTTCAGAACTGCCTCCAGCAAGCAACGGAGTTTCTTGAAGCTTTCAGGGACTTCCATTTAGGCAAAGCTGGATCCTTGACTTCACTGCAGAAAAGAATTTCAGGATGAGTCAATCCGAAGTAGAGTGGAGTTATTTGCAAACAGAAACTGATCAGGGAAAGTAAGTGTGGGTGTTGGCTGCTTGAAGGAGGACTGTGTTTTGGCAGTAGCCTTATACTATTTTGGTCACTATTGAGTCACATTTCAGAGTTTCTGAGAAATACTTTTCTTTTTCTTTTTTTTTTTCCCCTCGGTTTAGCAAGTGAGATTAAAGGTGACTCCATAGGTTAAAGGTACCTTGGATAGGATTATATCTGATTAAATAAAACCCTGGAGCCACTAGGTTTGCAAGAAGGAAATGGGACTTCTCTTTTACTGTAAAAGGGGCTTTGGGTGAGATTCCTAGAAAATTGTGGGTTTACAATTGGGAAAGGAGGAAAGCCATATGCACCTACATTTTAAGAATGACTTGCTGTTATTTAAACATTCTTATTTAAAAATATATCTCTACAAAAGATTGTCTTGATGTCTGCAACTTTTACAGCAAATGTTACTGTGTTGGAGTTTCTGATTCTTAGCTGGTGGAAGGCTTTGAGGTGGGAACTCCTGTCCCTCCCCATGTCCCCAGGCTTTTCCTCTCAAATTGGTCTGCTCACACCAGTTTCAATCTGACTTCAGCATGCATTCTTTGATTTGCCTCTTAGATTGACTATAAATTTAGAATGATAACTACCCAATAATGTTGTTGAAAGATTAAATAAGGTAACATATTAAAATGTTTAGCATAGTCCTGACACAAATTAAACATTTACTAAATACTTGTTATGGAATTATTGCTATTATTATTTATTGGTTATGTCCATAAACATATTTAATATGCCAAAAATTTTAAGTGTAAAATTACCACACATATGCAATCATATGTAATTCTATTTCTTTGTGTATACATAATTTGTGGGTGGGTAATAGAGACAATTAACTAAAACACATATTTCTAGAAGATGAGTTCTAAATTATCTCCATGCATCCCACTGTCACCACTGAATAATTTGAAATTTGCTGTGAATGAAGTAATTATAATAATTATAACTATACTGTCTGTGAAGCATTAATATATGGCATAAACTCATGATGTGTATTAGCTAAACATTGTTTTAAAAAGAATGTGTATCTCTCTCCCTCTAAATATGTCTATCATTAAACAACCAATCTTTCTTATTTATTTATTTATTTTAAACATTTTATTTTTATTTTATGTGTATGAGTATATTGCCTGCATGTAGGTAAGTGCACCCATGTCATGCAATGCGTGTAGATGACTGAAGAGGCCATCAGATCCCCTGGAACTGGAGTTATGGACAGTTGTTAGCTGCCATGTGGTGCTGAGATTCGAACCTGGGTCTTCTGCAAGAACAACCAGTGTTCTTAGCCGCTGAGCCATCTCTCCAGCCCCTATGACCAATTTTTAAATCTTTACATTTGTAAGTTGTATTCTTGAGGTAAACTCTTCAGAGGCCTATGCTTCATTATACTGTTATATCAGCACATTTTGATGAAATAAAGACTTATACACTCAATTTCCAATAAGAATGCAAAGATGAAAGAAGAAACATACAACAACATATGAAATTCAAAAACTGTGAATTTGTAAGAATTTTTTTGAGAAGCTTAAAAATGAGAACAAAGTGAGACTTCAAAACAAAATACCATGAAAGGTATGCAAGCTTTTAGATTCAGGCATACCCAGTTACTTTAACATGTTAAAATCTTATATTAAAAACAAACAAACAAACTCCAAAGGTAGAGGACTTCAACCAAATATTTCTTTCATATTTTTCTTCAAGGAAAAATTTTCTCCAAGTGAGTATAATAAACATTATTAAAGGGATTTGAAACTAGGTCCATTAATAAAGTAAAAGGATTTTGGAGTTTAAATTCAGGTTTCCAGACTCAGAAAAAGGAAAGGAAACTATATTATAAAGGAATAAAGGAACAGAAATTAAGGTCAAACATGCCGATATCATCATCTAAAGATACCAAGTAAAATTAATGAGCTTCTAGAAGGTTGGAGGTAATGCTCATGCTTATGGCCAAGATAACTTTGGATTTACAGTCTCTAAACTGATAGTTTAATTTTAATTTAAAGGAAAATCTACTACAGCTATTTGAGTGATCTGAAATGTTGATTCTTAGATGCAAGGATGGAATCATTAAATACTAAGCAGTTCCTTACAAGTTAATATCTACTCTTTTTGTAGACTGTGGCATTAATAAGGAAATGCTGAAACCGTATGTACATGAATAAGATATATGTCAAATATCTCTTGATATGTATATTTAAAATGGAAAATAATCTTGAATTATAATGCCTTCAGCAGCTCACAGTTTATAACCATGACATAGGACCAGTAGATTAATAGGAGTCCATAGTAAGTTACTATAACAATTTGGGCTTCTATCTTGATATTTGTTTCTCCAGATTTGTTAGATATTTTTAATATTTTTTTAATTTTTTACTATTTTATGTGTATGAGTATATTGCCCGTATGAATGTACTTGCAATGATGTCATGCAATGCTTGAGGAAGTCAGAGAGGGCAATGGATTCCCTGGAAATGAAGTTACAGATGGTTGTTAGCCACCATGTGGATGCTGGGAATTGAACCTGGGTCCTCTGTGAAAACAGCCAGTGCTCTTAACCACTGAGCAATCTCTCTAACCCCTGTTAGATATTTTTAAATAACTCTCTTGCTAATGTTTCAAAGCTGGAAAGACATTTTTAGGCAGATTCAAGTTAATCTCACCAGATATTTCTATAGGTTGGAACCCTACATGATTAAATCTGTCAGGGAACTAGGTAAGGTCATGTACTTAACTAAGATTGAATGCAAAGGAGGAAAGTAAAAGAATCAAACCCATGGATTGAAATGAACAGTAGGCTGCTTGAGAGGAATATGAATGGCATCTAAGGCAGTGTTTTGGGATGTTAACAGAGCTACATGCAGGTCATCTCATGCAATACTCAATTCTAGGAGCCAGCTTTTAAAGGCTGTCTGCTGAGCAAAGTAGCAAGGATTTGTACAGAAGGTCCATGTGGACAAATTTTAGCACAGAACTGGGAGCAGTCTTCTACTGTTAGACTAACAATCATTGTCTTCAGAGTCCCTAACCCACTCCCTTATAACTCAACCAGCTAAACTGCATTGAGACATGCAGAAATGTTTGCTTTGATTAGAAGTTCGAATATCACTAAAGCTCACCTATACACCTATGAAGTTCTAAGTTTGCATGTTCTTTGTTGATAATACTGAAAACTTTTCTGCTTACACAGGATTGATTCATTTTTACTCATTTTGATCAAAATTAATATTGCCACTAGGAGTAGAAATATGAATTTTTTACTAACTTACTCTAAATTCCTTTCTTATGTTGGCATCTTGGATTATTTCATCATAATTTTGGATACAAATGTTTGCAAAATGATCTTCAAATTGTACTGTAATAACAACCTCTGGTTGCTTAGATTGGTTCTTTCTATCTTAGAAAAATAGCTGGAGCTTTTGTTATATTCTGAAAGATGTACAGCACATGTGAAATATTTAAAGTGTAGTACAATGATACAGTAGAGATTTTAATTTAAAAATTTAAAATTGAAGTTTATTTATTTATTGTGTGTATATGTGGGCATGTGGAAGTCATACAACTTGCTGAAGTCAGTTCTCCCCTTCCACTATGTGGGACCCAGGCATCAACTCAGGTCATCAGGCTTGGCAGCAAGCACCTTTACCTGGTGAACCATCTCTCTAATGCACAGCAGAGAAGTTTGTAAAAAGCAACAGCTACTTTTTAATCCAAGCGTCTCTAAAATTCCTAAAAGTAGAATGACACTTATAAATCTAGAAAATAACTTTATATAAAATCCTCCCTTTATTAAAAATTGACCCCCAATCTCATCATTTTTGTTACATAAATTTTATGAGCCAAAAAATCTAATAAAAGGAAACTGAAAGAAAAAAGAGGGCCAGAGGAACGGCTCGGCAGGTTAGGCTTCTAAGTCCCACAAGTGAGTTTAATTCCTATGACCCATATTCTGGAAGAAGAGAACCAACTTCCACAAGCTGTTTTCTGACCTCCCTATGTATGCACTGGCACAAACACCCACAGATATACTAAATAAATATAAGAAGGTTGTTAATGATGATAATAACAATAATAAAGTTGGAGAGCGATC
>NW_008333311.1:3508719-3516234 GCF_000622305.1 Nannospalax galili | reverse complement strand
CACACACACACACACACACACACACACACACACACACACACACACACACCACAAAAAAATAAATAAATACAAAAGAAATACTTTGAAGTTTGAAAAAAATCATTATAAAATAATCAAACTGGTCACATGATGCTTGTTTTTCTGTGTGTTAGAGTTGTCCTTTATCCCCCCAGGGACAAATCATCTTTGTATTTACTGAGATAAAAGGCATGTGCCACTGTACTTGGCCATCTTTGTATTTGTGCCCTGGTCCAGATAACACCGGATTAGATTTTCTCTGTCTTTAGCAGCTTCACAGTAGTTGGTTTAATTTGTAGTATATTTCCCTGCATCCCCTGTATATATTCTGTGGTTATTTAATATGTTTCTATTCAATGTTTTCAAATTATTTTGGAGTCCTCTGTAGTCTGAATCTCTGCCTCTTTTTCCTTTTATATATATATGATTCCATTTCTTCCATTCTGCACACACTGGGTACAGAACTCATTACATTTGCCCAGGTTCAACTGTATTTGGACTATGTAGCCATAAAGAAAAAAGGTCTATAGGACTAGAACAAAAACATTCGTTTTTCTACAAAGTTGGTGGACTATCAATGACAAGTAGAAATGACTAGTTCTTGATATTTAATTAAACTCAAGAATACACTATTCCAGGTCATATGTGAAGTTATCAGTGACTTCCTTTGTATGTTCGGTGAGACTGAGAAAGGATTTGGAAAGGAGTAGTTTACATGTGATTTAATTCCAGAAAGCAATAAAAAATCAGACAGGGACGAATGGAAAGACACCAGCAGGATCATTGCTATGCAAGGAGAGCTTCATTGTGCTGAGATATATGAAGCCTGCGGAGTGCCTTCCTAGAGTGCCCACCTGAAGACTGGACAGGGAGACCGTGTCTACTGACTTCCCTGAGGAACTGGAGGGGGAGACCTCAGTCTACTGGTTTTCATTTGAAGAAACAGGGTGGTGGGACAGAGCTCATCTACTGGTTTCCACCTGAGGACTTGGAGCTCATCTACTGACTCCAGTCTTCTGCTGGTTGTAAGTTGTTTACAGAAGCATTAACTCCACCTGAATGTGGTTCCCTTAGAACCAGAGAATTCCCTTGGAAGAAAGAGGTTGCCAGGAACAAGTGCTCACTGCTTTTTGCTGCAGAATCAGAGTTATGATGTCTCTGCCTTGATTTGGACTGCACTCAGTTCCCATCAGTGACAACACAAAGCATCTCTCACCCCAGGGTAATGAGAGATATTTTATTCTTTAGCCAAATATGAGTGAGCATGACCTAGGAATATGTGTTTATTCACATGGTCCCAAATACCATGTTCTAGCATGGAAATAGTTTTATGATGATTTTATACTTACAAAAAAATCATAAATCAAGACATTTTCAACTATGTTGTTGGAAACATCAGGTAGATGGGTTACAACACAGTGAGAAATCTCTGCTGTAGGTTTCAGATGCTATCCGACGACATTCTTAGCTTTGGGTTGATGGAAGCTAGATTTATTACTAGATTCCAAGAGGTTTCATACTGATAGTCATGAGGCTCTTAGGGCAGGCACAGAGTTGTGCAGTAAATGGGTAGGTATCAAGGGGATTAAAGAAAGCCTAAGATTATTTTGCTCTGGATCTGCAACAATCTAACTCTCTACAGTCTGGAAGTTCTGATCAATTAATCAGCTTTTCAGAATTGTAACATGGCTATGATCTTTGAGGAACTTCAGTTCACATTGGCTTTTAAGATTGGGTGTCAAAAGAAGAAACAGGCAGGATGACAAGTCACATGAACAGCACTGAGGAGGCTGGAGGTATTAGCTGAAAAGAAAGCAAGAGAATAAATAAATCCACTTAGCTAGAGATAAATCACAGAGGTTTTTTCCAACTGTTCATTTCAGCTATGGTGGAAATTACAGTGGACTGAGAGGTTGTGATGCATCAGCTACAATAAGTAATTTTTAAGAAAATAACAAAAAAGACTATTTATTTTAAAACTTTATCCTTAATCTTAAAATCATGTAGACAACTGTGATGAACAGAGAAATCTGAAAAAAAAAAACATGAGATTAAGGATAATGGCCAATTATTAGAAAAGCAAAAGAATAGATCACTCAGCATCTGTTTAATTTGGTATTCATGGAGTTATATTTAGATGAATGTGAAATGCATCTGGTCAGCCACTTTGTATTCAGACTCATGTGTTGAAGTCAATCTGCTCTTGAATTATTAAACCACTAGCATTTTATTTCATAAGAGCTGATTTCCAAGGCAGCTTATGAAACCCTTGACCTTCTGCCAAACCTGTTCCAAACATCTGAAACATGGCTGTTATGTGCGGAACCTTCCCGAGTGTACTATAGTTTAGAAGTAAAGTGAGTGAGAAAGCAAAAGAATATCTGATTAATGTGCTACAATGCTGTGCAATGTAAAGATCTACTTAGCACCTGCAGTTCTTTTAATGCATGTCCTGATCTACCAAGACTACAAGCTCCACATAAGTGGTTTGCACAGGCGCCACTTGTTTGCCCAGGGAATGGCTGACCCAGGACAGATTCAATATGGTAGAAAATGACCTGAGTCATGCAGGATATCAACGAAGCTTCACAGTCTCTTTAATGGGTACTCTGTCATCTATGGGCCTGTCTTCTGCAAGCTCTCCCTTTACTGCTGTGGTTATGCAGCAGTTTCTGGGTTTCCACCAAGACTCAATTTCTTGACCTTTTTAATATTGTCCTAGCTCTATGCTGATGACACCCCAAATCCTGCATCTTCAGGACCTAAGAGTGACTATATTTGGACTTCCCTTACTTGGATAACCAATAATTACCTTGAAACCAACAATTTCATGAATACTCAAAACCTGAGCCAGATGCTAATTTTTGTCTTTAATACTTGTCTTTGTTACAGAGTTCAGGACCACTGGGAAAGACTACCCAGACTCAAAAAGTTCTGAATCAGCCGAGTTAAGCATTCACAATTTCATTGGAATTTTAAAGAAAAATCCTCAGAGCAGGCAAGCTAGTAATCTTGGCAGTTGCACTGAGAAAGAGAATAGAGGGGACAAGGCATGGGGGTCAGACACGTGGCTGGCTGGCAGCCACATGGCTGGGAGAAAGAAGACTTAGGGAAAGTAAAGAACTACAAGATGCTAGGAGCAACCCAAAGCCTTAAAGAAAGCATGTTCAGTAAGAAAGGCATGTAGAAGAAAAAGGGGAATTATGCCTTTCAGAAAGGGAGACAGACTTACAGAGACCTGCATGACTGTGGCTCCTCTGAAGTTCTGTGCTGGTAGGTGGGTTTCCAGGCAGGAAAAGTTCACTAGCTTGTTAACTCACTAGGTATTCCTCCCATCTATTTAGCATGACCTGCTTTCCTAGGGATGGTCCTATGACCAAATGGATTGACCGGTTAAACTTCACAGAATGGAGGCTCTCAGGGTATTACCGTCTTTGATCATTAGATTCCCCCCTTCCCCTTATCCAGTCAGTCAGCAAGGCCTGCCCATTCTTTTAAAATAAGTTTCTCCAACCTGATTCAATGAATTGCCTGAATACTGCAGTCTCTTTCTAACTGGGCTGTATTCAGGATGGCTTTTCCAATGCATTCCTCACCTAACTGCCAGAAAAAAAACTCCCTAATAGAGAAACTTAATCATTTATTTTTTACTACTTGAAACCCGTTAATGATTTCTCAAGATCTTCCCTCCTTCCCCTTCCTTCCCCTTCCTTCCTTCCTTCCTTCCTTCCTTCCTTCTTTCTTTCCCCCACTTTTTCTTTTCTTCTTCTTTTTTTTTTTTTTTGGTCTTTTTTGAGACAGGGTCTCCCTGTAGCCCAGCTGTCCTGGAACTCACTATGTAGACCAAACTGGCCTCGATATTACAGAGATCTTCCTGCCTCTGCCTCCTAAGTGGTACCTTCCAGCTACCTTCCCTCATTCTTTGTGAGAGCACCAAAATTACTCTCTTGGCAGAGTAAGTAAGGTAAGGTATTATTTAGGTATTGTCAGTGAAATAATATTGTCAGTGATGCACATGTCGTACATTACCTAAACTAAGCATCCTATACTCCTGAGACTCTGTACACTTAGACCTACATCTTCCCCCTAAACCCTGATAACCAGAATTCTACTTCATGTGAAATCTATTTTTTTCTTTTTCATGTGTACATGGCATATGTGTTCACATATGTGTGGGTGCACAGGTGTGTACACTTATGTGCACATGCATAAGGAGGTTTGGAGGTGACAGCGGTCTTTCTCTTTCACTGTTTGCCTTATTCAATGGGGCACAGTCTCTCAACTGAATCCAGAGTTTGCTCAAGTTTAAGAAGCTGCCATAATCAGAGGATGGCCTGTCTCTGCTGGAAATAGGGCAGGCCACCAGACCCACTAGCTTTTATATGGGTTCTAGGACTTCAAACTCTGGCCCTGATGCTTGCTGCTTTCATGGCAAATGCTTCAATTACTGAGCCATCTCCCCAGCTCTGAAACCCATTTTTAACACACAGACTTACCTTACAGAGTAAATACATGAACTGTAGCCCAAAGTAGTCATCATTCAAATTAGAAACAGTGATCATAATTTTGAGTTGGATATTCATGACAAGAAATTAAATTTATGATATATAAAGAAATAGTTTAGGGGGCTGGAGAGATGGTTCAGCTGTTAAGAGCACATACGGCTCTTGCAGAGAATTTGGCTTCGATTCCTAGCACCCACAAGGTGATTAACAATCATTGTAACTCCAGTTACAATGGGTATCTGAGGCCCTTTTCTGATCTCTGTGGGTTCCGACATGAACATGTACAAAATTTAAATAAAATTTTTAAAAAGAAATATTTTAGAATTTCCTTATATACTTTACTCTAGAAATGAAAAGCCATTACCTTTTCTTAAATTGACTAATGTACATCACAAAGTAGGTTGAATAAGTCAAGGGCAAGGTTGGGGACCTGTGGGCATGGGGGAAGAAGAAGCATTTCTGTGGCATGGAAATAAAACCAAATAACTCAAATATTGGGTAATAGCTACTTCTATACCCAGTCTAGTATCCTTGTGTCTTTTTTTAGATTTATTATTTTTATTTTTTATGTGTATGCATGTATTGCCTGCATATAGGTAAGTGCACCCATGTGGTGCAATGCCCACAGAGGTCAGAAGAGGCTGTCGGATCCCCTGGGACTAGAGTTACAGACAGTTGTTAGCTGCCATGTAGGTGCTGGGATTCGAACTCAAGTCTTCTGCAAGAACAACCAGTGTTCTTAACTGCTGAGCCATCTCCCCAGCCCGCCTTGTGTCTTATCGCTAAAGTGAGTAGTCTCCAAATTCTGCCACCGCCATTCAGTTGCTAACCTGTGCTTTGCGAACTTCAATCACTTCCATTCCTTGACAGAGGACTTCATTTGGAGACTCTGTTAAGAATAGCTTTGAGCTATCTTAGGTAATAGGGAGATAACAATTTAATAATTCAAAATGTCTGAAACAAAAATTGTTCAGATTCTGAGTATGTATAAGAAACTGTAGATATAAAAAATGACACAGAACTCATTACTGAGAAAGATATTACATGCTCATTAAATAACTGTTCTATTGATTTTCCAACATTTCCTAGAATAGCTGATAATTATTTTTAAATTTGACCCATAAAATTAATGTGAAAACCTGTGTTTTACAACGAGTCCTTTAGGTAATTATTTCGAAAGGAGATGGTTTCAGAATTACTGTGTGGCTGTTTAAAGTGATGTCAATTCAAAAGAAAACCTGTCTTCTTAACTAAAGTATTTCCTGGAGCAAGTGTAGCCTATTCAAACTCAACGTTGCAGAAACAAAAACTTATTAGTGACTGAGTGAGAAGATGGAGCAGCAAGTTCTAGGTCCTCACAAAAAGTAGTTGTGTGGCAGGACAAAATATATCTAATAGGAGAAGCTAAGTTCATAAAACAGAAATTCTAATGAAAACCATGTTCTTGAGGTTTCAGGCCATTTACATTTTCTGGTCTCTTTCCTTGCACTTGAAAGTGGCTGCAGAATTATGAAATGTAAGCAGAAATGCGCTTTGGAGTCAGAAGACAAATACTCGTGGAGGGCTCTATACAATCAACCTTGGGGGTTCCTTTGTGATTTTCTTTATTTGCATAGACAATACATACAAGATACCAGGTCTTATTGGATGTTCCCTAAAACAAGCCGTTGTATATGGGGCTCTGGGGAAAGCAATTTATTAGGTAATTAGATTATCTTCTATTAAAAAATGGAATGCTCTAAGTAAGATTGAAAGGAAAATACAGCTGTGTGACTCTTGGCACAGCAGGCTAGAGTTTTTCTTACTGTTTTTTTTTTTCTCCTCATCTCCATTTCCAATGACTATAAATTCATTGCTCTGGTTGTTTTCAATGTGGGCCCCAGTTGTGACCAAAAATCCGAAAGCTCAGAGGAGAACACAAATGAAACCACGGGCTAGTGGCTCAACTTGAAGCCCCAAATGGCAGGCCTCCAGCATAGCAGGGCAGGTTTCCAGTCAGAGCTAATGACTAAGGCTCACATTGGAAAGTGGGAGAGCTGGGTCAGCCAGTATGGTCAGCTTCACCAAAGGTGCCTAAAGAGATTTTGCATAGCTCTACTACATCCAGCCCTACTGTAAAGAAACATGGAGCATCCCAGTCCTCATTTGCATGTAAGAATACAAGATAGCCTGATCTGGCATGTTAAACCATCAGATGCTAAACTAAAATGCTAAAACCACAAGGAAATGGTAAATCTATAAAGGCAGTATGAGGTGCTGAGCTGAATATAGAAATTTCCTCCATGTGCATGGTTTATTCCTAATGAGTACTGAAAGCTCGTGGTGTAGTGATCATTCCAGAATTAGGAGACCTAAAGCCCTGTGTGGAGTACTCGTCCTTGAGCTCCTCCTTGTATTGTTTAACTGTAGAGTTAACAGTTCACTGAGACTATGGATATAATCCTGAGGTCTTTCTAAAGAGGTCTCATTTTCAAATAAGCTAAAGGCAATAAAATCAGCTACAATGCAGTGATTTAGATTTCACTGTTGTTTTCAGTGATCTGATGGTAAATTCCTTCTGAGACTGTCAAGCACAGCACCAATCTCCTTGTAATGAAGCCCCTAGGTCATGTCAAAAAGATGACTAAAAATTTTTTTTTCCAAGTGCTACTCTTGTTTTGAAGCAGGGATAATTTTAATCATGCTAGAGAAGATTAAAATGAAAAGTTGGTGAAAATATCTAAGATATTGTCCAAGCTAGCTGCCAGGTTGGTTAACTCCATTTACTAGACAGAGGATGAGACATAAAATTGAAACGTATCCTGATCATTCTAACTAGTGTTATGCAAATAAAATAAGAGCACATGTTCCTCATCAGAAATATTTTCAGGAATTGTGTTGCCATAATCATACTCAGAGGGAAATTGGCTTATACAATAATTATGAAATGTCTTATGGCCCGGATTGTGTATGGACAGCTTCTATTTGTGCTTCTAGTCCATTCCACAGACAT
>NW_008333311.1:3483099-3508692 GCF_000622305.1 Nannospalax galili | reverse complement strand
CTCTCTCTCTCTCTCTCTCTCTCTCTCTCTCTCTCTCTCTCTCTCTTTCTCTCTCTCTCTCGGTGTCATTCTCAGTTGCCCTCCACATTATTTTTTAGTTTTAAAAAATTTTTATTTTATGTGCATGAGTGTATTGTCTGCATGTGTTTAAGTGCACCCATGTTGTTCAATGTCCATGGATGTCAGAAGAGGACAACTGATCCCCTGGAACTGGAGTTACAGATGGCTGTTAGCAGCCATGTGGGTGCTAGAATTGAACTTGTGTGCTCTGCAAGAGCAGCCATTGTTCTTAACTGCTGAGCCATCTTTCCAGTTCCTGTTTTCTTGTGTGCAACTGTACCACATGCATGCAGTGCCCACAGAGGCCTGAAGAGAGCATCGGATCCCCTATTTCAATGATTATTAGCTGCCATGTGGGTGCTGAGAACTGAACCCCTGTCTTCTGCAGGAGCAGCTAGTGTTCTTAACTACTAGCTCTTCTCTCTAGCTTCTAACTTAATTTTTGAGACAGGAATTATCAGTGAACCTGGAGTTCACCAATTTGGCAAGGCTATTTGGCCAGCAAGTTCTAGGGGGTCTACCTGCCTATATCTCCCCAGTGCTGAGATTATAGACATGTGCTGCTCCAGCCAGCTTTCTACATGGGTCCTGAGGATCTGAACTCTGGTCCTTTTGCTGGCACAGCAAGCATGTTACCAACTGAGCCGTCTCCTCAACTTTCTCATAGTTCTAGAGAGAAGAAAAATTATCTGCTATTCACTAGGTATAGCTCTATAGATCAAGTGATAACTTCTGAAAATTATATAAGCTTTACAAATTCATTTTGAGACAAATATAAATAATTATATCTGAGTATATATTATATAGTGTACATATGTACTGTACAGCACACATATATACTATTTAGTGCATTTATATGATACAGTGCTCATAGATGTGTATATATGTGTATATACCAGAAACCTGTTCTAGATATGTAACAGATAGGCTTTGATATTTCCACTTCCTCTTCTTTTTGATTTATTTATTTTTATTTTATGTGTTTGAGTGCTATGCTTACATGTATGTAAGTGCACCCATGTCATGTAGTGCCTGTAGAGGTCGGAAGAGTGAGTCAGATCCCCTGGAACTGGAGTTACGGATGGTTTTTAGCCACCATGTGGGCCCTGGGAAGCAAACCTAGGTCTTCTCCAAGAACAGTCAGTGCTCTTAACCACTGAGCCATCTCTCCAACCCTCCCCTTCCTCTGGAATGGATAATTCACTGAATATAGTCATCTGAGGTCAGTATTTAAAATGTTATTCCATTATCTTCTGTTTTTTACAGTCATACTGTTACTGTTTGGAAATAATGTCCCTTTAATTAGAAGACTTTTATGCTCGCTTTCTCACTTTGCTTCTTGGCTACTATTCTGTTCTCTCTTGCCTGTCCTTTTTTTAGGATTCAAGTTTATTTTTGTTTTATATCTTTTGACTGGGTTTAAAATACTTCTTATTCTCTGTTCTGTCTTGTCCATTCTGTGTATTTAATTAAGCTTGAATAATTCTGTTGACCTGTGTTTTAATTCACTACCTTAATTGCATCTTCTGCTAGGTACAATCGTGTTTAAGATAGTTCACTCCATTCTTCACTTTGGCTCTTTCATGCTGAAGTCCACGAAGATACTTTTCTTCATGAATTCCATTTATCTGCTCAAGGTGCCTTCTGTCTCCTTTGTTTATGCTCCCCTCTATTTTATTCATCTCAATCATACTCTTTAACTGCTAATGTCAATACGTGAATCACCTGGGGTTTGGTTCCATTTTTCTCTTAGTCTTGTCTTTTATTACCTAATAATTTTTATTAAATGCTCAAAATTTTTGTTTAAGAAATTTTAGAGTGAAAAATGTTAAATTAATATATATATGTATATAAAGTTTACCCTGCTTTCTGCTTGACAGATAAACAGAGAAGTATGTTCAGAAGAGTCCAGATTTCAGTTTTAATATGATACTCTTTCTTAAGTTTTTTATCACTCTAGATCTTACAACTAACGGGATTCATGTTTTTGTATTTTTTAGTTTATGCTATGATTTAAGAAATTTTCAAAATATTTTTCAATGTCCTAAAATGGAGGCAACCTATATGTTTGAATTCCCTAGCATCTTTTAAAAATTATTTTATTTTTATTTTATGTGTATGAGTGTATTGCCTGCATGTAGGTAGGTATACCTGTGTCATGTATTGCCCTCATAGGTTGGAAGAGGCCCTCAGGTCCTCTGGAACTGGAGTTATGGACAGTTGTAAGCTGCCATGTTAAATGCTAATTATGTTTCAATCACAACTTCTAACTTGTCCACCATTAACCAGCACTTATAGTTAATTAATAAAGTATAAAAATATAAAGCACCTAGGGTGTGTGTGTGTGTGTGTGTGTGTGTGTGTGTGTGTGTGTGTGTATGTGTGTGTGATAGAGATGTCCCATTTAAGGCTGTGCACTCCAGAGTTTCTCATTCTCTGCATGTTGACTGGTTGTAGGACTCTGTATAAATCACCAACTACTTTGAAAAGAAGCTTCTCTGATGAAGGGTGACAAGATGCAATAATTTATGGGTATGAAAATAAGAAGTTAGGGTGAGTTTATGACTATGTCCATTCAGCAGAATAAAAGTATTAGGTTCTCCTCTAGGACCAAGGACATAGCTAGCTACAGGTTTTTGTCCCAGTTAATGGTACCAGGTATGAATTCTGTCTTATAGAGTGGGCTTTAAATCCAATCAGAAAGTGGTTAGTTATATACCTAACAGTCATGCCATTAATACATCAGTGGACTTATATTTTCAGGCCACTCATTATTGTAGTTCACAAGAGTCACAGCTGGGTAAGACTGTTAGCCATTTTTATTCCCCAGTAGCATTCATAGAACTGTCTATCACTGTGAAAGCGATCCAGTAGGGATGAAGCTTCCAGGTTGGTATCAGTTTGATTTCTATGACCTAAGTATGTGGTGCTTTCAGGATAGAATTTTACCAACAACTTCTGGAGGGTAACTAAGAGCAATGGCAATAGCCTGTAATGTTTGATGGGGATCTATAGGACCCCACTGATTAACAACTCAAAAAGAGATGACCCATACCTGTCACTGTGCTTTATATTTGATAGTGTATGGTGTCTGGGGGAGGCATTATCCCCTCATTATAGGGTAATTCCATTTAAACACCATATATATTACATGTTTTAGGAAGTTTTTACAGTAGTAAGTTTCCCCAAGGTGCAGGATCATTTCAGAAGAGGGGACAGAAAGATTATAAGAGGTAGTATACATCTGTAGCAAAACAGTATTTGCCAGACATGACAGGGCCATTGCATACATGAACCCACAGTGGCTGGAGGTGCATGCACAAGACCTGCACAAGATCAAGCCAACCCAAATCCCAGCATGGATGAGGGAAGGGCTCATGAAGTCCCTTTCCTAGCTGAGGAGCTGTTGGCTGTTGATGACCACCAGGAGAGGGAGAGTGAATTTTCCTCAAGTATGTGTGCCCTAAGAGGCTACCTGTGCTCCAGTAGATGGTTGTATACTACTCATGCGCATACAGACAACACTAAGTAGACTCTGAATTTATGAAAGTAACACAAGAAGTTGGGAGGGAAAGGTGGTGGGGAAGTTTGGAGGGGAGGGAATGGGGTGAATTTAATGAAAGCACATTACATGCTCCTACAAAAATTCTCAACCTATAAGAGAGATTATTAAGAAGATAAAGAAAAAATACTTGCATAGCTGAGAATACATATATTTATTGTCTATTTAAAAAGAAAAGTATTTTAGTATATAAGATTCTCTTTCTGTTGTAGTCATTGATTTTGGTGTGCTTTGTATACATTTTCTAAAGTGTGAGTCCAGAATATACAGGAATAAGTTAGACATTATCATAGCACTAATACTTTTTGTTCCCTTGACTAATTCTAAAAGGGAAGGAATCAAAAGCATTCTCTCCAAGTGTTTCAAAGTTACTTCCCATAGAGAAGGGAGCACATTCTGCTTTCAAACAAAACTAGAATCACAGCAGTGAACCCTTTTATCATCTAGCAAAACAGATAGGTTGTTTGTGAAAATATCCTACCCTCACCTGAGCATGCTGACATTCATTGAGAAAAATCAATAGGAAAAGATGTAGTTGTTTTAAACACCAGTTCAACAAGACAAAGAAATGAGGAAAGAAAGTAGGCATGGCTGAGGCTCTTCTTCTGCAGTTTGGTTGGTCGTTTCTGAGCAAAATGTGTTATCATTGTCTCCTAAAAGAGAAATAATTTAAAAGCTGACTGGTGTTTAAAGTCTGTGAAACTGTGGTGTTTAGTCTCTTGTCAGTAATAGATTGAGGAAAGGAAGAGGTAAAGACTCAGCCTTTAGTACTACTGTGGCAGCTGGAATGTTGTTTCTAAATGAACTGCTTTCTCACTGCAGGACTGGGGGTGGGGGTAGGGGTGTCAAGCCCACAAAGCTCATTTAAAACATTTTTATTTATTATTACTTTTAAATTATTTATTATTTTATGTGTATGAGTATAGTGCCTGCATGTAGGTAAGTGCACCCATGTTGTGCAATGCCTGTGGAGAACAGAAGAGGCTGTTGGATCCCCTGGAACTGGAGTTAACGGACAGTTGTTAGCTGCCATGTGGGTACTGGGACTTGAACCCTGGTCTTCTGCAAGAACAGCCAGTGTTCTTAACTACAGAGCCATCTCTCCAGCCCCACATGGACATTTTTAGTAACTTAAATGTTAGCATGCCTCTTGCAGCTTCTCCATGGATAAATATTTAAAAAAATAAAAATCAGTCAAGAAATTATTTTATCTTCATTTTGTATAAACTTATATGACTTTTATCATTCAATTCAAACTTTGTTATAAAAGCATGTAGACTTCTTATACCTGTGCTAGATGAATATTCTTGACTCAGAAAACATTAGACAATATCTCTTAACTCTAAATTTTACTACACACAGGAGCAGGAGTGTATTGAGAAAGACAAATAATGATCTCCTCAAGTTTATCCCATGATGTGAATACATCAAAATCATTTGGTTTGGGTTATAAAGGTGCAAAAGTGTTGCTCTAGATTGCATGGGGATTGATGGCCAATGTTTTGTAAAATCTTTCTGAGTTTGAGGTGATCAACTAACAAATACTAAAAGAGTTATTTTTTTGAGAAAAACAAAAATCATTAATTTTAGAATCATGATTTTTAATGATAAATTTAGTAGATGTTAAAAATGAATTAAATTATACTGTTTCACAGACATGTTAGCAATATAAAATTCTTTTAGGTTTTATTTCCATTTAAAGCCCAGGTAATGTCAGGAATTCATTTTATCTCATCTGTAGATTTAGTTTTAAAGGATAGAATCAAATGATCAGACAAAAGAAGCATTAATGAAAGCAAATATGTAGTTTATATCATAGAAATAAAAGGTTGGAAGATCTGCTCCTGGCTTCCTGCTAGGACAGGAATGTGGCTCTCTCAGTATTAGTTGTGCTTTGAAGATACTACAGGACTATTGTGACCAGTGGCTGTCATCCTGATCTGTTGGCCCTGTTATCATACACTGGTGGTGGTTTTGTGAAGTTCAGCCCTATTTTAGTGAATTCTACCTATCTGGATCATAAGTGGTCATGCTACCTTCTCCCCTCACAACACCTGATTTCCTAATTTCACATCCTTGTAACAAATGTGAGATATGGCACCAATCAGCAGGATGTCACTTTCCTGTCTCAAGCAGACATTTTGTAACTTAAGGAAAAGAAAAGAAATTATCCAGAGTGTGTCAGGATTGGTGTTTCTTTTTCAGTTCCTTAGTAGTCACTAGGCCCACGGTAGATAGTCCATTGGCAGTCACTGAACCTACGATAGCTGGTCCCTTGATAATCCCTGAGAATATAGAGGTTGGTCCCTTGGATGGTCACCAAGCTCAAGGTAGCATGTCCCTCAGTTGGTAGTCACTAGGGCCATGGTGGCTTGCCCCTTGGTAGGTACTGAACTCATGGTGGTTGGTCCCTTGGAAGTCACTGGGGCCATGGAGGCTTGTCCCTTGGTTGGTCCCTGGAGCCATGGTGGCTTGTCCCTTCAGACACATGGTACCTTGTTCTTTGCTATCTGTTGTCTCTCCTCTCCCTCAGAATGTAGGTCAGTGTTTTTCTCCAGTATAGGTAACAGCTGTGTACTTCTGATTCCAGGCAGGAAGCCTGGCTTTTGTTTCTTCCTCACATGAAGTCAGTCCCTTTACAGATGAAGGATTGAAATTTCCAGTTGTATCTGCCTGCTTCTGAACTCCAAAGCCTTCGAAGTGCAGTTTCTCTTCTGCTTATTGAATTTTGCTTTTCTTGTGTTTATGGTCCCTGAGGTGTTTGACTACTCTCTGACTGTGACTTTATCTTTTGAGTAATTTCCTTTTATGTTTAACCTGTTACTGCTTTTGCCTTTGAACAGAAAAGTCTTCAAAGTATCAGTTTCCAACACTATTTTTACGGGAAGTTCTCCAGTTTCTTCCGACCTGGCTTTCCCCCTCACATTTCAAAATAACTGGTTAAAATAAAGGCTTAAGTGAACCTCTGTTATCTAAATTCATCAGAAGTCTGCATCTTTTGAGTTAATGCTAAGAAATTGAATCTCTCTCCACCAAAGCATTCTATTTATAAACTAATGCCCTTCTGCAGCAGATGCCCTGAATAAATGGTTCATTTCTCTGGTTTTACTTAGGATCTATAGCTCATTTCTGTGGACGACTATATTAAATTATATTTTACCATCTCTAATTTCTCATACACCTATATGAACATTTGTACACACATATGTATGAATTTCTCCTATAGGTATGTATGCATATATGTCTATCTTGACCCTGGTATCTTCCCAATCTCCAGAGCAAAGTCATACATCTTTATTTTTCCTCTGATTTTTTTTTGAACCACTTAGGGTGGCAATATCTATGGGAATTTGAGTGTTTGTACCATTGCCTTGGACCTGGTAAAATGACTTTTAAAAACAGAAGTTAAGGGGTTGGCAAACCTTCAGTGGTTAAGAATACTGGCTCCTCTTGCAGAGGACCTGGTCAGTTCTCAGCACCCACGTGGCTGCTAACAGCTGTCCATACTCCAGTTCCAAGGGATCAAACACCCTCTTCTGACCTCTGTGGGCATTACACAACACGGTTGCACTTGCATGCAGGCAATTCACTCATACACATAAAATAAAAATAAATAAATAAAGTTAAAAAATAAAATTTAAGCCTTTTTTAATGAGTTTGGAAGTCAAACATTTATTTAAAGAGAATTTATTTAATATCTACTATCAATGAGTAGTTGTGCTCCTGCTGTATTCTGGACTAAGGAGTAGCAGCCGACAGATGCAGCTCTCAATTCATGAAACAGGGCATTATGGATATCTTTTTGACAAGATACTATTGTGTGTTCCCTATGCCATTGTACTAAGAGCTGTGGAAGAATCAGACAGGGAGACAGTGTTCGACAGGTGTTCTGTATTGTCTGTGATTTGGCTTTGAATGAGTTTGTTAAGTGTATAGTAAGTAAAGGTAAAAGGATAAATAAAAGATACAGCAGAAAGATAGCAAATCATCAAACCGGGTGTTCAAAACATCCAGAAGAAATTAACTGGGAAGCACCATTGAGGCAGCCAACTGGAGTACCTGATTCAAAGTCCCAGGTGGAGCAGTGTCTGCTTCGGTAAGACTGCCAAGTTAAAAGAACAAATAACATCGGGTCAGGTGCTTACCAGCATTCAGCAGAAACCTACTGGGGATGCTGAGGTAGTCAGCTGGAGTCCTCCAACAAGAGGGGCCTCTCGCCCTTCTCCTTGGTTACACTAGCTTCTTTGTTCTATTGTAAGCATTTTTATATTATGGGATAAACAATAGAAGCCTTGGTTGGAAAAGTTTTACCTTCTAGCTCTTCTCAAGGGCACAGTGTTTTTAATAACCTGAGCTGCTTGCTGGAGTTTTGGAGGAGACAAGGGAGGGCCTCCTTACTCAGGTTTCAATTTCAGAAAGCTTAAACACTACGTAACAATTTACCACTGTAATGTATATAACAACTGGTTATAGGGAAGGTGAAACACTAGTGACCATAAAAGAGGTGGTCATGAATACCATGAATTAGTCATAGAGAAAGCACATGGGTTGTTGCCAGGCAGAGGAGAAGGGGGTGAGACCAGATGGAGAAATGGGAAGCTGTCCACTGGGAAATGTTTCCTGGAGGAGAAGCCATCTCAGTAGAATTCTGAAGACTGTGGAATGAGGTATGATAAAGGGATCATTCTGCATATGAAAGTCAAGTGCACGGAGGTAGCAAGCTGGAGCTAGTTATAATTGAGTGAATATCAGTAGTATTTTCTTTGTACTCTGTCCCTTTTCCATATTTAGTCAGCAAGTAAATCAAAGTCAAATGTTCATGATCACTGAACTGCTTTGAAAATCATTTAACCCATTTTTTCATGAATACATCTTTTTACATAAAGCAGCTTTCAACATTATCAACTGAAATTTAAAAACCTTTACAAGTATATTCCTACATTTTTCATCTTTTTCAAAAAAAATTTTTATTTATTATTTTTATTTTTATTTTATGTGTCTGTGTGTATTGCCTGCATGTAGGTAAGTGCACCCGTGTCATGCAATGCCCTCAGAGGACAGAAGAGGCTGTCAGATCCCTTGGAACTGGAGTTACAGACAGTTGTTGGCTGCCATGTGGGTGCTGGAACTTGAACCCTGGTCTTCTGCAAGAATAACCAGTGTTCTTAACCACTGAGCCATCTCTCCAGCCCCTGTTCTTTGTCTTTTTAATTAGTTTCACATAACATTTTAACAAATGATATTGTTTTATGACCGTGTTTTCAGTTTTATTGTCATTTATATAATGACTCTGGTGTCTTCAGATGATACACAAAATCCTGACAATACTAAAAAATTATTATTTGGGTGATTTTTAATTGCATTTGATGTTTTTCTATTTTTGTTTTTGCTTAAATTTTTACTAATAGACCTGATTTTCAAGAGAATTTTGAGAAGAGAGCTCACCGAACACCACAGATTCCCTCTTCATAATTTCCCTTATTATGATCACCTTTCATTAGTCATTACAGTGTGACATTGTTGTAATTAATGACTCAGTGTTGATTGGTATTATCAACTGAAGCCTATAGTTTATTCAGATTTCCTTATGTTATAATTAATGACTTACTGTTGATTGGTATTGACTAAAGTCTCTAAGTTTATTCGGATTTCCTTAATTCCTATATAATGTGCTTCATCTGTTTTGTAGTCCTGTCTGGAATATCCCAATTCTCGTAGCAACATTTCTTTGGCTCTTCTTAAATTGGTTTCCCAGATTTTCTTCTGTTCTTTATGACCTTGACAATTCTGAGTTGTGTAGTTCAGGTGTTTTGTGAAATGTCCCTGCATTGGGTTTTGTCTGATGTCTTTCTCTCATGGCAGTTCTGGGCTTAAGGGTTTTAGAGAGGAAGGTCAGTGAGAAAAAGTGTTGTCTTCATCATATATGACAAAGGTTCAAATTACCAGCAGGCTGTATGGTAGATGATACTGGCATTGATCATCCAAATGAATTAATACTCATCAAGTTTCCCTAGTACAAATCTCATTTTCTCCCTTCTTTTTCCGTTCAGTGCTCTTCTAAAGACAGTCCATACTTAAGGAAAAGTATGTTCCGTTTTTTCTACTTCTCAAAATAGCCTTCTGAGAAAATGAGGAAGGCATAATAAGAATGGTTAAGAGTACCCTGAAGTTCAGGAAGGTTAAGTGATTTGTGTGTGGTTGTGACAGAAAAATGGAGGAATTATATTAGAAATGAAAGGCTCTCCAGTGGTTTTGTCCAAGATGCAAGTTCTGCTGCCAACACCAACCACAGCCCTGGACTTTCCTTATTTTTATAACTCAATATATGTTACCTATTTCTTGGTTTTTGCAGCTATTATTCTGTTACAGTTCAGAGACTTTTTAAAATGTGGTCTTCCTCAATCCCTTCGTTCTTAGACATTACTTGTGTAAGCACAAATTTTATGTTACAGCTAGTTTTCTAAAGCCTCATGAGATCTCATTGGTGCTTCAAGAGCATCAGATGACTGGTGTTCGCAGCTGTATGCATCCACACAGATCCTGAATTTGTGCTATTCCTTTCATGATCTTAAAAATAATGAGAACTTTCTGACTAATCAATACTTAAGACCCCTAAAACATGTGTCTAATTTGCATCGTCAGTGGTGAAAATGTCCTTTCAAATGTTATACTTTTGATGACTAAATGATGACTTTTTACATTTTTCTCTCAAGAGGAATTTCTTTTCTTTTTTCTTTTATTAGAGAGTTTTGTGTATTCCAGGCTAGCCTTGAACTTGTAATGTAGCTAAGGATGACTCTTAAGTTTTTATTTCCTGTCTCCACCTTCTGAGTACTGGAAATATAGGCATGAGCCTCATACGTGCTGCCTGCCTGGTTTGTGGGGATTAAACCCAGCGCTTTGTGCTTGCTGTGTTCACACTCTATCAACAGAGCTGCAGTCCCAGCCTCAAAGCAAGGAATTTCTTCTTTCTGATGCCTTTTGAAAGAAGAAAAAAAAATCGAACTAAAGTAAAACTAAAGTAGGTATGACTTCCCTGAAATTTTGTAGCTTTTAATTATGAATAATCAGCTATCAAACATCTCATCAGTTAACTGATTTTGTTGAACTGTACCCCAAAGTAGTATAATTTTTCTGGTTTCATGAGAAAGCTAAACAATATTTGAATACAGGGATCTGTTTCCACTTTTATTGGGGATCCAGCATTCCTGAAAATTGCTGAAGTTGGCCATGGGGATCATAAATTGTAGCCTTGAAGAGAACATACAGATACTATAAATGTCATTTGGCTGATGCAGTGAGCTGGTGAGATTTGTGTGTACTTTTTTGTGTATCCTTTGTTGGTTACAACTCCATAGTACAAATTATAGAGAACATTGTGTTTATATCTATTTTCCTTGTAAATCTGCCTTATGAGCATGTATTGTAGGTTTATTTAAGGTGTTAAGGAGTCAGAAAAGATTAATCTATTCAATTCATAACAATCTATTAAGGAAAAGAAATTACCGGTCAGTTTCAGGAAAGTATGAGCTATTTGGGGCTTTCTTTGCACTTTTGTCTGAGTTACTTTGAATTGAAGCTTTTTTAATTTTTATTCTTCCATTTCAAGCTAGGAATACAGGATTGAGTTTTCTCAATGTTTCCTTCCACAATATAGCTGATTTTTGCCAATACAACTCAATTAAAACTATACAATTTATCTTCACTGAGATTTTTCAGTGAGTATAGTTCTTATAGCTGCCTTGGAATGATACTATTTTAATGTTTGTTGTTGTGAGATAACATAAAATGTGCAAAGTGAATCCTTAGGCTTCATTTTGTTCTTAAAATATTAGATTAAATACTGAGTTGAAGATTAAAAGCTCTAAAATATAAAACAATTTTGAGTGTTTCAGTCATTTAACATTCCAGTTGATCACAGTGTATGCATTTTATAGTGTATCATATTTGATATTTAATTAAAATGGGATGGAAAGATGTCCCACAGTGATACATCAAACTGTTCCATTTAGTATATTCATAGTTGCTTGATATTGAAGTAAGTAACTGCAATGATTCAGTATAACAGTTCTTATTGCTGGCCCAAACCAATAACATTCTGTTGCCCTTCCTTCACCAAGATGGATTCATTAGAAGTTTCTACACCTTTAAAAAGTCTAAAAGCCCCAAATGTCAGATTAGCATAAGCAGTAGATCCATATACTCTGCACTCAGGCTTTTTGACCATTTATCTCTTATTATATGAAATGCAGACCATGTATGGTTTCATTTATGTAATACCTTTACTCATGTAGATGTATATCTGAATACATATATATGCACTGCTTTTGTTTATCAGAAATGTATACCCATTACAAAAAGTAATACAAAGGGCTTGGGAAAAGCACAGTGGTAGCGAGGTTGCTTAGCATTCACAAGACCCTAGTTTCAGTCTGGTAATAGAAAGGAAAGAAGGAAAGAAAGAATAAATAAAACAGATAAGAATAAAGCAGAACTTCCTATACAGTCACCCAGAGATAACTACAGGTGGCACGCAGGTGTTCATCAGCACGGGGGTATGTATGTCTCCATTTGCATTTATGAATCCTTTGTAAATAAAAACACCATGCATACATTTTTGATAGCTTCCACCTGCATAGTGTGTATTTTCATGTCAATTAGTACAGATGTAAATACTGATCTTCAAGCAGGTCTTCATTAATGAATTCATTTTGTTTTGGAACATTGAGTCAGTCTTTTAGTTTGAGGACTAACATAACGAAGAGGAGAGCATAACCAGGTCAAAAAGTCAAGAGACAAAATCTATGCAAAGTAAGTGAGGAAGAAAGAAAGAATATGGCCCAGGGCAGGTCTCTGTGGAAGTGGCAGATGTGGGCATCTGCCAAACGCTTCTTCCAAACCCTCTAAACATCCTGTGAAGAAGGTGTCTGAGTCCCATCATAAGAAAGGTTTGACAGAGGAACTGGTCCTTACAGGGGCACATGGAAGGGAGGGTGCTGCCTTCCTAGCAGTTGTAGAGATTAGACTGACAGGGAAAGCAGGGCTTGTCAGTGACAGACTCAAAGAAATTTGAAAGGCTTACATCCAACAGTTAGTGGCAGATGCAGGAAAACCAATTAAAAGGGAAGGGTGACTATGCTTTTACACTAGGTATATTAGTTACTTTTCTGTTGATGTGATAGAGTGCCATGGCACTCCCTTCCATAAGTTTAATGTGTTAACTTATGGAAGAGTATATTTTGGCTTATGCTTCCAGAGGGAGAGTCCATCATGGCAGGGAGAAGCCTGGCAACAAGAAGCAGGCAAGGAAGCAGAAGCAGGAAGCTGGTTGGTTGCATTTTTAACAGCAAACATGAGACAGAGAGAGCACAAACTGGAAAGGCCAGGCTATGAACTCTCAAAGCAGCCCCCAGGGACAAACGTCTTCCAGCAAGGCCACATTTCCCGAATTCCATGACACCCCTAAACAGCGTCACCAACTGGGGACCAAATGTTCAAATCTTGAGCCTATGAGGGACATTTCTCATTCAAACCACCATGCAGAGGGACTGATGGCACCAGTCATTCTGAGTCATTTCCCTGGTCCCCTTTCTGGATTGTTAGAAGACTGGCAATCTGGGGTGTCAAGAGAAATGCTTTCTCATTGTGTTTTCATAAACTTTTGAGGGAAGAATCTCTCAGGAGCCACCTGCTTCTGTCTCTTATCCTTCTCAGCAGTGCTCCACAGATATTATGCAAGTATATGGCAACTGCTGAAATATTTTGATGTACGTGAATAAAAATGGTAGCATACAAGACAGGGAAGACTATTGCACTTCTAATGAATTATACCAATTTCTCTTTCAGAAATAGATGACAAAAGGGTGAACAACACACAAGAAGAAGTAAGTTTTCCTATATTTTGTTTTAATGTGTTAAAATAAAAAACACATTTTCCTTGATCTGATGTGACACTTAATATGTCTTAAATAAATGTCACTGAGATGTAAAGAGCATTTAGGCTGCTTTTCCTGATTGGATAGCAAAATGATATCCTTAAAACCTCTGTCTCTCAGTTACCTCGAGTCTCTATGAAATTCTAACCCCTGCAAAAACTTCCAAAATTAAAGCATTGATTTTAGCGGTAAGATGTTGTATTGATAGTTTTAATTTCATGGGTGATTGTATATGAACACCACAAGCAAGGGCCAGGCAATGATGGAATTCTGGAGAAAAGAGATAGAGACAAGTGTTAGACACCTCTTAAACATCTTCAACTATTTAGAGCAGAAGCTCATCCTGCGGCAGCTGGGGAGATTGAAGTCCTCTAGAGCCTGGGTAATGAGAACTAATGGGTTCATCAAATAATGGGTTCAGATACAAACTCAGCACCAGACTGAACACTGTTATCTTCTACTCAGTCCACCTATACACAAGAAATATGGATAGGAGGTAGGAGGTCGGAGACACTAGGAGATCTGTTAGAGCATGTAAATACGAAGATGGTAAAGTGGCCTTATAATGGAGCAAGCATAGAATTGAGATCCTGTCGAGACAAGCCAGTCTCATGACCACACAGGTAAGCAGACAACCCAAAGAGGGAACTGTAGGTGATGCAACATACCAAATAGCATCTCACGAAACATTAAAAAATTTACTGAGAAAATAAATGCAAAATTTCTTTGGAAACAAAGTTCTCGCATAAAATAGTTTTTGTTTACGTTTTACCATTATCCCGCTAAAAAACAATAAAGCACTTCTAAAATGTATCTTCTACTTGATCTTAGAGTGTGTATATGGAAAATGATACATAAGAATTCCCGGAGGTGGTAGCTCATCAAGACCAACCTGACATGCCTGAAACAAGGGAAGTGCCCTAGACATGTCAGTCATGCCCACAGCTAACATTGATACAGACTGGGTACTAATGGATTCTTTTCCAAAGCCTGTTCTGGGATGGGTGTGTAGCTCAGTGGAGAGCTGGCCTAGCACATGTGAGACCCTGGATTTGAGCCGCAACATGAAGGAAAAAGCAATTGCTTGTTCTGCTTGCTCATTTGCTAGGCATTTGAGTACTGTTACATTTTTACCTTTAATTTTTGATAGATATCTTTTTTACCAGTGAAGAGCAACATCTGAATGATGATTTTTGAGGACAGTTAAACTTTCGTTTGCACAAACATGCCTCAAATAAATTTAAAACCTTATGAAACAATTTCTAATTTCTTTCAAACTCTATGCATCATGTTCTTTCTTGAGCATGGAAAGTGTAAACCAACCCTCAAATATATTGTAACTATTTATACTTGAACTTTTCACAGCAAAAATCATCACTGCAGACACTTGAACTCCTTGATTAGGACCCCTTCTTGTCACATTAAAATATAAATCAATATGTTGTATTTTATTTTTTTTCTTTTGACAAAAAGTCTCATGTATTGAGTCCCAGGACAGCTGGAGCTACAGGGAGACCCTGTTTCAAAGAGACCAAAAAAAAAAAAAGTCTCATGTGTTCCAGGCTGACCTCAAACTTGTTAGGTAGCAAAGGCTAGCCTTGAACTTCTGATCCCCCTGCTTCCACCTCCCTGGTGCTGGAATGACAGATATGTGCATCTACACTCTGGTTTATACAGTGCTGGGGATCAAACCCAGGGCTTCATTGCATGCTAGGCAACCACTGAGCTACAGCCTCTCACATAGTGAAAAAGAGTCATTTGGGCACAATCTGTTGAATGGATTATGTTTATAATTAGGCTACATAATATCCATAATACATACACGGGTCCATATTATTTTAGAATAATATAGGTTTTGTCACTAAAATACGGTCATCTTTTTATCATTTTTAAAATATGAACTTTCTAGCTCTGTCCTGATCTAGTGTGCTTAGGTAACAGTGTTATGCAGGTCTGTTAGGAAAGGACTTACCTTTTAACAAACAGAAGAGTATTAAACATTGTCACTTCAAGTAAAAGCAGAGCTTAAATTGAACAAGTCAACTCAGGAAGGTTATGTATTGCTTTTACTTACCAAGGACCCTCATTATTCCTCCTGAACTCCTGGTTAATTACAGGAGCTGAGAATGTTATCTGATTGGTATATTTTTTGAAGGGTAGTTTGTCTCAAAACTCATGTTTTCCTTGCACTTGAAAAGGATTAATGTCTTTTTCTCTCTTTAAACTAATATTGGGACTGGTGAGATGGCTCAGTGAGTTAAGGCAATTGCTGTCAAGCCTGACACCTGAAGTTGGATGCTCAGAACTCACATGGTAGAAGGAGAGAATCAGCTCCCACCATGTGTCCACTGATGGCCACACGTGTCATGGCGTATGTCCACTCACACATATGTACACACCATAAACAAATATATGTAATAAGAATATTAAAAGAATGTTAATAATTCAAACTTAAAAACACAATTTCAAATCTCCAACAGCTGAACAATTTGGTAATAAGAAGACCCTTTGGTTTTATAAGTTTCTGAAACCTATGATATCATTGAACCTGTCTATATTTGTCTCGAGCTCATTTTCTTGACTGGGGACATAAGAAAGCCCTTTGAAACCTGATGCAATTTTATTTGTCACATATCTGACAACAGTGTACTTTTTATGCATATCTAAAGCTTTCACTGTCCTTTGTCCACAGTCGCAGAATGCATCCCCCAAGCAAAGGAAGCAGAGCGTGTACACAGCACCCACCATGAAAGGTACTGTTCAGGTTGCATTTCCCTGTGTGGTGTCAGGACTGGCAGACTGACAGTCCTCAAGGATATTCTGTTTCCTCATAAGGCTAGCTCTTGTCTCAACTCTACCACTCCACAGTGTGGCTTTCAGGAAGCTATTTTACCTATCTGAAGCTTTATTTCATCAAGGGTAAAAACAGGCAGTTGAATAATTGATAACTAGGGAGTCTTAAACTCTTAGCTCAGAAAATCAGTTTCCAAAATAATATTTTTCTTTGACTTTTCCTCACATGTTTCCTTTGAAGAAATATTTTTATAATCTCTAATTATTCCTGTTAGTTTGGGCACATGAATGCTAGAATATTTTCTTGATTTAAGCAAAGCAGAACTTGAATTAAGTGGGACTCTAATGTAGTTTTGCCTCCATGGCCTTGTATCTATCACTGGCAGCTCTAAGCCATTTGCTGGACTTGCAACAGCGGCTGAAGTCACATCTAAGAATGCTGCTTCAGTTCCTGGCATTTCCCGGAACTTTTTGTCCAAATTGGAACTGCCAACTAACATCTAAGTGTATCAGTGTTCTGGCCAACACCAGTTCCGGGAAAGCTTCTTTTCCTTCTCCACAGAAACGTTCTTGACACTGCAGGGTCTGCCAGCCGGGTAGCTTCTGTTACAGCCAGCACCCCTGCTGTGGCTCAGGCTCCATGCTGCAATCCTTCAGCTCTGATGAGTGCAGAAGTCAGCCCAGCAGCTTCCTTTGAGTTCAGAGAGATGTGTAAACTGGGAGTGACATTTGTCCACTCCATATTCTCCCTAGATTTGAAGACTTTTCAGGAAGGTGGCATATAAATGGACCCATAGCTACTTCCTTTCTGTGCAGCTATAAAAAACCATGTCTATAGTGTGCAGCTATAAAATATCATGTCTATTGTGTGCAAGAATGGGTGAATAATACAATAATCAGTAGTGTAGTTTATACCAAACTAATTATTGAAGTTACTAGGCATCTTTGCTTAAAGATCAGTGCAGTCATTTTAAAGATATTTCCTTGTTGCAAGACACATCAGTTTGGGCATGAATGGGCAACAATGAAGTATTTCTTCTGCTCTAATTTGGGTTAGTTTAAGTTAAATAAAGCAGTGTTGTTCTCATGTCCTTAGAGACTAATTACATTATTTTTAAAGGAAAATCTTAAAGCCCTAGGGCCCATGGTAGTCACTATTTTTAGCTCTCAAATATCTTAAGAATGTGGGATTCTAGCATTTAGGGAAGTTAGGTCTACTGAAAAAAAAATTACATAACCTTACACTTTCAAGCCCCTTGAGATTGTTCTTCAAAAATAATCATTTTTGGTCATGAGTTAAATGTTAAGACAGTGCAGTGCGGCCATCTTTTCAAGAAAGGATCAGGGTGTCAATCCAATTCACTTAGATTCTCATTTACAGCCAATGGATATCTTTGTGAGTCTTCAGCTTATAATAAAAGAAAAAGGGAAATCCACGTGTTTTCCTCAGTGTATCTGTCCCACAGAGCTAGAAATGAATAGCTGAGGACAGACTTGAGCAATGTTAACATATGGTACATTGTGAGCACATTAGAAGAGTGAATCTTAAGACAGATGGTTAAACAAAGCTTTGGAGTGTAACCTTCTTCAAACTGCAGTGAAGCATGCAATTAGTGAGAGTAAAAAAAGTTTAGCAATGGAGGTGAAACAGTCTTGAAAAAATGTGCCCCAAGGAAAAGTCAGTGGTGGTTTCATGAAGGAGTCAGTGAATGGTTAGAAAACCAAAATAAAGAAATAAAATAGGTAGACTCAGTCCTCCTCTCTCAGTTGTTTGAGTAATTACTGGATGTAGAGCCCAAGCTCAGGAGAGATGAAGTTTCCAATTAACCTTCAAATAGATAACTATCCTATCTCTTAAGGCTGTTAATTTTTGCTTTTTAAATTGCTAAGATACAAGATTTTAAGCTAAAAAAAAAAAAAAAGAAACAGGATCATGTTAATTGTTGGGATCAGGGGAGGGTTTCATATGGAGTTGCAAAAGGGAAGGCCTAAAGCTGTTTCTGTGTTCTCTTTTAACAGACACACTGACAGAGATAATATAATAGAGATAACATGTTGATGACCTTCCAGTGCTTATCTCTAATCTTAGCGCTTCCCTCTCAGTGCCTTTGCCTTCTTGTCTGCACCCAGAACTTCTTGTCTGCACCCAGAATGCTCTTTCCTCAGTAGCTTATATTAGTTACAAATATCTGACAAGGATCAATTACATTGATAAAGGGCTTATTTGGCTTATGTTCTAGGGAATATAGTCTACCATGGTGGGGAAGGCATGTCAGCAGGAGCAGGAGGCAGCTGGTCATATCGCACCCACTATTGGGAAGCAGAGAATGATGAACACTGCTATTGAGCTTTCTTCCTTTTTTGCACTACTCAAGGACCTCAAGCTATGGAAGGGTGCCATGCACATTTAGGGTGAATCTACCCAACTTAATAAACCCAATCTAGAAAGTCCTTCACAGGCATACAGAGACTTGCTTCTGTGGTGAATCTAAATCCCATCAAGTTGGCTGGCAATCAAGATTAAGCATCAGACACATAGATGTGCTGGTGTTATATCCTCAGAAAGACCTTGCTTTCCTGACCCACCTGTCAACAGCACTGCTGCCTCCCTACAAACTGACTGATATTTTCCCATTGCACTCATCTGCCTGCACGTAGATGGAGGTGTCTATGATAACAGCCCGTTCATTTGAGTCTTTGCACCATGTAGGACAGAGAGGGAAAGGGATTTGTGCCGAAAGCATCAAAAGGTCAGTTTTGAACATGATGTTTTCCACACCAAATCTCTTTCTCTTCTCCTATTCTTTCAAAGAAAGTGGTATTTCCATCTGCCTGAGATTGGAGGTCTCCAATGACTCCTCCTTTTCTCCCATGCACTATTATAGTTGAACACCAGATCTTGTGAGGTTTATGCCTTTGGAAATTCTCCCGTCTTGAATGCAACTCCATGCCTCAATGCACACATCTCTCTATTCCAGGACATAATGGCTCATTCTCCATCCTGTTCTTTCTTACTCCCATCTTTTTTCTGCACTGCAGCCAAAATGAACTAAAAACACCAGTATTGATGTTACTTCATTGACTAAAACCCTCCAATACTTCCACTTCCTTTGGTTAACGTTCTCCTCCAGAGCATGTTTTCCTAACTTCCTGCCTCACCACTCCTGCCTGCCTTTGCTCACTCCCTTGATCCCAGGTCCACCACAGTCTTTGTTCCTTTTCCTCATTCTTTATCTGGCCAAACCCTACTTAGTATCCACACCCTTACATTGATGGTGATTCCTGAAAAGACCTTTTTCTAACTTCCCATACAATCTCTGTATACTTAAAAACTCCTCTCTTGACCATCTTTAGAATTATACATTCTCCACAAGTTCTTTCATTGTAAGTAGTCTAAGTGTCCAAGTATTTAGGTATTTAGTTTATCTCAGATGGAAGCAGTGACAGTATTTTATTTTTTCACTATTGTATTTACAGGGGTCAACATAATTCCTCAAATGGAAGTAGTGCTTGCAAATATATTTTACTTATTTACTTGCTTTAAAATTGCACTTATTTATTTATTTATTTATGCATATATATGTGTATATATATAGATGTGCATGTAGAATGCTGCATGACATGGTTCATGTGTGGAGGTCAGAGAACAGCTCGAAGAGTCTATTCTCTCCTTCTACCATATGGTTTCTGGGATGGATCCAGGTACTCAGGCTTGGCAGCAAATGCACTCACCTGCTGAGCCTTTATCTCACTGGCCCACAAATACATTTTAAAATAATTTAAATGTACCCAGAATTCTATTGTTAGTGAGAGAATTACTTTTTAAGGATGTCTATCTTCTTTCTGGGCCATCTGATGATTAGAAAAACCTCTTCTGTTGAGATTCCTTCAAATGTGTATGAAATTTTCTTCTGCATTTTACTATTTGGGGTAAGATTTTCAATGACAGATGCCAAACTATTTGAAGACATCTGTAAGGTACTTGTCTCACTCTGATGTCAAGTAGGCCTGCCATTTCATCCTCTTCCATTCATTCTCCATTTCCTTATAATTTCTACTTTGTTTCTATCACTCTTGAGATGTGTTTTTCAAAATCAACCTAGTATTTAGAGTGTAGCCCGACTAAAAACAATGGAGGCACTAACTGACTGTAGACTTAAAATTTCTAAAACTCATTTTCTTACTGATTTCCATATTCACCAATCATTCCTTGCTTTAAAATTATAAGCCTTTTTTTTTTTTTTTTTTTTTTTTTTTTGTCTAGGCAAAATGCAAGTCAGTGCGGTCATCCCATAGGGTTTTATCTTTGGAGCTGGCCTGTTAGATCAACACGTTGAATCCCATCTCCTGATTCTATCATCCATATTGTTTTAATTATCTCAGCAGTATGCCATCCACAGAGAAATAAACTTATATTTCATATTTTTATCTGTTACAAATGTATCAAACAGAAAGGGACTAAGAGAGCCTGCAGCACAGGAGTCTGGATCTAGCTGACATTCACCTTGAGTACCACCATTTAAAGCTTGTCAGCTACATATAATATGATTCTGCTCCTTCAGACCAGAGGTCCTCCAAAGCATCTTGCTGATAGGCTGTTGTGTTATAGATACCTTGTACTCAACATACTTTTCTCAATGGACAGATCTAGCATAAATTTAAGGTATGTATCATACATTAAATGACAGAAGTTGAAGTTTACATAGAAAACAAACTTTCTTCCCCATTGCCCTGTGTAATCTAGTGTTTTATGATTATGTAAGTAGAAAGTTCTGAAGATTATCAGCAAAATGATGGCTGACGCCTGGATGCCTGTGTGTACGTCCCTGGTGTTTGTTTATATGTTGGTCGGCCTCCAGTGTACAGAGCAGCCAATTAAATTATTGTTGGATTGCTTGAATCATGTTTTCAGAAAAGCAAAGTGAATTTGAATTTGGGGACAGGAAATGGCTGACTCATTTCCACCCTCAAAGTGTGTGTGTGTGTGTGTGTGTGTGTGTGTGTGTGTGCGTGTGTTTTACTGGAATTCAAATGCCTTCTGCTGCAAAGTAAGTGCTATTGATTTAAAAGGAAATCTGAACATTAAACAAAAGAACAGACTAAAAACCCACTTTGCTTAGCACAGGGCCTATTAGCATTACATTACCATTCTATAGCACAGCAAATCATAATTTTCATTTACTCCTAAATAACATCTTCTTCTCATTCTTTCTAAACTTTTGTAAAATAAAATTTTAGCTGCTTCTGTGTGCAGAGATTGTTCTAATCCGATGTACTAGGGAAAACTTTGGAAGCTTAGGGCATTTTAACTCCTAAATTTTTATATGTTTCTCTAAGGATGACTGTGACCAAAAAAATTTATCTTAATTTAACCTTCTTTCACAGTAAAGAAATAAATGCAAATAAGGAATAACAGTGTAGGAATCAGGTGACCTAATAAGAAGGTTGAAGTAGTTTGGGGTGGGGGTCTATGACAGGGGCAGGGATGGGAATGGCATGTAGTATTCCTGAAGGGCAGCTGCTGATCATGGTCATTTCAAGGGACCCAACATGAAAACTCACAGATTTTAAGTGATAAGTGGTCATGATTTAAAGCTTAGCACTATCACTTAGGACCATGCAACCATCAGATAATTAGTGAATTAGTCATCTGTCTTCTCTTATTGGTAAAATGGAGATGATCCCATATGTGATTGCTAGAGAAACCGAAGCAAAATGTGAAAAGAAAATGCTTAGACTAGGCACAACATATATGGAGCCCTTTTGGATATTACTTGAGCCCTGGATGAAGAGTAAAAGTGCAGCCTCCTCCAGTTCCATGAAGGTCTGCAGAGCACAGCTATGAGGATTTGGGGAAAAGAGGGGCAGGGATGGTAGGCCTGGGAGAAGAGGGGAATCCCTGCTGCAGATCTAGCCTTACCCTGTGGGCATAAAGTCAGCCCCTCGAGTGCCTGGTCCTGTGAAGCACAGGGTGCACCAGCCCTTGTGGCAGCCACTCCAGCTTACTTCAGCTGCAGCCACAGTTACCAAGTTTTCTTTGACATTTTCCTCACCTTTCATTAAAATCTGGCTATACCTTCATTTCACTTAGCCCCTCTCAAAGACGCCATGCCCCTTATTTCCCAATGAACTAATAGTCTAGTTAGACACTAATATTTAAGTGTCAAGAAAGCATAAGCACAAAGTGAATGTGGGGTGCTGACACAAATTATACAGCAAATATTTCTTGTCATGAGTATGAGTACTATATTCATGCAAATATAAGAGGCAACTCAGGTAAATAACAATGGGACTCTTTCTGATTTCAAACCCCTAGTAATTGTGTCTCATGATATTCTCAAAAGGAATGCGTCAGCAGTGACTACTCTGCCCTTACTACCCCTGCACATGGAGGCTGAAGGCAGGGCAGGAAGTGGAGAGCCCCCTGAGTTTCTCACCAGGCTTCCTCATCCCATCAGCCCTTCAAGGAAGCCTCTGTGGGTATTCTACAGGACGCATCACACTTGCCTTTCTGAATCTTGAGCTTTTGTTTGTGCTGGTTCAGTTTATTTACTTTGCATGGTGGGGCTTATTTATTTCACACAAGATCTCGAGATAACAAGGAACATTCCAAATATACACAAATCTTGATCTTTTCTTTTAAAAATTATGCTTCTATTTATAGATCCACTTCCTTTGCTTCTCTTTAATTATTTCTGCTGAGTTCTAAGTATATCTTTCTTCATATCTTTGAAAATGGAGGGTGGAGTCAGGTTGGAGAAATAAGAATGTAGCCTTCTGAGAGATCACTTAGAGGTCTGCTTTTTTTTTTTCCTTCTTCTTAAGATCAACACTGAGAACGAACAAAAAAGAGGAAAAGTGACAATAAACATGTATATGTGTAGGCTTAATGTTTATGGAGTTGTCAAAGATTAGTACGTTAAAAGGATTGAAGGACCAGAAGTGAATTAAATTGCAAAATTGATATTTAGGACCACTGATCACCCTCACGCGATATCACTCAAAATGAGAACACCATCTGTCAATACAGTTCTATTTATTTGTTTATATATACTTACCTATTTTAAATTTTATATTTATATCCATTTCTGATAAGTTACATACAAGTGTAAACATTATTTGCTATCTTAGATGCAGGGAAAGATGAGCTTCTATATTTGATTTGGACAGCTGAATCAAGACCAGTATCTCTAGATCTTTCCCAAATACACAAATGGCAGCATTCAGTTGTGTAAATCCTAGCATTACATTGCACTAATCAAGTACAAGGTGCTGTGCTATGTATTCATGTGATACAGATATAGAGATGAGAAATCCAAGTCCCAGTCCTCCTGAAGGCTGAGAACAGAAGCAACCCACCATGGGTTGAAAGTATGGTAGGTTTGTCAGTAGAGATTTGCACGGACTTACCAGAGGATGTGGAAAGACCCATGTAGAACCTCCTGGACAGGAAGGTAAGGCCACTATTGAATTACAGAAGCACAGACATCTTTACACAGATCTAGGAAGTAAACTGGACTAGGTCGTGGAAAATGAAATCGAAGGTGCATACTAACTTTTCTCTACCTGCTCATGCAAACTTGCAAAGCATTGAGAATTATGTGGTAGTAGAAACAGTTAAGTCTTGTTGAGTCTTATTGACGTTTAAAGGAAAAGTACTGACTGTGGGGTTCCAAATTACCTATTTGATACAATAATAAAAATAATGACCAATAATTAAGGTCAGAGAAGAGAGATTTAAAGAATGTATCCATATTTTGGAGAAAAGATAAAGGGGTCAATGTTAACATAAAAATACAACTCTCAACTTAAAGGGGATAAGATAGTTTATTTTGGAGCCAAATATGAGTGATCCATGGCATGGGGACACAGACTCTGCTTACTCCAGATTCCATGTTCTAATGAGGTAGCAACTTTAACTAGTTTTTATAGAAACATAACAAAGAAGGTCAGAAATCAACATATTTTTCAAACATTGATGGAAATATCAGGTAGACTAAGCTTGGAAAAAAGCCAGAAATCTCAGCTATAAGGCCTTCTTAGCCTTTTGGTTGGTGGGAGGGAGCTAGGTGTCTGTATGTCCATTCCAAAGAATTTACCTAATGGTCACCAAGATGTTAGCTCACATACAAAGAAGGAGGGCAGTAGGCTGCTAATAAAGGGGCTAAAGATGGCTCAAGATAATTTGTCTCTACTTTTAACATTCCAAATTCTCCATAATCACTGAAGTACTAGTCGGTCAATCGGCCTTGCAGAAGGCTCAGTGTATGGTGCTGTTCATTCCAGGAACTTTCACATCAATGACGGATAGATAGTTTGACTCTCAGGGTCTGTTAAAAAACATTGAGATTTTACAGCAAAGGGAAACAAAGGAGAATGTAGCTTGGTCAGATCAATGTTCTGATTGATTGTTTTCACAGTTCCAGTCCTGCCAGGGCTTCTAGAGAAGTTCTTAGCTCCTGTCACTTTGCAGTCTGGCTTCCATGAGATGATTACTCCTGCTCTGGGGAACAGTCTCACTATCATGGGTACACATTTGGGGGCGATCTTGCTGTGGTGTATCTGTCCTTGGTGCTCACTGTTGCTTGGGGTACTTCTGTCCTTTGCTCCGAAGAAACTTGTTGATCTCTCCCATCACTCCTGGAATCCAAAATGACTGCAAGAAAGTGTGACTTCAGAGAACAAAAAGTTAAACAGACAAAATGGGAACAAAATGAAGCTCCTTAGGCCATCCGGTACCCATGTTCATGACCAACTCAAGAGCTTTTGCTACCAGGCAAAGTCTAAACAAGTTCCACCAGTGGAACTTTTAGAGACACCACTTTTCAACGCACTGGAAAATCTCCGTGCATTTGATTCCTCTTGAAAACGTCCAGTTCAAATCTGCCTTTCTTCTTAATAATACTACTTCTCAATCAGTGTAAATTTCAGCTCAAGTCACACATTGAAAAATTAACTTTATATTTAACAACAGTTTTAGATTTACAGAAAAATCCACCAGTGGAACTTTTAGAGACACCACTTTTCAACGCACTGGAAAATCTCCGTGCATTTGATTCCTCTTGAAAACGTCCAGTTCAAATCTGCCTTTCTTCTTAATAATACTACTTCTCAATCAGTGTAAATTTCAGCTCAAGTCACACATTGAAAAATTAACTTTATATTTAACAACAGTTTTAGATTTACAGAAAAATTGTCAGGATAGTGTGTGTTGTTACCATGTACCCTATCCCAGTTTTCCCT
>NW_008333311.1:3451051-3482903 GCF_000622305.1 Nannospalax galili | reverse complement strand
AATTAACAAATCCATATTTATAAATTATTCACTAAATGCATATTTTATTTGTATTTTTCTTGGCTTGCTTAACATCTTGCTTCTCTTCCCGGAAATTATCCAGGGGTCCAGTCATATGTAGACCATGTTATGTATGGTAATCATCTCTCTAGTCTTTTCTTGACTATGACTGACAGTCTCTCAGACTTTCTTGGTTTTGATGACTTTGAAACTCTTGAAGATACTGATTAAGTAGTTTGTAGGACAGCCCTGTATTTGGATTTGTTGTTGTTTTCATCTTGACTACACTGGCTTGATGGGTTTGGAGAAGAAACCTTGCAGAGATAAAGTGACGCTGTCATCACCTGATGTCCAAGGTGCACATTATCAGGGCTCATGTTTGACTGAGACCTTGTAATGGCTTTATTTTTTTCCATCTACCAGTTTGTCCTGCTTGCCCTAATTAGTATCAGAGATCCTGCAACCTTATAACCTAATGAGAATTTTTTATATCTTTTTATAGTAGTTTCTACAGATTATTCAGTTCTTTTTGAAACTAAATTTTAACTGTAGACTCATGCAACAGATCCACATATGACAAGAACACTCTTTTCAACAAAGCTTGTCTCTAACCCCATCTCTGTCCAATGCGCCTTTCCTCCCCTAGAGAGCTGCCACACAAAATCCAAGTCTTGTTTTACATTCCTCCAGATATTTCTTTAGAATAAGGACATGGGAATGGAGCTCAGCTTCCTCATACCTGACTAGCTTTGCCACAGCCACCTTTTTCTTTTCTTTTTTTTCATTTCTGTTTATTCTCATGCTGCAACATACTGAGTTTCATTTAATTCCTTGAAACCACACAAGACTATGTTCTTCATGCTTTTATTCTACAGTCTTATTTGCATCAAAGGCTTTTCTCCCTGCCCCTATTCTAAATCATGTGAGCTGTGTTCCTTTTAGACTGGTGATGAATTCTACACATGTCCCCATGTGGAATCAATAATTCCCTCTAGCTAAACTGAGTCTCTTCAGAACAGGGGCAATATCAAGTGTATTCTTTTTCATCCTCCATCTGTATTATAAAGGCTCATTGTAAATGCTGAATCAGTGGGTAAATACTCTTTCTGATTTAAAAATAACAACTTGGCTTAATTTTGCTCATATTGAAAAATACCTATCAATTTCCTTTATGTTTTATTCATCCATGCTCTCATGCTACAAACATTTATAAAATACCAGGTCACAAATTAGGCTCCCAAAGTTGGGATGAGCTAAATGTTATCTCTGTCTACAGAAAAAAATGTCATCATATGGAAAAAAGAGTTGTGTTTCAGGTGATTATTGGTTCCCTGAGAATATGGACAATGGCAACTGGATGTGGCGGAGGAAGTGCGTGGCTGTCTGTCACAGCAAGGGGGAGACTTCTCAGAAGAAACACACTCAGTTGTCAGTTGTAAGATGAGAGATTTGGAAGAAGAGGAATGGGAATTGGGTTCCAGGCAGAGGGTTTAGCAGAATTGGAGAGACCTGTGTTCTAAACTCTGTGATTTGCAGGAAGACTCTCCAGGAGAGATGCTGGGAGGTCTTGAGGTCTTGCTAAGGGTCTTCTGAATCCTGTTGTCAAGAGCTGGGATTTCATTCGGAGACAGCAGCATAGCTTAAAAAAATCCAATTACTTAACTATCACTCAAAATAATGAGTTTCTTTGTGGCTACATATATATGACTGTACTTTGCCCATATTTTACTTATTTCCTGGTGGCTTCTTCCCTCCATGTTAATGGATAGACAGGTTGATAGATATATATGATAGACTGGTAGATAGATGGATTTCATAGGTAAGAGAAAAATCAATATTTTTCTTTCTTCCCCTCCATTACCCTGTTTTGTTCTTTCTTCCTCTTTCTTTTAGACTTTATCCTTCCATATAATTCCTTCTCTATGTTCAACTCTTTCTTTCTCTCTCTCTCTCTCTCTCTCTCTCTCTCTCTCTCTCTCTCTCTCTGTCTCTCTTTGTCACACAGACACACATACACACAGACATGGGCATATAGGCAAATGGACACACACAGAGGCATATCTACCCCATGTATACATTCTGCCTACATGAGAGAAATCACAACTGTCAAATAACTTGTATGTATGCCCATGTGTGTGTGTGTGTGTGTGTGTGTGTGTGTGTGTGGTGTAAGACGGAGGTTGGCATCCAACAATCTCTTCTCTTGATCAGTCTCTACCTTGATTTTTTTGAGACAGGATCTCTCACTGAATTTGAAGCTTATAGATTTGGCTAGGCTGACTGTCTAATGAGCTTTGGTGATTTACCACCTGCCTCTCCAGTGCTGGGATTACAGGAGGGCACTGCCACCCCTGGACTTTTAAAATGGGTTCTGGGGATTGAACACAGGGTCTTCTGATTGCATAGCAAACACATTATCACCTGAGCCATCCTGCTCTCAGACAGTGTTCAAGATTATTTATGTTACATGTTCTCATGAATGACTTGAAAATATGAGGATGGGAAAAAGAGATAAAGAAATTGATTCACCAAGTTAATTGATTTTTAAAGTGAGACTACCTTAGCTTGTATTTGCCTCAGCCTGTCTGCCTGCTTCCAACACCGCTGTTCATAGAAGACTGGTTGACTTCTGGAGCCATTCTGACCTCCTTTCCTCTTTCTCAATAACAGCTATGAGCTGTGAGCACTGGAAATGCTCATCATGTTATCTTCCAAATAAATTAATGGAAATCCAATTAAAATGCCTTATGACATAAAAATGTCAGTATAAACTGAGAAACTGGTTCATAGTGTGGCAAATCTAGGATAGGACTACATTCTTTGCAAACTTCTGCAGGTCTATAAAGCTTATCTAAACATGTCCCCTCTTAAAACCTTAATATTCTTGTCGGAACTTCAAAAAACAGTCTGATCTGGAAGATAATTTCAGGAACAGTTTCATTAATTCCTTTCAGATCTTCATGGCAAAACCTACCTTCCAGATATGTCAGGGCTGTGCTGCTTCTTCTGAAGGGAATAGTAAACCACAATAAAGAATACCAGTGTCAGTCAAGACACAACTATCTCTTAAACTTGAACTCTGTATGGTTCTGGACTGTGTATTATTTTAAACAAATGGAATACGAAATTCTAAACACCATAGGTCAAATTTTGAGGAAAGTTTACAATTTGATTCTTTTACTAGGAACCAAAATACCAATACAAGTAAAAGTGTTCAAAGGTTATGGTTTCAGGAAATTAGTGGGCTACAGCATTAAAAAATACACACTAAACATTGAAATTAGAGTCTGTAGTCTGTATTGAATCCTTTCTCTAATTGCCAATGCGGTCCACACTTTCCTTATACTTGGCATGTGTGCCAAAGATATCTTCTTTTATTCTTTTAGCATGAATATGCACAGTGCTCTGGAATGACGCTGTTCAATTTTATTGCCCAAACAAGCTTAAATTATTTTGCTGACTTTCAATACCCTGTCATAAGGCAGCATTCTTACTCGCTTCCATAAATTTAACATCCAAAAGACAATTCAGCTGGAACTAGAATTTGCAGAGGTCCTGGAGGCTTTGAATCATTATTATCCTGTTCATTCTGCATATGAAGCTGCATCGCAGTCCCAGTGATTACATTCTTGGAAGATCATTGGTCCTCCTGGACCCTGGCAATTTAGGAGCATGAAATGCAGAAGACAGTGGGAGCTGTGAGAGCTGTGGACTGCCCAGGGAAGAGTCTGAAGCCTGGTCTCACTATAGAATAAAGAGCATGCTGGGTGTGGTGGCGCATGCCTAGGCAGGTTGATCTCGGTGAGTTCAAGGCCAGCCTGGTCTACATAGTGAGTTCCAGGACAGCTGAGGCTACAGGGAGACCCTGCCTCAAAAAGACCACACACACAAAAAAAAAAGAATAAAGGGCGATCAAAGCAATGGCCTAGAGTTGCCGAAAACCTGCACTATTCATCACATGTATTTTTAAAAGAAAGAAGGTACGCAGTGGATGATTTTAATTTTCACCTTTTTGTTGCAGATTAAAAAAATAATAATAATTAAAATGTTTTATAACTACACTTATTTTCTTTTAAGTAGCTTACAAAGTATCAGGTTTCCTAATGATATTTCCTTTTTTAAAACATTTTTTATTGAATTTTTGTGTATTTCATACAGAGCATCTTAATCATCTTTATGCCCTGTTCCCCATTGGCACCTCCCATAACCACCCCTGCTGGAATTTATGCATTCTGTCATTTGTGTTGAGGCCTATCATGTCAAGTTAGTGTCCCCAGATGTCCCTCAGTACAAGTTCATCCACTGGGGTCTAGGCTGCCTATCTAGAGTCCTTCTGTCACCCGAGTTCTCTTAGGGTCCCCTGCTCCTGGTGTATTAGACCAACCATATAATGCATCTTTATCTGAATTTTTCATAGTTTATATCCTGGGTAGGGAAAACAGAGTAACTTACAAAGGCGAACACCTGGCTCTCCACAGAGGGTGAACACCTGGTGCTCCACTCCACCCTGTGGCACAGCAACCCACCATTCCAGATCATTTCTGTGCACCTCCCACAGTCTCCATTAGCTATTGCCCACACCTTGTGGGCCCGCAGTCTTGCCCCAAGTTGGTAAAGGCCCCCTCTTGTGTCTATGTGGGTGAGACACCTATGGGATTGCACCAACACTCCTCCCTCTCCAGCTAACTCTCCACAGCTCCCTCTCGGTAGCTAACTCTTGGCAGCCGATTCTCCACAGCAGGCCCCACCCCTTGGAGGAACAAGAACCCCTTGGGACACACTCCACCCCTTCCTCTGGCTCTTAAAATCTTTCCGACAATCTTCCACTAAGGTCCCTGAGCCTTGGAGGGGGTGACAGATGTAGGGTGATCTCTTTTGTATCATGGTGAGATAGTGACTTCTTGGGCCTCCCCATTATTTGTCTTCAAGCCATGGCCATTGATTGATCTCAGTGGTGTTTCTTCTACTATAAAGACAAATGGAAGGAAGCAGACACATTTAAACAAACATGAATGTAAATACAAATGCCTAGAAGATATCCCAGTAGGTGTACTGTACTCATTAAACAGTATACTTGTAATGGCTTCCCTGCTAGGGCCTGTAGCCTTTCTCAACACAGGGGGTTGGCCAGGTTTACAGCACCAGATGTGTGTTCCATCCATAGGAGTGGGCCTTATCTAATTAGACATTCGTCAGTTGTTCATGTTAGTCAAGCCATTATTGCACTTGCAGGCATTGCTTGGCATGTCCATAGTGTGCAGCATGCAGGGTCCACTGCTGAGTAGAATCGTAGGGGATCCTTTATTCCCCAACCATCTGCATAGCGTCTGCTGGTACTATGAATTCCATCTATCCAGTGGCATGGAGTTTTTAGCTTAGTGTCAGCTCCATCTTTTCTTTTCCTCCTATGCTCACATCATGCAGTGTCCTCAGCAACATGGCCTTACTGACCTTTCTAGTGTACAACCAACATTAGTGGCAATAGCCTTGGTGAATTTGAGGAACTCTAGGATCTCTCTGACCAACGGCTCATAGGAGGGCAACCAACCCCTGGTACTGTAGATTTTCTTAACAGTTGTATAGTTTGGGAGCCTCTGTTTTTATCTTACCCAACCATAAAACTCCCAAGAATCTTAGAGCTATAGCTGGCCTTTGTTTCTTTGGGTATCTTTCAAATGCGTTTCATAGCTATAAAACACTCAAAGGAAGGTTAACCTATTATATTAAATCAATCATAGACAAGGTTTAACACAGCATGGAAAGGTTTTATCCATTTTTATTAACTGTTTTCTCCACAGTTTTTTGTTAGGTACTATAGCATGGGTATGAGGCATTAATTTGGTTAATTCTTTACCATCTTTAGTTATCCCTTTGGAGTCATTTTGCATTCTGGGGATCTTACATGGAGTCTCTTGGTATTTTTTTTATCTTTGATTCACTACAGGTGTTGACTCCAGTTGCCTGACCCTGAACTAGGCTTAGGAGACAGGGGGTTTCTCTTGTTTTCACTGTACCTGTTGGTTCCCTGAGTCAGGCAGGGCCTGGGTCTGCCTCCTGACTGTAGCCATATCTGTAGTCTCTCCATTGACCATACCTGACTGCTTGGGAGGCCTTGCTGGGAAAAACTGCCTCTACCCCTAGCATAGCCTTTATTAGGAGAGTAGTGCATATTATTCAATCTTTGGGGATTTTTAACCACCCTGGGACAGTTTTTATGCTTTGAATGCTGTTTGTAAATTGTTCTGATTTTAAAGCCTTCCAGAAACTCCTTAATACCAAATTTGGTTTTATATCGAGTAACCCAAATGGATCATTCCTTCTGTCTGTTTTTTGTTTTTTGTTTTAATCTCTTGTAGGGTGTTCTGTTACTCTACAGACACGTCTTACACACAGGTCAGGGTCACTTAGATCTGTTAAAGACTCTTTCACTTTACAAAGATCCTGTCCCATTAAAGGCTTAACAAAACCATTAAAGCTCTATACCATTCGCAAGGTCACAGTTGAATTAGGCTTTCCTTTATATCTCTGGTGAACACAGTCTTACCTGGCCCAGTGAACTGGGCATCATATATTGCTTTTTTCATACCTAGTTCTCTTAATAATGCTTGTCCCTCCTTTATAGTTCTCCAGCCTTTGTTAATTATGGGCATTTCTCTTGATGATGACCATGCATCTCTAATGCCTTCAACCAGCCACCCCATTAAGGACTGCTCCCCCCTGCACCGGCCTAGGTTGAATAGCATATATTGCAAGGACAGATGGGTGGTTATATAACTCAGCTGTGAAGTTTCTGAAGCACCTAGACTGATGTTATTTCCTCCCATGTCCTACACCTTCATGAGCCACATGGCAAGGGGCTCTTCGATTGTTTGCTTATAAGTTTTTCCTAGTTTTAACAGTTCCAGTGTGGAGTATTTCCTAGCTACAATACTGTTAATTTTTTTTTTTTTTTTTTTTTGTTTTTTTTTTTTTCGTTTTTGTATGAAAGGTTGAATCTGAGGGGAAGTTTTGGCTACTTTTACTTTTAGGTCATACTATTATCTGTCTTTTTCTCTGAGCCCTGGGACTCTACCCAAGTTAAAATGTCCCGTTTTTTTCTCTCTCAAGTTCTACAACAGAACAGACTAGTGCTTACTTAGCCTTTTTAGTGTTTTCTGCTTTGGCCTCATCTTTTATTATGCAAAGTGGCCATGCCCCCTCTCTGGGCTCTCCACCTGTGTCCAAGGCCTGTAAAAATTCTTCTAGCCTTTTTGGAACCTTTAACGATCTTCACATATCTGCAACTGGGCTATTCCCCCACATTTACAACACAGCTGTGTCCCACGCTTCTGCCTGGCTGGCTCCTTTTTAGTTACATATTTTATAATCCATTGTAAGATCCATATTAGCATTGCCATTAGCTCCCTAGCTTTTTCCAAACTCCCCCGGTTTGTCATTCCTAGCGCTGCCATCCTGCCAGCTGTGCCAATTTGTCACCCAAGTTCTCTTAGGGTCCCCTGCTCCTGGTGCTGTTAGACAAACCATATAACACATCTTCATCTGAATTTTTAATAGTTTATATCCTGGGTAGGTGAAACAGAGTAACTTACAAAGGCGAACACCCAGCGCCCCACAAAAGGTGAACACCCATTCCACTCTGTGGCTCAGCAGCCTGCTGTTCCAGATGGCTTCTGTGCCCCATCCCCAGTCTCCATTAGCTTTTGCCCAAGCCTCTTGGGCCTGCAGTCTCACCCCAGGTAGGTAAATTCCCCCTATCGTGTCCATGTGGGGAAAGACACCGGGGCGATTTGCTCTGAGCCACAGTAGCCCAGATTGCTCCAATGCTCCTCCCTCTGCAGCTAACTCCACAGCTCCCTCTCCATAGCTAACTCTCCAGCTGCCAATTCTCCATAGCAGGCCCCACCCCTCAGAGGAACAAGTACCCCTAGGGACACATCCTCCCTTTAAGAAGATCAGTTCTTCCTCACCCAGCAGTAATCAGCTGCTAATAATTCTTCAACTAAGATTGGTGCCTGTTGTTTGTTTCCACATTTCTGTTCTGGGTTTTTGTCTGCTTGAGTTTGCATGGGTTTTGTGCATGCTGACATCATTGCTGTAGGTTCCTATGAGCAATGTCCCAGGAGCACTCTATTTGCATATGGTCATGCACCTCCTCCCCGGCTCTTACAATCTTTCTACTCCCTCTTCTGAGGTCCCTGAGCCCTGGGTGGGTGGAGTTTAATATAGGGGTCGAGTCCAAGGACCCACACTCTGCAGACTTATTTTCTACACTTTGTGACCTATTGTGTTCCTGGTCCTACATTGCATGAGGGAGCTTCATTGATGAAAGTTGATAGATGCATTAGTGTTCTCTTTACCCCTTGTTCTATGTTCTGTAAGCCTTGGGTGTAGATGTTGCATTGTCAGAATGCCACTTTGGCTTGGGCAATTTACAGACAGTATCAGTGTATGACCAGTTATAGAACTCTGTGATAATCTCCATCTGTTACAAAAGACGCTTCTTTCATAAGTGGTGACTGGGATACTTATCTGTAAATATAAGAATCCATATTTTGCACATAGTAAGAAATTACATTTGAGGGATATGACAGCTTTGAGGTTTTCTCTAAGATCTATTACCTCTCCAGCCATGTGTATTTGACTATGTTTACAGTACCACACCTGAGTTTCCCCTCATGAAGTGGGTTTTAAGTCCAGTTAGATAGCTGTTGATTACCCTAAGATAAAAGTGCCACTACTACCCCAATACAGTTTGCTGTGCCCTTCATTGATGTGGTCCATACAGTGGTATTTGAAGCAGGTTGAGGACATTAGGGACATGGTGAAAACACTGATTCTGGGTAACAATTTGACCTTCATTTTTCCTTACTTCTTATATGTAGAAGTTTCTTTAAGCTCCTAGAAATCTAAAAGAAAAGATAGATTTTTCAAGACCCTCATAAAGAAGTTCATCTGGTTTATAAAGTTAAAGGATTGCCCTTAAGAGAGATGTCTTTTTTCAGAGTGGTGAGCTCTTTAGCCAAATTATAACACATGGCTGTTTATTGTCACACAGCCACATTGAGGAATTTTTCTTATGAACTATGCCAGAAAATAGTTGGTAAAATGATGATAATTATTCTCTGTGCTTGGAGAAATATGTCACCTTGTTTTAAATTCTTGTTATGTAATAAACCTCTGAAAGACTGCAATCTGAACACCATTAAGTGTTGAAGAGGAGCTCCCTTTTATCTTTGGTGACAAAGAAATGATGACTTTTGCTTCAATTTCTAGTAGTTGTGTGAAAAACAAATGTATTTCATGTATTGAAAATTACTACAGGACTGAGTGTGCTGGTGCATACTTTTAATCCCATCATTCAGGATGCAGAGGCAGATTAGTATCTGTGAGATCAAGGGTAGCCTGGTCTACTCAGTGAGTTCCAGGCTTCTAAGACAGCTGAAGGAAGACTTTCTCAAAATACCAAAAGAAAAAAAGAAAAGAAACTTACTATAGGATGATAATGTTTACACTATTTAAAAATAGATAGGTTTTTGAGTAGCAAAAATAAATGTCCTGATTTTTTTAGCATGTATTTTAATGAGTGTTTTTTTTAGGTTTTAAATTCTATTCTACTGTTTATTATAGTTTTGTTTGACTTGCAAATATTTATTCTACCATTGTGGGAATTCTGGATCTTTTTGGAGATTTTAGAGAAAGTTGTCTATAAATTAGGAATTTTGAACTAGGAAAAAGGAGACAAGAAGAGGTATCTTCCATTTGTTCTCCCTCCCTTCCTTTCCTTCCTTCCTTCCTTCCTTCCTTCCTTCCTTCCATCCATCCATCCTGCCTCCCTGGATTTTGCTATGCAGCACAATTTGCTGGCCATCCTCCTCCCTCAACTTCCTGAGTATTGGAATTATAGTCACCTGCCTCCATCCACAGCTTTGTTAATTTTTCTTAAACTCACAAAACTACCCATCACTGACTTTGATGTTACTGAAGACATGGTAAATAAAACTCAGGCCAGAGGAACAGAAGGAAGGAATGTTGGATCTGTTTCTCTTTCATGTTTAATTCCCAGCATTTAATGAGGTCAGTCCAAATCTTCTAACCCTACCATTATTCCTTGAGGTAATTCCCCTTCTACATGATAAATCAATTAGCACTTGTAAAATACTTTCAAAATATTTTTCTATTGATCTTTCACAATTAGATGTACCTGTAGCATCTTGCTTGTGTTATTTTCTTCAACATTCCATTTTTTCCCACTATTAAGTAACACTATTGGGTTTTAAATCACACCTGTAAATTCTACTGTGGGGAAATGGGGGAGAGAGATTCATTTGGCACAGATTTAGCCTGTTTGGCAATGTCCATCCCAATATGCTTCTAAAACCAACATTACTCATTCTAAACACTGTGAAAGCAATAAATTAGTTTTTCTTTGGGCTTTTTAAAAAGATGGTTGGTAAAGGTCATTTAGTTAAGATTTTATTAATTTTCTAATAAATTACTTGATATATTAATTTTCTATTAATTACTTGATGTATTAGTTACTTTTCCCATTGCTGTGATCAAAAACCTGACAAGAACAACTCAAAGGAAGTTTTTATTCTGGTTCATGATTTGGAGGGCACAGTCCATCACAGTAGGAACAACATGGAGGCTGGCATGACTCAGTTCATGATGGCGGGAACTGGCAGCGCTGGTACCCTCCCTGGGGCAGACAAGAAAAAAGCACTGGACCAGAACCAAAGCTGGGCCATGACCTTCAAAGCCTTCCCCTAGTGGCCTATGTCCACCAGCTAGCCTTACATTCACACAAAAGGCTCCACAACCTTCTAGAATCACACTACCATCTGGGAAAGCAGTGTTTAAACATGAGCCTGTGGGAGACATCTCAGATTCAAAACACAACACAGGAGCAAATGGGTGTGTCCTAGACTTGATGCCAACTTAAGAAAAACTTCTACGGTCAAACTGAAAAAAAGGGAAATGTGTGTGCTCATTTGAATCAGATCTAAGATTCTCTTTTATTATGACCTCAGAGAACTTTGAAGCCAGGCAATCCATTTAAAGTTTAGATACTTACACATTGTGTTTTATGCATCTTTTGGTGTGTGTGTGTGTGTGTGTGTGTGTGTGTGTGTGTGTGTGTGAATGTGTGTTCCTATGGGTGATCATTTGTGTGCTGGTGCACAGGCATGTATGCGCCTGTGTGTGCACATGTGTATAGGCCAGAAGTCAACCTTGAGTGTCATTCATCAGGCACCTCCTACCTTGTATTTTGAGACCAAATCTCTACTGGCTTAGAGCTCACTGATTAGGGTAGACTGGACGGCCAGTGACTCTGGGCTCTGCCCGTTTCCACCTCCCCAGCCTCAGTGTGATTACAAATGCTTACTGCCACACCCAGATTTTTTATGAGTTCTGGGGATCAAATTCAGGTGTGTATGCTTGTGCAGAAATCATTTTACCAACTTACCTATCTGCCCAGCCTCAAGCTATTTGTTTTTAAGTAACATGAACCGTCATGTACTTAAATGACTTTAAAACACATGTTCTGAGAGCTTAACCATGACAAAAAGGAGAAAACTCTGACAGTCTTAATTTTAATGAGAATCTATTTTAATTAACATGTCAATACATTGGAATTTGTTGTAAAAAAATTCCAAAAGTAACTATCACAGAGCCTTGTTTCAACACCAAAGCTTGCTTTTATCTTCTTAAGATGAATTAATGTCAAATCACCACAGGTTCAATGTTTTACTTACAAGGTCAAAACAAAGAATTCTTTGCATTTATAGCAGCATCTCTAGTTTTTAAGGGAGGCATTTTAATCCTTTCTGATCTCTGAGATAAATATATATGTTTTTTTCACATAATTGCTTAATTACTCAATAGACTAGAACAGATCTATGGAGCCATTCCAATGTGTGCTGGATAAATACTGTTCTGTTTTACCCCGGGTAATTGGCCAACAGATCCCCCAGGAGTGTTTTGATCCTTTACATAAACACTCCATGGGCAAGGGGGGTTGATGTGGTGTTTTCTCCACTAGAAAAGAGAGCAGGGCTTAGCATTCAGTTCTCATGACATCATTTGAAAGAGAATGATCAGCTTGTGACTGGATGGCTCCCTCTGCTGGTCGGCAGGGTTTCAGAAGCCCAAGTAGAAAATAATGTTAATAATAAACTAGCAAACATGTCAGGAGAAAAATGTGTCATTTTAGGCATGAAATGGAGTGACCCTAAATAAATAGCCAACAGATGGACTTTTCATTTTTGTTGTCTTTAAATTGTGAGATACCCTCTCTGTCTTTAGCAGTTAAACCATTGTATGTGATTCTTATATCTTGCTTTGCACAGTGTAAATACAGCTCTAGAAATTGTAGAGGGGTAGTGCTTTTTTCTTTCTGGACAGCTATAACCAAAGCAGCTTCACCATCGGCTCCACCCAAAAAGTTTTAGCTTTCTAGACTCTCAAGTGGCAGAGGACTAATTACGGAGGGCCTTAGATTATTTCATTCTATACAAAGATGAAAGATATGAAAAAAATGAATGTCCTTTTCTAACTGACTGTGGTTCCATACATCTCTTCTTTGTGACACTCATAGCTGTCTATAGCTGGTAAGGCAAAAGGTTGCAAAAAGAGAGACATGGAGCAGGAGAAACATGAACCTTGACTGTTCTTCAGAAATTTAGAGATTTGCTCCATATAACCAACAGTTTCAGACTGTAAAGAGAGCTAGTTTCTCCTTCAAATATTCTGCAGGGCCACATGACACAAGTCACTCATATAAACTCTTTTAAAAAGTAAACGATGTGACTATTATAGTTACACAAACTATAATCCAATTTTTTTTATACAAAGGCAAGATCAGAAATGTAGTAGGCCTTACAGAATTGTAGGCCCCAAACCATTAAATCACACTATAAAAGAAAGGTAAACAGTGTATTCTGGGGAGGAGGATTTAGAAAATGAAAGTAGATGTTGTCATAAATTAGTACAAGCAAATCCATGTCTTTGTTAGCTCTCTGTCACTATTTACATAGCAAATGTTTATTGTATTATATTAAGTTTTGTAAAGACAGTAAACAGTTTTATTATCAAAGACCTAGCTAGGAAAAGTGGTTTGAACCTGATGTTGTATAGATTTAGAAGTGCAGTTTGCCTCCAGGTAGTGCAGTGCTCTCTAGTTCCCTATACACAGGTAAGGTCACTCTGTATTATCTGGTAATAAAAAAAAAACACACACAACAGTTACAGTGTAGGTAGAGACTAGTCCAAAAATATGAAGCCAGAAAATCTGGATTTGACTTGTAGCTCTGTTTAACTCTATGACCTTGAGAAGGTTGTTGAACACCTGTGCTTGTAAGACAATCTTTGAAAGCAGCACTTTGTATCAGTGTCCCAGGGCTTCCTAAGAACTGTTATACCATAGGTGACATAAAAGACAAATTTATTCCCTTACAATTTGGGAGATTTGAAATCTGAACTTAGGGTGCCAGCACCCAGATCATGTTACCTCCAGTGGCCCCAGGAAGATTTCTTCCTTGAGTCTTCCAGCTTCCAGGGGCTTCTGGTATTCCTTTATATGGTTCCATGTGTTGCTAGAGTACCACTCCAGTCTCTGCATCTGTCTTCACATGACCTGACCTTCTGAGTCTCTGCCTGTCCTCTCTGTTTATGAGATGCCAATTGTTGGATCTAGGACACTGGACAACTAATCCAATATGATTTCATATTAACCACATCTACAGCCAGACATAGAGGGTGCACCCTTGTAGTCCCAGCTACTTAGGAGTATGAGGTGGAAGGATCACTTGAGTTAAAGAGTTCAAGACCAGCCTGGGCTATATAGGAAGATTCCCATACACTACCTGTGCACATACACACAGTGGTTACAAATTTTCTTATCCTGCTTATGATCTACTCCTTATATTCACGTGCTAAATGCCAGGGAGAGAAGCCCCATGTTAAGCTGTGGTGCGCGCGCGCACACACACACACACAGACACACAGACACACACACACACACACACACACACACACAATATAGATAGTGGAAACACTGCTAAACATATTTCCTTTATTCCGGACAATAAGTCTATCTTATGATTCAATGAAAAATATTGAATATAGTATAAAACAAGGTAGCCCTATTTATTGGCTTTGCATATACACTGTTTCTATTGCAGAAAAGAAAGATTTGAGGAGAAAAAGATATTTTGTATCAATCATTTTTAATTTGAAGTTAACCCTATCTTTAAGCTTTTCATACAAGTGAGGAAATGGTATGTATGTATGCCGCTTCAGCATAGTGCTCTGCCTCTAATGCATGCTGGATTAGTGTTTGCAATTTTAGGATCATTGACAAAACTTCTCTAAAATTATGCTTTTTTTTTGGATACTTCACTTATTTAAAGTATATTTTCAGATACTGTTGGATTTTTAGCTTGACCATGTGGGTCTAGAAACAGAATTTGATTTGAGGCATTCATTAACCACAGTTGAGCAAATGGAGAGGCAAGTGCTGTCTTTTCTGTGTGCAGCGCCCTCTAGTGCCCATATTATAAAATGGGAAGAAATGGAACAGGAGAAATCAATAGCGCACAGTTCTCAGTAGGTGGTGACTCACCGTGCGCCCGCCTCTCTGAGTGAGTGAGTGAGTGTGTGTGTGTGTGTGTGTGTGTGTGTGTGTGTGTGTGTTCCCGTGCACATTTGGGCGTATCTTAATTTCTAGGTGAATACGGGTGTGTGGCCTTAAGCTCATTCTTCATTTGTAAAGAAGATACAGTCCACTATGGTGCACTGGTTACATGACATAGTCATACAAAAAGCATAGAGCATTAGGATAGAAACTCTCTAAGTCTGTGTATTTCTATCACTAGAATAATTGAACCATAGTAGTATCTACTGAGTGTTGAAATTCTGAAGTGTGCCTTTGAGTGTTGTGTGAACATGTTGGTAAACACTTTCCCATTTGCCACGTTTTGATTCTGAAAACAGTGTCTTTTTCTCTTACAGCTTAGTAAAATGAACACAAAGCTATTACCTTTGACAAAGCAGATACCCACATTGAGCTTTTCTCCTCTGTTTTATTTCCCTCAAGTGCACACAAATACATTTTTCCTCAATCTAAAGAATCTTATGATCTAGTTAGGAATTCTCACTTTACCCACAAAAGTAGAAACACACTCCTAAAGCAACAGATGGACACACGCATGTGAAGCCAGACATCTTTTGCCTTTAAAGTGATGGAACTCAGAGAGGTGGTTGTGGGGACACAGGCAGTAACGGTATCAGATACTACACAAGTAGGTTTCAAAATCTGACAAAAATCATGGGACGCTATCTCTAAGGCATATTTGCATGTATTTGACATCAAATCACATTTGAAAGCTATCCTGAAGAATAAGGGAACCGGGTTTGCTGAATTTCATCTTGTCTTGGTAAAAGAACCTTAATTATTTGGAAAGTCTGGTTCTGAGCACCAGGTCCCTTCTGACAGAAATGCTCATTTACCGCCCTGCCTTTACTGACTCAGAAAAGTAAAGAATGAACAGATGCTGAAAATATGCTAATTATTCTAGCATATTTAAATTACATTATAGAAATATAATTTCGAGACTGAAAGAGTTATTTCAACAAAAGCATCGAAGGCCTTAGTAATATTACCCGGGGACTTCTCTAATCACATCTAGCCCAAAGACAGAAAGATATTCTTTCTTGTGTAGTCCCATACAACTCCCCCACCCCCATCTGATGAACTACAGATGATAATGTCTTATGGACAAAGATGAGGCTGCTAAGGAATTGCAGTGCTCAGCAGAGTCTGGTGGTCACAGTGGAAGGCCAAAGTGCCTAGTGGAATAAAGTTAGCACAGCTCTACTGGACACACTTACTTGCAAACACGTGCTTTGAAAAGCCATGGATACCTTGAGAGAAGACCAAGGCATGATCGGCTTTTGAAGGAGCTTCAGTCAGGTCTAAGGGTTGAAGGTAGTTTTCAAGGTATTCAGTATTGTAAATAAGAGTCTACGAATTCTTCATGTTTTGAAAGTACAGAAAAAGTAAAACTGTAAAAGAAAAAAACTTGATGCTCATATTTTCAATTGTTATACAGTTTTGTTTGAGTCATTGAAGCACTTGAATAATCAAAAGGGAAATTATTTTTCCATGTCTATTTATTATTGCAAGACTTCTGTTAGGTCTGTTCCCCCACACATAAACACACACTGCTATCCAGAAGAGTAACAGGTTTTGAAGATTCATGTTCAATAGGACATGGGCAATTGGTATTATCTTTCTAAAATGTTCATAAGTATTTTATGCAGTTTTACGCTTTAAACCCCACTGGAGTACAAATGTATATGGCATCAAGAATGCTCCTACAAGTTCATTAAATTCTAGTTTAATTCACCTTAGATAAAATGGAATGCCTTGCTTTTTATTGCCTGCAGCTTCTTGTACTAAAAGTAATCCTTCAAGAATGTGCTGTGTGCAATGTTTCTTCTGCCGAAGGTGACTGCTCTGCATGTATGACAGAATTTACCTCGGGGATATTTGTTGGTGTTCAAATGTGTGTAGTTTCTTTCCAGTGAGTGAGCTACCTCATAACACTCTGCAAGGGAAATGCTTAAAACAGGAAAAGCAGAGAGGAGGAAGCTGATCATATAACACACATTTGTCCTTTCCCTCCCGTATATTCTAGGTTTATGAAATGTACCCATAAATACACAAGGAAAGAACCTCTAAGTCTAGTTAGATTTTAAACTGAAAATCTTCAAACGATATTAAAAAACACAGAAAACAATATGGATACATGTAAGATATTGGTTCTGGGAATATAGACATATTTACAGAACATATTTAACAAATAAATGCAAAATTAGGTAAGAATTTTCTAAGCAAAAAAATTGAAGAGAATGCTAGAGAAAACAATGGGATAAAAGAATTCTGGAAGCTGAAGACAAGTGACAGCTTGGAAAGCAAACAATGTGGCATCAAGAGCTGTCCCAAGTCAACAGAAAATTGTCAGTACTTTCAAAGATAGGTAAAGAGAAGCTGTGAAATTATATTTTACAGGAAAAAAATGCTCTCTAGCTGGTGTGGTAGTGCACAGCTTTAATCCCAGCACTTGGGAGGCAGAAGCAGGCAGATCTCTATGAGTTCAAGGCCAGCCTGGTCTACATAGTGAGTTAAAGCCAGGCTGGGGCTACAGGGAGCTCCTATCTCAAAAAAAAAGTAGCTCTCAACATGCAAAAAACAAAAAAAAACAAAACTAAGTATCATTCATAACTGGAAAATGTAAATAAAGCAGCCCATGAATTTAGAAATTTAAAATATCTTATGTAGTATTGGAGGGGACATGCATTGACACCTGTGTAGAGATCAGAGGACAACCATCAAGAGTTGCTTCTGTCCTTAAACTGTGTGTTTCAGAGATTGAACTCAGATGGTCAGCCTTGCACAGCAAGAGCTTTTATCTGCTGAACCATCTGTTCAGCCTTAGAATTTTCCTCATATTTAATTTAGGAGAGTGTGGGAAAATATATTGCAATTGATATGTAAGTTGACATTACCTTTGTAAGAAAAGGAAAGAAAAAGTCGTAACTTGTATGACTTCTTGCTATCAGACTGTATTTCTGAATCTGTTATACACGTGACATGGGGAGAGGCATACCTTAAAAAATTAGGTGAAAAAATTCAGATACATAATTATTTATGTCTAGTATAAAATTAATTTTTTAAAGAAAATATAGTAAATATTTACAATAGTTACTGGTATGAGATACTATTTTAAATCAAGATAGAAACTGAAATATTGAAATGATAAGGCTCTATACACATGTACTACTTCAACAGAAATAGAAGACATGTATCCATTCACTGATTAATACAGAATCTATGTATGACATACTTTGTGACCCAAATAGTTTTTGATGGATATGGTAATCTGTAGGGGGGAAACTTTTCTCTGTTTTTCTTGCCATGAAAAGAATCCTTTTCTTGAAGAAAACTGGAAGGTTGTGGCAATAAAAATTCTATAAAAATGATTTTCCTCTGTTCAGGTGAATTTAACTAGTACTAAATATCCTAAGATATCGCTGTTATTTGTACTTCGTAAATAAACAATAGTTCTTTAACATTAATGCATGAATCGAAGAGGGAAATAGTCACTGTGATACAGGTTAACATTTGTAGAACTAGCAGGTATTATTATTTCACTGAAAAGTCTATTCAAAAAGTACTCTTTTATCTTTCATTATATTGTTAATATTCTTTCTGGTCTTTTCCATACCACACCGAATTTTGTGGTGCTGTCAGTCTTGATCTTACTTGGCAGGTTTGACACAGGTTAGCCCTTCCTCTTTGCTGAGAAGCAATGTTTCTTTGGCTTCTTCTAGGTAACTCTCCTATCACGGTTTCTTCCCATTTCCCTAGGTGCTTCTTCAGGGTTTTATTTCTTTGCCTAGTCCTCTCTTTCAGATGTCTTAATATTGGTGTGACCTGTGGACTGGCCTACACCATTCCCTTAATCTGGAGCCTCCAATATAGAGGCCACAAATATCATTATACACAGACGACTGTCAAGTTTGTCACTCTGAAATTCCGTTTTCACAAATGGAACTTCCCAGGGATTCTAAAAGAGACTTGCTTGAATATCTAAGATATCTTAAATTCGACAGGCCCCTAATGGACACCCTGTCCTTCTGTCCTCTCCCAAATCCATCATTATGAAAAAAGACACAAATGTACCCAAACTATTCTTGTCCTGAAATCTTCGTTCTTTCAGTTAGTGATAGCTCAATTCTTTCAGGTGAAAATCTTCAGCCTCTGGAGTTCATTTTCTCTCTGATATTTCATAGCAGTCTATTAGATTCTCACTGGTTGCACTCTCAAAAGATGTTCCATCACATCTCAACCCCTACTGTTACCGCTTGTGTTTGAACTATCAGTATTTCCTGCTTGAGTCACTCACTGGGTTAGTAGTATGCTCCTTTGAAAGGCTGTAAGGCTCAGGAGTGGGTCACTGTTCTCTCATTCTGGGCTTCTCTCCCATAGCTTGAAGCCCAGTGGCTTCTTTGTTTCTCCTTAAAATGTCAGCCACCTCTTTCCTTGGGGCCTCTGTACTGTCTGGTCTGTCTAGTTTTTTCATTCCCCAGTGTCTACATATAGCCCCTCATCAGGCCATCTAAGCCTTTTCATCAAATGGACTATTTTTTGTTTGTTTGTTTTGAGACAGCATCTCCCATATAGCCCAGGCAAGCCTTGTCCTTGCTTTGTAGTCTTGTATTACCTTGAATTTTTGACCTCCTGCCTGCACCTACTGAGTGCTGTGATTACAGGTGTGAACCACCGTGTTTAATTTTATGCTGTGCTGGGGACTGAACTTCGGGCTTCACGCGGGCCTGGCAAGCACTCTACCCGCTGAATTGTATGCCAGCTCAGCATCATTACCTTTCCGATAAAACTTTCATGGCCACCCTAACTCAAACTAGATTCATGAAACCTTCCCTTCTCCACATTTTTCCAGGATACTTTTATATCTGTAGCATATTTTATCATTCAGTGATCAGTCACGTTGGATGTTTATTATCCAGATTTCCCGCTAAAAATAAATTTCAGAAGGTAATGTATTTTATTTTACTTGCGTTTTCTAATGCATAGACAATCTCCCTGTGTTAAGTAGGTCCTCGAAAAATTCTGCTGAGATGGGCTAGAGAGGTGGCTCAGATGGCAAAGGGCTTGCTATTAAAGGACCAGAATCCAGAACCCCAGCACCTGTGTACATGCTAGGTGAGCATGCTGTCCTGCCTGCAATCCCAGTGTACTCGAGGCAGAGACAGGAGATCCCCAGAGCAGGCTGCTTAACTAGACTGCTTGAATAAAAAATCTCTGGGTTCAGTAAATAAAGAGGAAAGCAACAGAGGAAGAAATCCAGCTTCACTCTTAGTCCAGCACTGGCTCACGCACATGTGTATGTGCAGTTGCATAAACAGGTGTGCCCACACACGTGAACACGCATCGACAACACGCACATTGCATATATGTGCACATGCCAAAAATCTGTCAAAGGGAAAAATGGATCCTGAGTGACTTTAAGTCAATGGAGCAATGAACATGTCTGTTTAGCACTCAGTGGGGACTAAAGGAAAGGTAAGGGTTAAAAGTGGGCTTATCAACTGTGACATAACCTTTGATCACAAGTCTATAACATGATATTACATATTTTATCAATGTTTAATTGTGATGATTGTGCAGTTTTCTAAGCTTGTTTATATAAATTTGTAAAGATTTTATCAATTGCACAAAGGTAATAATGCATAATGAGCTCTTAGGGGATGTAACCAGAGACCAGGAAACATTTATCATCTAGTGATGTAAATAATGCTACTAAAACAACTTGGCCCAAAATCTGGCACCTTTCCCATGGAACACAGAGATTCATCTCTTTGTAGCTTTTTCAAAAGGAATAAGAATAGTTTTTTGGGTTTTAGTAGCAATTTTTTGAACTTTTTAATGGGATTTTTTTGAAATTTTTTTATTTTGAAAAAATTAAAAGCCTATATATCGTTCCCTAATTGCGCACATGCACACACACACACACACACACACACACACACACACACACACACACACACACACACACACACACACACACACACACACACACACACACACACACACACACACACACACACTGTGTTAGATTTAAAACTTTATGAGTAGATACCTTGGGCAATCGCCTGCAACTTTTCTCTCAATAGTTTGCTAGGATAGCTAACAAGAGGGACATGCAGCTCAGAATACCTTCCCATCTCCTACTCAGGAACTTTTCTGTCAGTACATTCAGACCCTGATACCTTAAGCTAATAAAACAGTCACTTTGAAAATGTGCTTGAGAAACTTATTGTAGAAATCTACTCTTTGTTTAAATTTTAAATAATGAAGTAATTACTAAACTGGGAACCATCACTTTGGAGAAGGGCAATTGATGTTCACCTACAGCAGACACATGGTGAAGTTTGTCTGCTTGGTCATCAAAGTTCATGAGGAGCAGTCACAGTGATGGGACATAGATTGCATTCTAACTGAAGGGAATGTGTCATGTCTTCAATGATCAGAGCTTGACAATTAGGCAAGGCTGACTTGGGGTTTAACTATGGGTTTGGCAGTTTTCATTTCTTTCTTTTTTTTAAAGGATCATTTATTAATTATGTGTATGTGTGTGTGGCTATATGAGTTTATGTGCATAATGTGCATGTAAGTGCCTATAGAGGCCAGAAGAGGGTATTGGGTCCTCTGGAACTTACAGGTATTGTGAGCCACCTGATATGGGTGCCCTGAACCCTCAGCCATCTCTCCAGCCCTGGCAACTCTCTTACCTCTTCAGTTCTTTTGCCCTGTGAAGTTGTATAGCTATTCCAAAGACACTGTTTATTTTTCTTTACTTCTTAGCAAGGCATTCTTTCTTCAGACCTATGTATTTGGTTTAATATAATCAAGACAAAGCTAAACACATTTGCTAATTGGGTTCTGTGCAGAAAGCCTGCTGTAAGCATGCATGGCCTGAGTGAATCACATTATTTTTTCCTTGGTAGACACAACATGTATTATGAAAATTCATTTATGCCATCTTAACAAAATCCCCAAAGGAATGAGACCTCTGGGCTTTCAGTAGAGTGAATCAGTCTCAGACGCTGGGGAAAAAGAATGAACGCACAGCTGGACTTTCTTTTATCTGGACAGCCCCATCAGACTCAGACTGACCCTGAGCTGGTCCACCATTTCTGTCTTGATTTTGTAAACTAAATTCTGTGATTACACTGAAAATCCAATTCTGAAAAAGAATTTTTCAAAGACAAGTCCAGCTGGAGCCAGACAACTCTGAAATAGATTCCAGCTGTTTGGATTATGGCAACCCAAGAGCAACTAAATACTGCCACCGAAAACACTATTGGTAGTAAATTCTGCTGTGAAGCTGTTGGAAGCTAGAGAGCAAAATCCTTACAGACCACCCCACGAAGCAATAGCTTGGGAAGGGTGGCAAGAGGAACAGATGAATTGTTCCTTGTGGTTTAACTGTCCCAAGTTCTACCACATTTCACTTGATATTTCAAACTACTCCAAGCATGAATGCGTTGCTAGATGTGCATGTTTCCAAGTAGCAAAAGCTATGTGCCGTTCCAGCAAATCTTTGCATCTTTCTGTCTTTAAGATAAATGCCTCATGTATTTTACCAATAATCCTGTTTTTGGAGGCATTTGGCACTTTGCTCATTGTTATGACAAAATACTTAACAAAAGCAACTTAAGGGTCTGGAGAGTTTGTTCAGCAGTTAAGAGTGGTACTGCTCTTTCAGAGGAGTTTGGTTCCCAGAACCCCCAGGGAGGCTAAGAACCATTTGTAACTCCTGCACCAGGGAGTCTAATGCCCTCTTCTGTCCTCCATGGGCATTGTACACACAAGTGCACTTACATGTAGGCAATAGACTCATACACATAAAACATTCATACACATAAAAATAAATTTTAAAAATTTAAAAGCAAGCAAAGAAGGAAGGGTTTTATCTATCTGAGAAGATATGGTCTTTCATGATGGGAAGTCGTGGTGGTAGGAGTGTGAGGTGACTCTTCACAGTGTGCCTGCAACCAGGAAGCAGAGACACAAATACTGGCGCACAGTCCACATTCTTGCCTTCCCCCTTCTTTTCTCTTTGTTCACTTTGAGATACACACCTATGGACTGTTGCTGCACCTGTTCAGAATCCAGGAAGGGTCCTCCCTGTGCAGTTAAATGTCTCTGCAAACATTGTTTACAGGTGCACTCAGAGGTTTGCCTTCTAAATGACTCTAAATCTTGTCAAATTGACACCAAGTTTAATTATCACAAGATACATTTTTCCTCATATTTTGTTTTTCTGCCTTTATATAAATGTGAGCAGATTTCAGTAGCTAGAATCCCATTTGAATTATATTACACAAAGCAAGTTCTATGTGTGCTTACAAAAATATTCAAAGAGAATCATGGAAGACTGTTTCTTTTACCGACGATAATCCTTATTATCTTGTTAAGTAACCTGGTAGTATTCTGTCTTAGTCACGTGCTCTGTTATTAATAAAATCAATAATAGTATACATAATCTCTAAAAATTAGATTTAATGATTTTATTTTCCAGGTGCAAAAGTCTTCTGTTTTATTCTGTACCTAGCATGATCTCCCAACACAGCAATTTATATTCATTTAAATACATTATAGCTTTACATGGTTATAATGTATTTTCTTTTTATATTCAAATATTCATAAATTATATATTTAAATCTAGTTTTCATCTGAAAGCTTAACCAAAAGCAGCTCATTTGAAATATAAATAGTCTCTTAAGAAGAAATTGATTCATTTTCCCTGGTATACATGCTATACATTTAATTTGGACTTTCTTATCCAAGTAGACTTAATAAATCTATCCTATAAAAACACTTTGTATAAAAATGGATGCTATTTATAATTGGGTAGAAGTTCAGGGCCAAAGCCAAAATTCATTTTGTCACCTAATATTATGTCAAATTATTGTTAAACAATTCTCTTGGATTATAAATTTTGAAAGAGAGAATGAAAGAGAGAGATGGAGATCAGAGACAGAAAGTACCTGAGTTATGTAGTTCAATGTGCTTTCTTAAAATAAGGCTGTGAGAAGTTAATTTTAAAGAATGTTTTCCCAACCTTAAACAAGTAGTAAGTTGGATGACATTTTCTATTTATAACAGATGAAAACCAGATGAGAATTCCTTTCTGTTGTAACTTTCTAAGCAGAACATTTGAAGCTTCTGATGACTAGATAAGCTGAGTTTCCTTAAATACTGTGCTTAATATTTAAGCTGACTCTTATTTGAAAAGTTAGTCAGAATAGATAAATAAAACATTCCAGATACAATCTTCCAGCAATGACACTATAATCTTAATTTCCCCAAGAATAAATTTAGACAGTGTGCCAGTTTTTGAAAGTCAAATGTTTTAAGATGATAGCTAATGTTTTCCCAAACATCTAAAGTTTCAGTCTAAATTCTTGAAACCAAAAATCTCCATTCATACATGCACAATCTTCACAGTTGAATGAGGATGTAAACCATTATTTAAAACATAGAAACTTTCTCATTTGGAAGTAAAAATAGACATCCCACTTCCCAGGTCAGGAGAAATTCCCCAAAGTCTTGTCTTTCTTTCCCAGAAACACTCAAAGCAGCTTCCATGACCAGAATTAAACGGGTGTAAATGATTGTATAGTTTGGGGCATGCTGAGTTTATGGTTTCTGTATTGGTAAAGGAAGTTTTTCTAACCTTAAAAAAGTAATGATTTTCAGGGGGTGAAGTCTTCCATTTAAAAGCTTTGTAGGTAAAGCAGAAAAGCAGTTTAAGGGTGACTGGTAATTAATTCAGTGTAGCAGGGAAACCACCAGAACAATTATATCTTAGAGAAAGGAGAAGTCCCAAGAGATTGAGTGCTAAACATTCCAAAGACTGAGATATGACCAAGGAAAACTAACAGTGCTGGTGAAGAGACTGAGGAAGTGGGCATCACATTGGAGTAGATGGGAGAGTGGAAAAGAGGTGAGAGGGTGGACCCAGTAATGGCAGTTCTTTTCTTCTGTTTATAAGTATTTAAATGAGAACTTTTTCTCATCCCATTTTTTATTGATAATTTCACACATGCATATAACTTGTTTTGGTCAAATCCACTCCCCATTTCCTCTTTCCTCTCCAATTCTTCCATTCCCCCACCACCACTCTTCACTCTTAACTTTATGTGCTTTCTATTTAAAAACTGATTAAGTTCACTTAGTGCTGCCTAGATGTGCATGGGTATAGGGCTATCTACTGAAGCATACAGAGCCTCTTACAGGGCTGCATCCCAGAAGAAAACTGACTTTCCCTCTCCCAGCAGCCATCAATAGCCAACAGTGTCTCAGCTTAAGGGTGGAATTTCATGAGCTCTTCCTCCATCCATGCTGAGATTTTGTCTGGTTTGGTCTTGTGCATGTAACTATAATTTCTGTGAGTTCTTGTGTATAATGGCACTGTCATGTCCAGAAAATACAGTTTTGCTGCAGATGTTCACTATTTCTGGCTCTTGTAATTTTTCTACTCCCTCTTCCATGATGATCTCTAAGCCTTGAGGCAAGAGGGTATAATATAAATGCTGTCCACCCAGACTATTATATCCCAAAACTGTATATTAAATTTGAAGAAGTAAAAACATTGCACAATAAAAGAAAAAACAGATTAAAGGCATTTGTGACCACTGAGTCAGCTCAAGAGGATAATGGACGGAATACTTTGCTCTGAAGACAAGAATAAACGTACACCTAAGAGGTCATGGTGAATAAACAGACAATTCCAGAACAGTTAATCCAATGAGGTCTAAGAAAATACCACAAAACAAGAAGACAGGAATGAATACACATCATTGAATAATAACTTGCTATTGTTGCCTGGTTTTGTTTGGTTTTTAGTTTTTGTTTTAATTTTTTATTGTTTGGAAATTTCTTTCATGTATCTAATGTGTTTTGATCTCTGAGCCTTGGGAGGGTTGTGACATAGATGTCCCATTTATAGCTGAGCATGCCACAGTCTCTTTATTCTCTGTATGTTGACTAGTTTTGAACCTCTGTATTAATCTCTATATCCTGCAGAATGAAGCTTCTCTGGTGAGGGCTGGGAGATGCACTAATCTATGGGCATAATGATAAAACTTAGGGGGCAGTTTATCTCTGTGTTCACTTAGTGGAATAAAAGTTCTTCCTTTGGGCCTATTACTTTGCCAGCCATAGTTTTTTGTTGCTGTTTGTTTGTTTTGTCTTTTTGCCCTAGCTAATGGTACCTGGCATAAGTTCCATTTTGTAGATTGGGCTTTGGTTACTCTCATAACATTCTTGTCACTATTGCACCAGTAGACATGTCTTGCCAGGCCAGTTGTTATGGTAATTCACAAGGTTCGCAACTGAGTAAAACTGTTATTTTTCTCCCCTGGTCACATGCGTAGTATCTTCTAGCTCTGTGAAAGATCGCTAGTAGGGATGAAACTTCCATGTTACTACCAGCTTGTTTTCTCTTTACTCTGTAACTCAAGTATGTGTTATCTTCAGCAATACGATCTTACCATTAAGTTCTGGGAATCAAACCTAGGTTCTCTGCAAAAGCAGCCAGTACTCTTAACCACTGAGCCATCTCTCCAGACCCAAGATTGTTATATTTTGTTTGTTCATAAATCTCAAGCACTTAGGCCTGTCATGGTGGTGTAGGCCTTTAATTCCAGCACTTGCAAGGTAGAGACAGGTGGATATCTGTGAGATCAAGGCCAGCCCTGTCTATATAGTGAGTTCTAGGCCAGCTGGGGCTACAGGGAGACCCTGTCTCAAAAAGACCAAAATATAGAAATAAAAATAATAAATTTCAAGTACTTAGACACTTGCTACATATATGTTTAAGGAGGAGGAAATGTTGAGTTTGGTCTTGGAAGTCTTTCCGTGGTACAAAGGATCAAACTCAGGGCCTCCTACATGCTAGACAAGCATTTTACCACTGGACTACACTCCCCACTTCATTTTTGTACAATTAAAAATAAGCTTCAAAGAAGATTGAGAAGAGATATTTCAAACATGCCAAAAGTCAAACCTTCACTTCATATATCAAAGGTCATATGTGGAAAGCTATTTGTGACATGACATTATTTATTTCTCATATGTAGTGTTTTCTACTTAAATAGCTGCCATCATTAAACATTAGACTTAATGCAAATTACAGATTTGACTTGAAAAGTACAATCTGTACTTTTGGTGATACTTGTGGAAAAACCTGATTCACATGACAACCAGCACCTGTATTTGAGTTCAAGCTCTCTCCCCACTTCCACCAAGCACATGTACACGCCATGCAAAAGCACACCATCTTCACTGTAAACTTCCTTCCGCTCATCACTGTATCCTCAAACCTGAGTTGACAACTCATTTTGTGATTGAGCTATTGCATTCTATAGCACAGATGTTTCACCCGCTTACGTTACTTGTTGGATCATGTGAGCTAATAGTGTGTACAATCCATGATATTTATGGTACTTAGCTTACAATTGAGTTGTATAGAGGAGCTATAGAGGAGAAACGTATTATCTTTCCCTCTCCTGTCACAAGATTCACAGATGATACCCCAATAACAAAAGATGGATCAACAAGAGAAATGCATAATACATTTATTTAAGAAAAGCGTTATAGGACCCAGAAGTCTTAAAAAGAGCCAAAGGCATAGGGAAAGCTGTGCTAAGTCTGTGGAAAGAAGGCTGGTTATGAGTGTAATCGAATTATTATAAAGTGACAGGAACTTATTTGACTTTGTTCAGATTGCTTTTAGCCTCTGTGTACAGGGCAGAAACCTTCTAGAATGAGGGTTGTACAGTTAGTTTCTGTCAACTTGACACAAACTATAGTCACTTGGGAAGAAGAAACCTCAATTGAGAAATTTTTTACATCAGACTCACTTGTCTAGAGGCATTTTCTTAGATTGTTCATTGATGTCGGAGGTCGAAGCCTACCGTGGGCTACACCGTCCCTGGGCAGATGGGCCTGTGCTATAAAGGAAAGGTAACTGAATAAGCTAGGAAAGCAAACCACTGTGCATCTTTCCTCTGTGGTCTCTGATTCAGTTCCTGCCTCAGCTTCTCTCAGTGATGGACTGTGACTGGAGCATGTAAGCCAAATAAACTCTTTCCTTCCCAAGCTGCCTTTGGTCAGAGTGCTTGGTCACAGCAACAAAAAGGAAACTAGGACAAGGGTCTTACGACCTACTGCTAGTGAACTGACTTCCCTTCACAATTAGGCACTTGACTCTAAACATACTGCTATTTTCTGTTTTCAATGGCCATCGTCCCTTTTCCTAAATGAGTCAAGTGATATTGAGAGTTTATATTTCCATTCTCTTTACCTGGTTCCCCTGACTCTAGATGATGAACAGGGCTATCTCCTTTATCCCCCCACCCCCTCTTTACAGGGAATAAATGCTATGGATCTCTTTTCTCTGATCCATGTCCTCAGTTTGCCACATGTGAAAATGTTTCTTAGCAAACAGTTCCTTCTACCAAATTAAGACAGGTTGTTCTGAAATTTCAGTGTCTCAACCTTCTGTCCTTTCTGGTTCTTCAATAAGCAACACCAATCAAAAGTTTGATCAAGGTAAAGGTATAAGTTTTCTAGTGGCAAGTTTAGTTTAAAAGACCTGTCAGAATTAGATGACAAAGGCTATGCACAAAACGGATTGAATTCTTAAGGACAGGGTCCACTTGGAGGAAGATACGCTATTGTCAGATTTTTAAACACTATTCATGCGTGACCCAGAGTGCCCGTTAAGTAATTCTGCCATAGACACAGACATATCTTAAACATCTCTCATTTCCCAAAAGGAAATACTTCTATCATACTATATTCTTTCTTGTGGTGATTGGGGCTATAAAAGGCACTTTTCTGAAAGGAATTTTGTATTAGAGCTCTTCAAATGCTAAGCTTCCTTGGAGCACAATATGAAGTGATCCCCTCTCTGAATTCACTCTCTTCTGAATAGGTGCATTCCATGACCTGCTGGGCTTTATCATCAAGCACAGGAAACAGCAACAGAAACCCCTCATATGGAGAACAAGTAACCTGAGAACCCTATGCCACCCATACTGCTTCTCAGCCACTTGATGTGGGAATAAAATGTTTAGAATGAAGGCTTTGAGAGTCTGAGCTCCACTCCTTTGCTCTTTCAATAGAAACAATGAGAACTGAAGAGATTATTTTTGTGTCTAAACCCGTTTTCTGTTGTAATTTGAAATATGTTTGGTCACAGGAACAAGGCCAATCTTAATTGGGTTTGAAATATACCTTTTGATTCTGCATTTCTGGATCATAAGGCCTTAAGCAGGCACTGCAGCTTTCTGTGAACAACTATAATGAAACTCAGTGATGTGCCTCCCTTTTTCTCTTCATGGTCTGTGAATGAATTGCTGTGCACAGATGAAAGAGAGCAATGTAGAATTTGCTGATATGATTGTGGTATAAACAGAGCTTTCCTACCAAGTACCCCAGTACCTTTTAAAACCCCGAGGAATCTCTAATTTCAAGGTCACGTCTACACCCCATGTGGTCAATGATGATCTTTCTTCCTCTTACATTCCCTCAGGTGTTCATCTCCTGCTCATTCTCTCCCCTCTTCTCTCCCCTTAGGAAAAGTATAACTCTTCTCTAATGTGTGTAATAACTCTATCATTCTTTCTTAAATTCCAGATACCACTTGTTAGCAGTCTCCAGAGCCCTAGTATGTAGGTGATTGAAAAGGAAGTCAGGCTCCCCTGAGAAGGAGATAATAGAAAATGTAGATCTTTCCTTCTAGAAGATTCGCATCATAGAAGCTTACACAAATAAAATCCCCATATTGTAGAATCTGTACTCAGGAAAACACAGATTGATTTTGAAATACCATACTTATTTGGGGGATATATTCACTTCTTAGAAATTTACTGGAGAGACAGAGAACTTAAGATGCTCATTGCTTTTGGAGTTTCTTCAAGAATGATGACTTCTTATAATAATATGTGGTATGTAAAAAAGGTACAAGCTGTTTTGTCCCCCCACTTTCCACAGTTATTTGCATAAAAATATTAACTTGAAAACAAATATCTAAAAATAGCTGACAGATCACAGTAAGCTCCTAAAAATAGCTTTGTGAGGAAAAAGTTTGATTTTAGTAATCAATTTCTTAAACAGATGTCATCTGTCTCCCTACAATCTTTTGATGATATTTCCTAAGGAAAAAAAAATTAGGAACAAGAACATTTGCAATTTTGTAACAATCTTGGGGGAAGAAGTAGTTCAAATGATATTGGAATTCCTGAGACTTCATATTTATGAGAATAATATTTCTGAATACTTGAAATTAGTACTATTTTTGAAAAATTTCTGCTTTATTTCTAAGTAACAACAGGTCTGCAAATAAAGAATAAGCCTTCAAAATATGATGAAAAGGGCAGTACAAAGCACTAAAATCCTGACTCATTTGTGTCTATCAAGGCTTTTCTTGACACATGAGCTATTTGAACCATTATTGAATCTTTCTTCTGAGATGGAGAAAGGAATCCATATCTTCAGAAAAGAAAAATGTCAAAGGATTCATCCTGATGTATTGCAGGAGGATGGAAAAGATTAGAAATAGTGTAAGAGTGAGACCACTGAGGACAAGTCAGCCTTTCGGGTTGCAACAGCAAGAGGTTTATTTGATACACAGGTACCTGTGGGCACAGAGTCTCCTCGGAGGACTTGTGCGCCTACAGGCTGGGGTTTGGCACTTTTATAGAGCAGAAGCAGGGTACAGAAGCAGAAGCGCGGTTATTGGTTAATTCAAAAACACACAGAGTAATTTCAAAAGCACACAGAAATATGGGGTAAGGGTCGGGGCTAAGGGGAAGTGGGATTGCTAAATGGGAGGTGACCTCAGGGACACAGAGGTTTTTCTCCTGATTTCCTGGTATCGAGCCCCGGGGATTGCCAGATGCAGATGGCTTGACCACTACGTCCTGTTTTTCTGATAAGCTAGTTTCTCAATGCTTGACTTCTTGTCAGGCATTCCCATCAGGTGGCCTCATGGCGCCTAGGTTTTTTTCATTCCTCCCTTTTTCTTGAACATATGAGTGGAATCTTTCACTCATCATAACATATCGGGGTCCTGGGTTCTTAATGCCTGGTATTGACTGGTGAGGACTAGTGCCTGAACTACAGATAGCCGATCCTTTACGAATTGGACCAGCCGATTAAGTATACAGGGCCCTAAAGTTAAGATTAAAAACAAGAGGACTAGAGGGCCTGCTAGAGAGGATATCAGAGTGGTGAACCAGGGAGACTTATCGTACAGTCCTTCAAACCAACTCTTTTTTGACTCGAAGTTACATTTTCTTTCTTCTAGTCTTTCTTTCAGCTTGTCTAGAGTCTGTGTTACCACTCCTGTTTGGTCTGCATAAAAGCAGCATTCTTCCTTTAGGGCTGCACATAAACCTCCCTGTTTCAGAAACAATAAGTCTAATCCCCTTCTATTCTGTAGCACTACCTCGGAGAGGGAGGTCAGGGAGTCTTTTAAGGTTCTTATGGACTCCTCTAAGGCTATTAGGTCTTGGTTCATGGCTTGATGTAAGAGCATGAACTGGTCTGAGCGAACTAAAGCAGTTGCTCCTGTCCCAATGCCCACTGCTATACCCCCAGCTCCTAATAGTATAGCCAAGGTTAGGCTCACTGGTTCTCGTTTGAATCTGACAGAGGTGGGGGTTTCCAGATAATGCTGCAATACATAGCTGTCCTCATGCCAATAAATTCTGGGCCACAACTGTACCAGGACACAAAAATCTCAGGTTAGATTTAGGACGGCGAGAGAGACGCAGGGAGTCAGCCCCGTGCTGCATGCCCAATAGGTGCCATTAGGGGGCACAAGGTATGCGTCGGCCTGGAGGGAAAGGGAGGAGTTATTCTTAAGGCAATGTTTAAATCCAGTGGGCGCTTTTCCGATGCAGGTGCCTGTTGAGGTAACCTGAGTCAGGGTGAGTGTGTGGGTGGAAGAGGTGCAAGTGAGGGGGGCAGTAGAGTTCGTGGGTAGTACTGAGAAGTTTCCCTGGACGGCTATGCCCTCGTAATAAGGGGGGCTCGGGTTCAAACAGAGCCAGCAATTCTTAGATTTGTTTGGCTCCGAGTGGTTCAATGCCTGGAATGCTCCTCTAACGAGGTTCAGGAGCCTGTCACCTGTTCCAGGGTATGTGGGGGGAGGCAGACTGGCAGAGTCATTGGTCTCTGGGGTTC
>NW_008333311.1:3436856-3448380 GCF_000622305.1 Nannospalax galili | reverse complement strand
CCTGAGGCCAGCATCTTTCCTAGAGGGATCCAGACCTTAGGAGAAAGCCTGAGAGCATCTGATCCTCATCCGACTTGGGCCTCTGTGGGAACTCCTGAGCATCAGGACTAAAGCCATCTGGTCCCTCCAGTATAAAATCAAAAGAGACCTGAAGCCTAGACCAACCAGCTTTTTGTAAGAGTGAAACCACTGAGGACAAGTCAGCCTTCGGGTTGCAACAGCAAGAGGTTTATTTAGTACACAGGTACCTGTGGGCACAAAGTCTCCTCGGAGGACTTGCGCGCCCCCATGCTGGGTTTTTGCACTTTTATAGAGCAGAAGTGGGGTACAGAAGCAGAAGCATGGTTATTGGCCCATTCAAACGAGTATAAAGCATGAGGAAGTTAAGTTGCTAAATTCTGGGTGGGTGACTTATGGTACAGATCTGATTTCCTGGTATCGAGCCCCGGGGATTGCCAGATGCAGATGGCTTGACCACTACGTCCTGTTTTTCTGATAAGCTAGTTTCTCAATGCTTGACTTCTTGTCAGGCATTCCTATCAGGTGGCCTCATGGCGCCTAGGTTTTTTTCAATAGGTTGTGATGAGACTGGGATTCTAGACTAAAGACAGGAAGAAATGGATGCTGCCATGGTGGAAGAAGAGGATTAGGATACTGGAACTGTGCTGGGTCTGATCCTTACCAGGGGTCTCAGGCAATCTGTTTGCTCTTCAGCAATGGCTCTCTCTCCCATTGTGAAATAGACTTGGCAATGGCAGCCTTTAAAGCTTACAGTGTTATACTATAGAGAAATGAAGTATATTTTTGCCAGGAAGATCTGAAAAGTGCTAGAATTAGATAAATTGGTGTTATTAAAAAGCAGACGGGAACCCCATTTTGAGTTGGCTAATGCTAACTACAAGTATTAATAATATAAAAATCATTACAAAAGGTGGGCACGTAGCTCAGTCAATTGAGTTCTTGCGTAGTCGATATGAAACTCTGGGTTCAGTTCACAGAACCGAGTAAACCAGGAATGCTGCCCATACCTGCCTTAGCAGCACTCAGAAGCTCAAAGACATCCTTAGTTACAGAACAAGTCTGAGGCAAGCCTGGGATACATGAAATGCTGTCTCAAAAAATAAATTAAGTAAAATAAAGCAAAATAAAAATAAAGTTACAAAGGAAAATGGATGAAATTTCTAAACTAACCCATATTTTTATTTTTAAAATTAACCACCTGTGGGGGCATGCAGGTAAGCCAGGTCTGAAACCAAGCCTCACTTTTACATCAAGTTGGTCATGGTTATTAATGCAAAGATAGCCTATTTGAGCGAGAAAACATAGGTTGAACAACAACAAAAATATAGGCGGCAAGAATGATAGAATTTTGGAATCTTGTTCCTTGCACTTTCAGAGCCAAATTAAGAGTGAGTTTGATAACGGAATGCTCAGAGACCAGTGACGGGTTTCCCTGAGGGTTGTAAAAGGTTTTCAGTGATGCCTTCCCTGGAATCTTCAGGGCAACTCCTCTCCTGTCTTAGGATAACATGTGTCAGTATCTGGTACAGTCTTCCCGTTTCTTGAGGAGATTTTGGTGATGCAGTGAGAGCTGGCCAAGCATCCTGAAGCCTTTGTGATAATAAAAGAACCAAAGAAAGCATAATATTAGTTGAGGTGCTTTTGACCTCAACCTATATGCCCATGTTGTCCATCCTTTAAGGGGTACCTTGTTCATTGGGAGATGATTACTGATTTTTTAAAGCATCCAAGCTTTCTGTATTCTCTATTCCCCTATGATGCATAGTTCTTTGGCAATTTTATTTTATTTTTAAAAGACTTTATCTTTTCTTTTCATTCATGAGTATGTGTGTCTGTGTTGCGTCTGTGCCCTGGTGTGCAGTGTTTTCAGAAGCCACAGAGGCCATCAGATACTCTGGAGATGGAACTGCAGGTGTTCGTGAGCTGCTTAATGGTGCTAGGAGCCAAACACTGGTCCTCTGCAAGAGTAGCATGCACTTAACTACTGAGCCATCTCTCCCACCTCTGAAATATATTTCTAAGGTTTAATTTGTCAAAAATCAGTCATAATTCAAATTCTAAATGGAAATTTTGAAAAATAACTCATGTTTCATATAACTTACTGTAGTGTATTTACATTGCCACTTTGTGTGCTTCTATTATAAATAAGCTTTGTCATAGGTACGTATCTATAGGAAAAATAGTATACATAAGACTTGGAAGGATCTGTGATGTTAGGGATCAGTGGGGGTCGTGGAACATATCTTCTGTAGTTTTGGTCTTATTTATATTAGATTGGTGTGAAAGAAATTGTAGATTCAGACTGTAAATTTTAAATCATTGTAACTAAGCTTAAACACATCTTTATGAATCAAAATAGGAATCATTGCAATTAATGCATTTTTGTCAACAAGAAATACATTTGTTTATTCCTGTAGTGTGAATATTCATGCCTCCAAATCTAATGAATTACTAGAAAGCATTTTCTCTAACCTGTGGCGTGTGCTCACCCTCCAAAAAGTTGTAAAGACACTTGAAGAGATTGTAGTCAGTTGTCTGGAGGTCAGTTGTTTATGAGGCAAAACTTTTTAGCCAGGCGTGGTGGTGCATGCCTTTAATCCCAGCACTTGGGAGGCAGAGGCAGGCAGATCTCTGTAAGTTCAAGGCCAGCCTGGTCTACATAGTGAGTTCCAGGTCAGCTGGGGCTACAGGGAGACCCTGTCTCAAAAAAGACCAAAAAAATAAATAAATAAAAAATAAAAAAAAACAAAAAACAAAAAAGAACCTTCTTGGCCCAGTTTGTTCAGGTTTTCAGTGCATCTCATCAATTTGCTGAGCATACTTCTCAGAGGAAATGGTTTCACCAGAATTCAGAAAGCTGGGGTGATCAGACCACCAAAAATGGCCATGACCCTTCTCTGTTAAGTTCAAGTTAAGGTTTGGTGAGTGGCTTCATCCAGCCACTAAGCTGGTCCTCACTGGTTGTCATTTACACTTTATATTGGATGTCATAGACTGATTGAGAAACGGTCCATTGCTGCATAGAGCAAGAGGGTGACAGATGAAAGCAATGTTTTGTTGTTGTTTTTAGTTCAGTCAGCTCAGAGTGGGCACCCACTTACTTAAGCATCTTTCCTATTTTTTCCAAGTGCCAAATGACCACTGAATGGTACATGTTAACTTCGTTAGCAACTTCTCACGTAGCTGTCACTGTCAGCCTCTGATGGCTAGCCATCACACTCTTCACGTTTGTCTCTCATCGCCTTTGCAAAACTTCTTGAACCAACAGTGTAGTACGTTCATTAGCAATTCCTGGATCAAGTGAATTGTTGATGTTGCAAGTTGTATCCACTGCTCTATGACCCATTTTAAACTCAAAGAAGAAAATTTCTCGAATTAGCTTTTTATCTACCATCACTTACATAGTTATAAAATAAATATAAATAAACAACAATAAGTCATTAGGAAAATAAAATGAGAAATGGACCTGAAAATGATGTATAATGTAGCCACAAGAATGTATTCCATCCTCATGCAACAGATGGTGATTAACTCAGAAAGTCACAATTGGCCAAAGTGCAAAGAATAAGAGGCTTCAGAGTGCTTGTCCCTGCATAGGACACCCACATAGCATTCTGCTACCCAAAGCTTAGGGATTTTCATGGAAGAGCAGGTAGAAAGATTGTAAGAGCCAGAGGTTGTAGATGATCGCAAGGAAACAGTTTTCCCGATAGCTGGAAAGTTATTCAGATGAACTTACATCAATCAGCATGCACAATACACATGTAAGATCAAGCCAGACAAAATCCCAGTATAGAAATGGGGAAGTGAGTAAGAAGCCTCAACTTCAGCTGATAAAAATATATCATATGAAATTCACAAAAATTCAGTAATAAATAATGTATTCCAGAGCCAGACATGGTGGTGCACAACTTTAATCCAGGTTCTCAGGAGGCAGAGGCAGGTGGATCTCTATGAGATCGAGGACAGCCTGGTCTACATAGCAAGTTCCAGGCTAGCTGGAGCTAGAGGGAGACCCTGTCTCAAAACAAATAAACAATGTATTCCAATATTAAACAACAAATTCCAACAATGCAAAAAATGTAGTTACTTCTGTGCCAAACTTACACTTTTGGCCACAAGTTAAAGGTTAATATACAACTTGGAGGACACTCACGAGATGCAGTGAAGCATTTTCTATCTTTGTCCGGTTCTTACCTCACATTAAGTTTCATTCAAAATTGGAGGTAGAGAAGAAAAGTCAATTATTTCATGGGCTAGATAGATAGCACAGTTAGTAACCTGCTTGCTATGCAGGTTGCTAAGACCTATTTACTTCCTAGAACTCATGTTAAAAAAAACTTGGTGGTGTGTGATTGTAAGCCCAGTGCTGGGAGGTGGAAATAGGTGGATCCCTGCAGCTTGCTGGCTAGGCAGTTTAGCCTAATAGGCCAATTCCAGGCCAAGTGAGAGACACTGTCTCACAATCAAGGTGGATGGCTTCTGAGGAATGATACTTGAAGTTGACCTGAGGCCGCCACACTCATGGTCCCAAAATATAATTTGAAGTAGACAGAAATAAGGAGCATACTGTCTTATAATTCTCAAGATTTATTTGTTAAAAAGTCACAATATTTCCAATATAGTCATGACTTGTTTCTATTATAGGTACTGTTTAGTCTTTTCAACAGTCACCTCTGCTCTGCCTTTCTTATACAGAATGGTTATTCTTCCCATAGGAGCCAACCTGCTCTGCCTGGCTCTTATGTTATCTTGCTACAACTACTGAGTGAGTCTCTGTCTTTCCCTGTGATCTTGCTGAAACAAGTCATCATAACAGAGTTATGTGTAATATATGCCCCTTGTTCGTGCTTTAAGGAGACAGCTGTGGTCTTGTGGTGAGGGTGAAGTTGGCAAGCAGAGCCACAGGAAAAAGGCAGGCTTTGATTCAGTTTCCTGAGGCCCCACGGCTTCCTTTCCTTTCCAGCAGTTTGATTTTCTTTAATAATATGAAATAACCAAATAATCTTCCAATAAATTTCCTTATGCCTGGGCTAGTGTGTTATATTTTTGACATGTGAATCCCAAGACATCCAGAATTATTCATTCTCCTTATTTTCTATCTTCAGTGAACTCTCCTCTTAAGATAGAAGATGGAAGGGGAAGAGGAAAGATAACTGGAGTGTGTGTGTGTGTGTGTGTGTGCGTGCGTGCGTGTGTGTGTGTGTGTGTGTGTTGTGTATATATGGGAGAAGACTGAGACTTCAGGCCACTCCTTTATTTTTTAAACATTTATTTATTTAATTTATATGTGAAGGCCTGTGTGTGGTGAGGTGTGCACTTATATCACAATGGATATGTGAAGGTCAGAGGACAACTCATGGGACTTAGTTCTCTTCTTTCACTGTGTCAGTTCTGGGGATCAAACTCAGATCATTGGGTTTGGAGGCAAGAGCCCTTACTCACTAAATCGTCTTTCCAGCCCAGACCAATTATTCTTTGAGATTAAGTTAATTAAGGAACAGCAAAACTGGATTCCAAAAAGTATGGAATTGTGAAACTAACACAACAGAAATTATAAACTGGTGTAATTGAACTACAAATGATTATTACATTTTCCATTAGACGCTTTTCTATTATTTGATGGAGAAAGGTAAGAGGAGTCAAGTGTGTGTGTGGTGTGATGCAGGACACTGGGGATGTGGCTCACTTGTTAGGATGCTTGCTCAACATGAACAAAACCTTGGACTCAGTCCTCAACAAATCATAAACCTGACAGGGTTGCCAGCCTTTAACTGCATTAACTTGGGAGGCAGAGGCAGAAGGAGAAGGATCAAAGCTCTAGGTCATCTTCCAGAGCACAGCAAGTTCAGTGCCCTCCTGAGACAAATGACATGCTCTCAAAAAGTTTTTTTATATTATATATCATTTGCAGTTTTATTAAGAGTACAGCATTGGTAGTTTATCTCCAAATCAATACTTTTTAATTATTTGATATTTCAATTGAAGTTTATAAAGAACAATATTATTTGTACTTACAGCCTTGGTTTAGACTCCATTACACAAATCTTTTAAAAATATTTTATTGAGCTTGTATGCATTTCATATAATAGATCTTAATCAAACTTAGGCCCCCCTCCTCCACCTGCCTCCCCTCCACAGTCCCCCACTGGGTTTCATGCATTCTGCCATATATGTTAAGTCCTATTTAGTCAAGTATTTGTACCCAGATATCCCTCGGGGCAAGTTCATCCACTAGTCAGTCTATCAAGAGTCATTCCCTTAAAGAATGAGGTAGCTACTCTACCTCACCTGTCAGTAATCAGTTGCCCATAGTTCTTTGGCTAGGGCTCAGGTCTGCTGCCCATTTCCCTCATTCTATGCAGGGTTTGTGTCTGATTGAGTAGGCATGGGTTTTGTGCATGCTGTCACCACTGTTGCAAGTTCATATGAGCAAGTTCCCAGGGGGCCTGAGAGCCTCTGTTTCCTTATGTTCATGCACCAATCCTGGTTCTTACAATCTTTCCACCCCCTCTTCCACAATGGTCCCTGAGCTGTGGGTGGGTGAGGTTTAATATAGGAGTCCTATCCAGGGCCGTGCACTCTGCAGTCTCTTATTCTCTAAGACTTAGCCAGTTGTGGCCTTCTGTGTACATTGCACTCTGCTGTATGAGGAAGCTTTGGTGGTGAGAGTCGAAGGATATATTACCATTCTATCTACCCTCCTTGCTCTGCTATGTTCCATGAGCCTTAGATGTAGAGGTTCCACTCTAGATGCATCACCTAGGGTTGGGCATCTCTCAGACATATATTCTCTGTGTGTGACTGGTTGTGGAACTCTCTAGTAGCCTCCATCTGTTGCAAAAAGAAGCTTTTTTGATGAGTGGTGTACAGTATACTTGTTTGTAAATATAAGGATCCATATATAGCATACAGTAAGACATTTCGTTTGTCTAGAAATGTGACAGAGATATAGTTTTCTCTAGGATCTATGACCTCTCCAACTATGTGTATTTGACTATATTTATAGTGCCACCCATGTATTCCCTCTCATTGAGAGGGCTTTATGTCCAATTTGATAGCTGTTAATTATCCCCTAGCTGAAAGTGACACTACTGCACCAAAAGAGAGAGTTTGCTGTGCCAGTGGTTGTGGTTATTAGGCTTTGGAGATGGGCTGGACCACTGATTGATATTCTCCTTAGCAGCTTGCATACTATCCTCTAGAACTATGAGAGCTAGTCTTCAAGGAGAAGGCTGCTAGGTCAGTTCCAGCTCAATTGCTCCAAATCCTGTGTCTGTTAGATGCCCTGTCTTCAACAATAGGGCTTCACCTTCAAGTTCTGGGAGGGAATTAAGGGCTGTGGCAATAGCCTGTGCTATACTGGGAGTCTCTTGGATTATACTAACCAACAATTCGAAGGGAGGTTTCTCCTGTCTGGCACTGTGTTCCTTGTCATATAGCCTTCAGGTATATGCACTCATGGTCAGATATTACATATGTATGTTTCAAGGGATTTTTGAGTTAATACATTTCCCGCTGACTTTTCACACCACCCAAGTTTTATTTATCTTTTCTCTCTCCCTGTCTAACCGCCCTCCTCCCTCCCCAGTTTAAGCACCCCAAATTCCCCTTGATAATACCTGTCTCCTGTTATCCACCTTCTCTTGACTGCCTTCTTCCCTTTTACCCCCACAGTTCCTTGTATGTCCTTCCCTCCTCCCTGGAAAAGTTTTTAAAAAGAACAAATTTCTAAATAAAGGTAAGTAGGTGCAGTAAGCCTGAGGGAAGAATTGCAGTAATCACAGATCATTTGGGGAGTGATAACTGACAAATCTCAGGAGAATTCTTTCTCTCAGGCTGGAGTTAAAGGGAATTCTACTTGGATTTGTGAAACCACACTAATTTTCTGAATATATTTTGAGGTTTTCTAAATCAAAATTGGGTGATAATAAACTTTTGTAAATTTACAGCAGCAAACATAATGAAAGTAATGCAGCATTCCCCTTTTTAGAAGTCTTGTGAATTTCCAAAAACAATGTCTTTGAAACCATATATTTATCAGTACACTGTTTGAAGGGTGGGGAACAGTTCCAATTTCACTTTTCTTTCTTTTAATTATTTATTTAATAACCACATGTTTAGAAGAAGCATTTCATTGCAGCATTATCATATTCAATAACACTTTTCAGAGCAAAGATGCATCTATTTCAAAATTGGCTGTAAATTGTTAGGTACACAGTTTAATTACTACAGTTATACAATATTGAACTCAGTATAAACCCTGTAAGACATAAAATTGAATGATGTTTTAACCTTTAAAAAAGATCTCAGTTTCATTTTAAAATATACTGTTTCATACAGAAAAACTCAAAAATTTTTTTTTGATGTGTATTGCCTGCACGTAGGTAAGTGTACTTGCTAACGGAGGACAGAGAGGCTGGGATCCCATGGAAATGGAGTTACAGACAGTTGTTAGCTGCCATGAGGGTGCTGGGATTCGAACCTGGGTCTTCTGCAAGAACAGCAAACTTGCTGTTAACTGCTGATCCACTTCTCCAGCCCCAGAAAAGCTCATTTTTAATGCAACTAACACTTAGGTGTTTGCACATGTGTCTCTAATCTCTATGTATCTGATTATTACTAGTCACAGTTAGTTACTTTCTGAGATCCTTGGCACCTGAGCATGGATATAAAGTCATCTCTTAGATTTCAATGGTAATGTTTTTCACCTCTACTAATTAACATGAAGCAAATTTTTATGCTTCTTCCTCAAATATAATTAATTTTTTATTTGTTGTTTTTTTCGTGTGTTTTTCATACAGAACATCCCAAACAATCTTATTCATCTATATACCCACATCCCAAATGGCACCTTCCCATAGCCTCCTCCCACCCCCACTGGAGCCCATATGCCCTGTCATCCCTGTTACTGTCCACTGTGTTGTCGGCACCCCCAGCCATCCCCCAGTGCTTGTCCATCCACTGAATCTAGTCAGCCTATCTAGAGTTCCTCGTTTTGGGAAGTTCAGCTTTTCCTCATCTAGTAGCAATCAGTTGCCAATAGTCCTTTAGATAGGATGGGGATCTGCTCTTCATTTTCCCAGCTCTATGCTGGGTTACTCTCTGGGAATCTCTTAGGCCACCCTGGCCAACAACTCAAAGGAAGGTATCTCCTGTCTGTCATTGTTTCTTGTTATGTACCCTTTCGCTATACACATGGACTCTTAAAGAATTATATTGATCCCTTTACTCTTTGGTTGGTTATACTTTCCTTTTGGTTGTTTAAGGCCACACAGTTGGTCCAGATAAACTGAGTTATTTTTACTCTTAAGGTCGTTTAAGGATCTGTTCCTCAGGAGTCACGTGGGCTTGGGAGGAGCCCCTGGCTCCTTTCTTTTACCAGTTCCATCTACGTAAGATAAGTCAAAGGTCCTGCTTGATCGTGATGGGCTTCACTTGGAAACATGGAAGAAATGTTTCCTCTGTGTTGACCCTCCTCTTTGTAGACTGGGTACTGGTTCAAGTCCATTTGGTGGGGTCTTCATGGCCTCCTTGATCAAGAGGACAGGTGACTCACCACAGTCACAGGATATTTTAAGAGATGCTCAAAGTCCACTGGAACTTAGTTGACCTTGGAGGGCAAGGAACAAAAACTGTCCTTTTTTAAGTCCCTCTGACCAGATTAGTATAGGCCTCAAAGTATGACTGTTAAACATCCAAGAATGTTAGTTCCACCATTCCGGTACTTTTAATTATCATGTGCTATGTAGATAAAGCTTGGGCAAAGACCAAAGATTCTCAGATAAACCTTGCTAGACATATATTAATTTGTCACTAGGTTGTTCAATTTATATGGTTCCCTCTGTTTTTTTTTAAAAAACTAGCTAGGCATTATTTATCTCTCGCATTGTCTAACTCTTCTGCCATGATTTCCGCATTTATAATGTCTCCATTTTTCCTATTTCTCCCTTAATAATACCCTTCTCCTTGATCCCACCTCTCTTCTCTCCTCCTATCCCTTTATCCACAAGTTTCCTTATATAACCCTCCCTCCCCCAATCCCTTAAAATAACCCTATTTTTATCCATATCTCCCTTATTAATGCCTGTTTCCTATTGCTCTTCTCTTTAAGATTCTTTTCCTTTACCTCCCTGGTTCATTTTCATTTTCCTGGTTCCTGTAGTTGGATGCACACTCATTTATAAGGGTTTGGTGCTAGGACCCACATATGAGGGAGAACATATGTCTGTTTTGGGTTTATTTTATTTTATTTTTTTCTGGAGTCTGTGTTACTTTAATTTGTATAACAGTTTCTAGTTCCATCCATTTACCTACAAATTTCATGATTTCCTCTTTCTTTACTGCTGAGTAAAACTCCATTGTATAAGTGAACCATATTTTCATTATCCACTCATCAGTTGAAGGACACTTAGGTTGCTTCTATCCCTTAGCTATTGTGAAAAGAGCAACAACAAACATAGATGTACAAGTCTCTGCAATAGAATGAGTTCTTTGGGTGTATGCCAAGGAGTGGTGTATCTGGGTCAAATGGTAAGTTCCTTTTTTAGTTTTTTGAGTTCTCCACACTGCTTTTCATGGGGGTTGAACAAGTTTGCAATCCCACCAGTAGTGGATAAGCGTTTGCCTTTCCCCACATCCTCTCCAACCTTTGGTATCATTTGTTCCCTTGATCTTAGTCAGTCTAACTAGGGTAAGATGAAATCTTAAAGTGGGTTTAATTTGCATTTCCCTAATTACTAGTGATGTTGAACACCTCTTAACATGCTTCTTAGCCATCTTTACTTCTTCTTTCAAGAACTCTCTGTTCAGTGCCTTAGCCCATCTTTTAATTGGGTTACTTCCTTTCTTGATTCTTTGTTTTTTGAGTTCATTATATAGTCTAGATATTAAACCTCTGTTGGAAGTGTTGCTGGTGAAGATTTTCTCCATTATGTTGGTTTTCTAAACAATCAGAGAAAGAGCACATAGACACACTCCCTTTCTCAAGAGCTGAAAAAAATAAAATAAAATATTTTGGAATAAACCTGACCAAAGACATTAAAGACCTCTATAATGAAAATTTTAAATCTTTAAAGAAAGAGATTGAGGAAGACATCAGAAGATGGAATGATTTCCCATGCACATGGATTAGAAGAATTAATACTGTGAAAATGACCATCTTACCAAAAGCCATTTATAGATGTAATGCAATGCCAACCAAAATCCCCATGACACTCTTCACAGAATTGGAAAAAAAAATCCTAAGATTCATATGGAAGCAAAAAAAACCTCGGATAGCCAAAGCAACCCTGAGCACTAAGAGCAATGCTGGGGGGATTACGGTACCAGATTTTAGACTGTATTACAGAGCTATAGTCATAAAAACAACATGGTACTGGCACAAAAATAGACCCGTAGATCAATGGAACAAAGCTGAAGACCCAAATACGAGTAAATGCAATTTCAGCCACCTGATATTTGACAAAGGGGCCAAGAACATTCACTGGAGGAAAGACAGCAA
>NW_008333311.1:3401717-3436738 GCF_000622305.1 Nannospalax galili | reverse complement strand
AACTCTGAAACTGTTAGAAGAAAACATTGGCAATAACCTACAAGGTGTAGGCGGATTAAGAAGTAGGAAAGGATTTTCTAAACTGGATGTCAATTACTTGGGAAACAACATCAAGAATCAAGAAATGGGACCTCATTAAACTAAAAAGCTTCTGTACATCAAAAGAAGCAACCAAGGAAGTGAAGAGAAAACCCAATTTCACTTTTCAAAATATTACCACTGGGGGTGGTGGTGGGGGATTAGCCCTGGGTATGGCAGTACATGCCTGTACTTGGGAGGTAGAGTAAGGAGAATTAGGAGTTAAAAGTCATCCTCACTTATATAACAAGTTGGAAGCTAGCTTGGTCTACATAAGGTTCTGTCTAAAAAGACCAGAAAGAATAAATGAATTAAAATAATCCCAAATAAGTGATACTTGTTGATTCTTGTGTTGGAAGACTAGGAGACAGGGCTAGTAAACACTCCTCTCCTAATTATTATGATGTATAATAGAAAATTATTTTTAAACAAAATTAGTAATTATTTTTCCTTCATGTAGTGTATGTAAAACTACTACTTATAAGCTTTGAACAATAAATAGCTTCTTTGGATCAAATGCTCTTAAATCATAAAAAAGAAGAAAATAAAGAAATGGAACTAGCTTGTTAAAGATCTATGGAAAAGGAAGAGAAGCTGTGATTTTACATGTAGGAAGCAAGTAAAACAGATCAACTATAGAATAGAAAAATCAAAGAATAAAGTAGGTCAGCAAGCCCCATGGCAGAACAATGAATTGCTATTATTGAAAGGGTTGCCAGAAGAGCAGCGGTGGGAACAGTGGTGAAGCTGGCAGGACAGACAGGTCAGCCAAACAGCTGCCAGTCCCTGAGCGTGACCTGAGTGTCCACAGGTCAAGCAGAGGATGAAAAGCAGAGCAGTCTGCTCCTTCCAAAGTTTCCCGATGCTGAGCAGACTGGGGAATGAGAAGCAAACTGAGCTGAGGCATCCACAGGGAATCGGGGGAAACAGCCTAGGATACAGAGGACACAGAGCAGATCCTGGAGCTAATTCATCAGGGTTCACTTTCAAATGAAAGAGTTTTAAAGAATGTAAGAGTTATGGAGTTGACCAAAACATTTCAATCCATTTATATCATGTACACAGAAAATCCAAATATACAACAAAATTGTTCTAAGTGATCAAGGAAATATTAAATACCAGAGACAGTGTCGTTTCTTATTTACAGCTTTAAAGTGCTTTTTATATGAAACTTCTTGCCACTAAGTGGAATCTCAGAATTATAATTATTGGAAAGGTAGATAGACACTGGTAAACTAAGACAGTGTATGTGCCAGAAATGAACAAGGTAAATCCAGAGGAAAGCATTCCATCCTTTTCTCTAGGCCAAAGATAATTAATTGAACAAGCCTAAATTAATTGGACAGAAATTTTCTCATCTGAAAAAATATTTCACCAGGTTGAAAACTATTCATAGACTAATAAAGAGGTTTAAAGAAAGGAAAGTTAAAGCCAGTCATTTCATCAGTTAAAATGCCCTATGCATGCTTCAGAACTTCATCTAGGCTCTGCTGATTAGCGAGTGAATAAAGCAGTGCATTGCTTCTGATTTTATCATACTCACATGCTAGAGGTGGGAGGTGGGTTCACAAGGCTCTGCACAAGCAGAAGACGAGAAAATACAATACTCGGGGATAGAGGCTGAGGGAAAGAACAGGGTGTGTTTTAGATGAGCTACTGGGGGAGGCCACACTGAAATCTGCCTGCTTGAATGAAGTGAGGGGACACAGCACATAAGGTCTGGAAGAGGAAGAGGAATTCATTGCACAAGGGAACATGGCCCTGGCCTTGAGGCTGGAGAAAGTTTGTGTGAAAGACTAATGTGACTGAGCAAGAGAGGGGAAGCTGGGATGGCAAGAGACAGAGCCTAATCTTGAAGCATCTTACAGTCAGTGATGAGGAGTTTGACTTTTATTCTCAAGATAATGAGAATTCATCAAGACTTTTCCTCAGAGAAGTGACATAATTTGCTTACTGTGAAAAATTTCTCTGTCAATTGTGTACAGAGTTGACAAGAGAAAAGATAAAGTAGGGAAATCAGCTGGAAAACTGTTGAGATCCATTGATGGAAATTAATGATGGCTTAGCCTAAGGAGATAATGCTGGAGGTGCTAAAAATGGGTTTGGAATATAGTGTCGAATGTAGAGTCTTCAAAAATTGGTTATAAATGAGAAGTAAAATAAAAAAGATGAAGAACACATTGGACCTTAGAAAATCTGGGCTAGAGCAGGCTAGTAGTAGACAGGTGCTTACTTTTTGTTTGTATTATGAAGAAGGAAGAAGACAGAACCAAGACAATAGTTTGAATTCATTAAGCTTGAGATGGCTATAGAGTACTCAACAGTCAGAGTACTATTAGGTATTGATTAGGTCAGTATGAATCCAGAAGAAGGATCTGGCTGACAATATGCCAATGGAAGTCATCAGCTTATAGATTAGACTGCAGATAATAGTAGGACCTTACTCATTGGTATTCTAACAGTAAATTAAGTTTCCCAGTCAGGAAACTTGGTATGACAGAATAGACTAAAAAAATAGCATATAATAATAATAATAATAATAATAATAATAATAAGTTAACTACAAGGGACTAATAAAGGACACACATAGGCTAAATATAAAGGAAAGAATGGGGTTGGCTAAAATATCATGTAACCTAGGCTTCAGTTAAAATCTGTCATAAGAGAAAAAGATTTCTACAGAACAGGGAGTACAATTCATCAAGAGGATAGGATAATTGTGAATACATATGTGCCCACATCAGAGCCCCTAAATGTACACCAAATTGATAAAGCAGAAATTCAGCAAGGAAACAGTAAACTTAAATAATATTGCAGACTAAATTTAATCCATCATATGTAGAATATTCCATCAAGCATTGCAGAATACACATTCTACTTAGGTGTACACAAAGTATTCTCTGAGATAGACTAATGTTTCCCTCAAAAAGCTTTAACAAATTTGAGAGAAACAATAAATGTATTTTCAAACTGTAATGATATGAAATGGACATCAGTAACTAGAGGAGTTTTGGAAAATTCACAAACATAGACATTAAGCAACCAATAAATCCAAGAAGAAATCAGAAAGGAAATCTAATGACATCTGAAGGAAAACAAAACTAAAATATGCATACCAAACTAATGGAATACAAAAAAAGGAGTTATAAAAAGGAAGTTACAAGAATTAATTCCTACATTTAAAAAAGGAAGATTTCAAATAAGCAGATTAACTTTACACCTCAGTTAACCAGAAAAACAAAACAAATACGCCCCCCCCAACTAAGTTCAAACAAACAGGAAGAAAATAATGAAGAACAGAGCAGAAATAAATAAAATAGTGACTATACGAAATCGTCAAGATCAGCAGAATCAAGTGTTTTTTGTCGTTGTTGTTGTTGTTTTAGTCATTTGACACAGGGTCTCCCTGTAGTCAGAGCTAGCCTGGACCTCACTATGTAGACTAGGCTGTCCTCACAGAGATCCACCTGCCTCTGCCTCTCTAGTGCTGGTATTAAAGGCATGTGCCAACATGCCTGGCTATCAAGTGTTGATTTTAAGAAGATAAATGAATTGATAAATCTTTAACTTTATTAAGTAAGAAAAATGAGAGAGAACTTGCATAGATAAAATTGAAAACAAAAGAGACATTACAAATGGTACCACAGAGCAGAAAATAAAATAGAATTTATAGTTATGCTACATACTGGATAATCAAGACAAAGAATAAATTTCTAGAAATATACAACTTACTAAGATTGAACTATGAACAAGTGGAAAATCTGGTGGAAATAAGAATGAGTTGGTAATAAAGGGTCTAACATCAAGGAGAACCCTTAATGAAGGCCTAATGGTTTTGCTGCTAAATTCTACTAACTATTGAAAGATACAACATGGATTTTTTTCTCTTTGGATACAGGATGTTTCAATGTATGAAAATTAATAAAAATGATATACTACATTAACAATCTGTCACCTTGATAACTGCAGAAATTTCATTTGGTAAAACTTAATATCCTTTTCTGATAAAAACTCAACAAATTAGGTATAGAAGGAATGTGCCTTAATGCCATAAAGGTCATATACAATAATATCATAACTAACATCACCCTCAACAGTAACAAGCTGAAAGCTTTTCTTCTAAGATCAGAAACAAGGCCATGTGACCACTCTTGTCACTTCTACCATAGTAATGGAAATCTTAGCCAGAGGAAATAGGAATAAAATATAGTAAAGGACCATCCACATGGGAAAAGAAGTTGAATTGTCTTTCTTTTTAGATAAAATGATTTTAAGTATAGAAATTGTAAAGAATCCATAAAACGGTGAAACTTAATGAAATCATCTGATACAAAATCAACATACAAAAATATTAGCAGTGCAAACTCAAACAGACAAAAGCCCAGCATAGAACTATGGAAAAGGGCATCATGCCCCAATCTTAGCTGAACAACTATTGGGCAGCTGATTACTGCTCAGTGAGGAAGAGCTGATCTTCCTTGAGGGTGTGACTCTAGATAGGCAGACCCCAGTAGATGAACTTGCACTGAGGAATGTCAAGGGACCCTAACTTGATTCAATAGATTTTAACATCAGTGACAGAATGCATGAAATCCAGTGTGGGGGGGGTGTTAACTGGAGGGTGCCAATGGGGAAGTGGGGGTAAAGATGATTAAGATGTGGTATATGAAATACACAAAAAACAATAAAAATATGTAAAAATGTATATTAGCGGTGAGTTATCAAAAAAAACAAATTAAAAATAGAATTCCATTAAAAAGAATAAAATATTTAGGAATAAATTTAACAAAAAGGATAACAGATCTGTGCACTAAAGACTCTAAGACATTGATTAAAGAAATTTCATGTTCATGAATTTAAAGGAGTAATGTCATTAAAATATTTCTACTACACAATGTGATTTATAAATGTAACCAATATTTATCAAAATTCTACAACATTCATCAAAGAAATAGGAGGAAAAAAAACACTTAAAATTTACATGGAACCACAAAATTCCTCAAATAGCCTAAGCAATTTTGAGTGAAAGTATTAAAGTTTGAATCACTATACTTCCTCATTTTAAACTATATTACATAGCTATAGTAAATAAAACAGTATGCTCTGGCATTAAAAGCAATTATATGGACCAATGGGACAGAATATAGAGCTTAGAAATAAATCAATGCTTATAGAATCAGCTAATATTTAATAACAAAATCAGGAGTACACATGGAGCAAGGATAGTCTCTAATAAATGACGGTAGGAAAGATATACATCCACATGTAAAATAACGAAATTGCACCTTTATTTTACACTACATTTAAAGGTTACCTTAAATAGATAAAGGACTTAAATGTGAGACCTGAAGTATTAAACTTCTAGAAAAAGACAGAGGGGAAAAAAATCCCCTTGACATTAGCCTTGGTAATAAAATTCTTTTGGTTTATGACACGAACAACATGGCCAACTAAAGCACACATCACCAGGCAGGCGTACATCAAACTGACAAGATTTAGTACTGCAAATGCAACAGACAACAAATTTCAACAGCAACCTATGAAATGACAGAAAATACAGGTAACCTTACATTTGATAAATGATTAATACACAAAATATCCACAGAACGTATACAAGTGAAGAAAACAATAAAACATAACAAATAACTTGTCTAAAAATGGGCAAAGGGTCCGAAGAGAAGACTCAGGGGCTAAGAGGACGTGTTGCCCTATCATGAGAACTGGAGTTTGGATTCCAACATTCACACTGGGTGGCCCACAAACAACTGTAATTTCAGCTCTAAGGAATTTGATTCCTTCTTCTGCCCTCCACAGGCATGTGTACATACATGAGCACACAGGCTTATACAGACATCTACATACACATCAATAATAAACAAAATAAAATAAATATTTTAAAATAGACAAAGAATATTAATAAATAATTTTCCAAAATTGTATAAAAGACTAACATACTCTAAAAAAATTCTCAGCATCACCACCATCAGGGAAATGGGGGTCAAGATCACAATAAACCATTTCTTCACATCTAATATGATGATGCATGAAAATAACAAAATAAGAAGTGTTGGTCAGGAGGTAAAGAAGGGGAATCCTTGTATACCATGAGAAAGTACATTGGGATAGCCATTACAGAAAACAGCTTGAGGATACCTCAAAAAATAAAAATGTAACTGCTATGGGATCTTGTAATCCCATTCTGAAAATATATCTGCTATGGACTGAATGCTCCCCAAAGTTTATGTTAGCTCAGTTCTCACTGTGGTAGATTAAGAAGCAGGGACATGTGAGAAGTGATTGACTAAGAGCCCTTATGAATGAATGAACGCCCTATGAAAGGGTTGAAAGGGAACTAGCTCGGATAACTTTTGCTCATCCATCCTTCTGCCCTGTGTACAGATGCAGCAAAAGCACTCTCTTTAGACGTTAAATGCTGATATCTTGAACTTCCTAAGATTCAGAACTCTGAGACTCAAATTTCTGTTGTTTGTGTTATTCAGTCTAAGATGTTTTATTATAGCAACACAAACAGAAACAATATCCAAGTGAAATGAAACCAGTAGCTGAAAAAGATACCTGCAGTACCGTATTCATTTCAGCATGGTTTAGAATAGCCAAATGACAATTAATGCTTGAATGGATCAAAAAATGTGCGTTTTGTTTATTTTCTGTGATAAAATACTGACCAAAAGGAATTTCGGGAGGACAGGTTTATTACAGCTTACAGGTTATAGTCCATCCTTGAAGAAGCCAGGGCAGGAGCTCAAGGCTGAAATCTGGAGGAAGGAGCTGAAGCAGAGACCGTGGAGAAATGCTGCTCACTGGCTTGTTCCCCTGGCTTGTTCCCCTGGCTTGTTCAGCTACCTTTTTATATACAGCCCAGGCTTACCTGTGTAAGTATGGCACCACTCATAGTGGGCTGGACCCTCCTACACCAATTAGCGGTTAAGAAAATGCCTCACAGCCATGCCAAAAAGTCAATCTGATGAAGGAAATTCCTCAACCAAGATTCTCTCTTCCCAGATATGTCTAGGTTAGTGTCAAGTGAACAAATACTAACAATGATGATGTGTATACCCAGAGAGTGGAATGTCATTTCAGCACAAAAAAGAGGGATATTTGCCAGGTTCATAGGTAAACCTGGAAGACATTATTTGAAGTCAGATAAGCCAGGTGCAGGAAAAGAAATACTCCATAACCCTTCTTATATATAGAATGTAAAAAAAAATAAAATGATATGAAACTCATAAACTTTTAAAAAATATTTTATTGATTATTTGTTATTTTATGTGTATGAGTGTATTGCTTGCATGTATGTAAGTACACCCATTGAGGTCAGAAGAGGGCATTGGATCCTCTGGAACTGGAGTTACAAATGGTTGCTAGCCACCATGTGAGTGCTGAGACTCGAACCTGGGTCCTCTGCAAAAAACAGCCAGTGCTATAAACTGCTGAGTCATTGTTCCAGACCCAAAACTCATGAACTCAAGAAGCATGCTGGATGCCAGGGATTTGTGCAGGGGGAAATGAGATGTTTGTTAACAGAAGTCAACTTTTAGTTAGAAAAGAAATAAATTCTAGAGAGATAATGCACACACACAGACACACAAACACACATGCACAGAGTAACAATGTGTGGTGATAGATTGATTACTTTGATTTTGGTAATCTTTATACATACCTGTAATGCACATCATGTATACATATATCAAAGCATAACATTTTGTACCTTGAATACATATCAGCTTGCCAAATGGACTTCAGTAAAGGTGGAAAGAATTGATAGATTGTATTTAACAGTATTAGATGAGATTGCCTAGAGAGTGAATGTAAATATATAACACACACAGTAAGTGGTTGGCATGTAAAGGGACGAATGACCAGGATTAGCTGAAAGCAGAGAAAGGAAAACCTGCTGCTGCAGTTCGGTGACATATCATGGTGATATCCGAATAAAGACAGCCTGATTCAGCACCCATTTCGATCATGAGTGGGGCCAGAATAGTTTTAAGAGCTTATTCCTTTAGATTTCTCCTGGAACTATGTTCTTGAACAAAGGCCTTTCTCTTTCTTTGGTGAAACAATACATCCAGTATGAAATGGGAAAGGAAAGGCAGAAAGATTTTCCCTTTCTGGCCCAAATAACCTACAACAGCATATACAACCACAAACATGCTATTGATTTAATCCCACTTGTCGCTTGAACACAATTGGGATAATCAATTGCTTCCAATGAACACTTACAGCCTCACAGCTTGCAGTGTAAGATGTGTCACAACATATACACACACACACACACACACTCATTATGTATCACAGCTTTCTTATCTACAGAAGGATCTCTTGTTAACTTCTATGTTTTGTTTTTCCGTGTGTTTGTGGACATAAGTTTTTCATTATTTCAGTAATACTGAGGAGAAATTTCTTATAATGTGGTAATAATATTATTAGTGTTTGTTTGAAAAAAGTGTCCCAAACTGTCTTGCAGATGTCTGCACCAGTTCTCGTTTCCTCCAGCAATGAGTGAGCATCCCTGCTGCTCTGTACCCTCACCATCACAGTGTTCAGTGTTCTGAGCACTGGCCATTCTTATAGATATGCAGTGGCATCTCATTACTTTAAGTTGATGTTGTCTAAAGGCATATGATATTAAATATCTTTTAAGATGCTTCCCAGCTATCTCTGTATTTTCTTGGGTGAAGTGTGTGTTCAGTATTCTACTCGTTTTAGTTGAGTTGTTCTGTTTCTTACTGTTGAGGTTCAAGAGTGCTTTGGGTATAACAGACGTTGTCAGACGTGTTTCTGTTGTACTTATTCTTCACAGAGTCTGGGACTTGTCTTCTCATTCTTGGCCTTGTCTTGACCAAAGCAGAAATTTCATAATTTTAATAAGCACCAGGTTATCATTTTTTTTCTCTTGGAGATCATGACTGTTGTGGTGATTTGAATGAGAAGGTCTCCCATGGACAACAAACATTTAAATACTTGGCCCCATTTGGTGGTGCTGTTTGCAGAGGTTTAGGAGCTGTGGCCTCACTGAAGGAAGCATGTCACTGGAAGTGGGCTTTGAGACTCATAGCCTTGTCCACTTGCATCCTCTCTCTGCTCCCTGTGCCTGCCTGAAGATGTGAACTCCTGTTCTAGATCATCTGTTGGTAAAATTACATTTATTCCATTTTTTTTTTCGTTTTTTTTCACCCTTTTGTCAAAGCGTAGCTGACTGTATTTATTTGGGACCATCTCTGCTCTACTCTTCTATTTTTTAGTCTTTCAACAATCCTACACTTTCTTGATTGTTAAAGATTTGTAGTAGGACTTGAACTAAGGTGATATTAATTCCTTAAGACCCAGAGATCCCTCCAAGTTGCCACTTTGATAAATTGCTGACCAAGATCATCTTCTTGGTTTGATGGGCTCCCAAATGTCCTTTTCTTTATGTGACTCAATCATCAAATTTGGGGCACTCGTATTCAATAAGAAGTTCACCAAAAATTGATATTCTAGTACAAGAATGCAAAATTATTCATCACAAATGAGAAATTTTACTGTTGGATAAAGATACATGTAGCTAATCAGTACCTTCCCTCCTTGGGAACAGGTTGTGCTGACAGAGATCTCCTTTGAGTTTCAGTGAGAGGCAGCTGATCTGGTTACCAGAGAAGGGCATCCATTGACACCAGGCAGTGGTGAACATTGCCTCAGAAAGAAAGAACCCTGCTCGGGGGACAGAACCTTCTAGAGTACCAGGACTGGATGTCCTTCCCCAGGAACCACTGGCTTTTATGGCTCTAAATGCATCTCCCCTTTTCTCTTCTATTTATAGTGCTTTCAAGGCTAACCACTGTCTCTTGCTGATGGATGCCTTTTTAAAATCTTAGGTATATTATTGTGCTCAATCAATTACAATCAAGACCTGCAGGATAGGGAGCCATTAGTCTCTTTCTAAAGTGAAATTGTCTAACACTGTTTGGCTCCATTATGTGTAGGCTTGAATTTTTATCTCTACTTCTAAATTCATAGGGATGTATTAGCTTCAGAGGAAGAAAGAGGTATTAGAAGAGCACTTGACTATCAAAGTTATTTTCTCCCTAGGCTGGATAGCATAAGCATCACAAGACTGCAACTTATAGATAATAATTTATATCTTTATATTTATGCGTTAGTTATTTTTCTCTTTACCGTGACAAAATGCTTGATAAAATCAACTTAAGGAAGGAAGGGTCTATTTTGGTTTCCAGTATGCAGGATACACTTCATGATGGTGGGGAACACATGGTGGCAGGAGCATGAGGCAGTTGGTCACATGCATCCACGGTAAGGAAGCAGAAAGAAATACATATCGGCGCTTAGCTCACTTTCCCCTTCCCCTTTTTATTTAGTCTGGGTCCACAGTGATGGAATAATGCTTCTTACAATCAGTGTGGATCACCATCCTCTCCCCTTAGTTAAACCCTTCAGAAAATGACTTCAGAGACAGGCCCAGAGATGGGTCTCCTAGGTGATTCTAAACCCCATCAGGTCAACAAGATTAACAATATATCATGTTAAAAGTGTATGTGCACACATATATACATACGCACAAATATACACATATGCATGTTCATATTCATATTCTTGCCTGACCCCAGCCTTAGACTTTGCTTTTGACATTTTGCCAATTGATACTAGGTTATTATCCCCAAAGCTGTTATTTGAACTCACAATTGGCAATACATGTTATACTATGTTTTACCTATTTTTACAGCATTTATTGCTAAGCTTTTTAGCTTGGCTTTACATTTAAGCAATAGTTTTGGCCAAGCATATGACAGATAAAAATATACATAATATATACACCTTATGAATACCTATGAGTGCCATATAAATATGTCCCTATCCCCGTGTAACACTGACAACGATATTTCACCCTATTTCTGCAGAGACGTGTGCCTTTATTTAATTGAGAACTAAGTGAAATGGCCGTGCATTGACTTGAAGTTTATCTGGCTGAGTGCTTACTGTATTAGAACAGAGATTAACTGTTGTGCCTACACAGAATTTACTTCAAATAAAGTAGAAAAGGATAGATTTATGGTGAGTCTAGGACACAATATATTTTTTGCTTTGGAATAAAATCAATGTCACTTGATCTCTGTGATCTTCAGTGTATCAATGTACAGCTGTTCATTATAAATGAACAGTAAGAGAACTAAACAAAATAGAGTGCACATGAAAGCATTTTAGGAAATGCAAAACACATTTTCATTCTAAGGGACGATAGGCCTTTACTATGAGCCTGTTCTTGAGTGCCATATTAGAGATTATATTGAATATCTCTATCATTATATTTTAAGTAAAACAGAAGTGGTTTTCTTAAGACTACAGAAATCATTCCTTTATAAATAATAGGCTTTCAGAAAACTAAGGCCTGTTCAATATGTTTTGTAAATAGTGTTGGAAAAGGTATCAGGCTTGTTGTTTCCTTAATCTGACTACCTTATTGTTAATAAATGGCTGTCTAAATAACTTTTTCTCAAATTGGAGTTCTGTTTTACTTACCAGAACTCTCCTAAAGCATGACTTGTTCTATTGGCTACAATGTGTTTTCACTGAGTTAAACTCATGTGTGCATCATCAACCTTAGCCCCACACCCCTCTCTGTAGTTTTGTCTTTTTTACAGATGGGGCTTATGACACTGAAATCACATTGTTTGGTTCTGTCTCCATAGATTAGATCACCATATTTTTCATGTCCAGAGTTCAGTTCAAGGTTGTGGGCACACCGGAGGGAAAGCAGGCTCTTCTCTAGAAACTTGATTATTATTGGTAATGTGGTTCTGTTATGAGAGTGTCTACAAGGTACCTTAAGTTCTACATCTTCCTCCCGACATTCTACTAAAAGCAACATCGTAGGAAACGTTACAGTTCAATCTGCTTTGTTAAGTCTTTAGATAATAAAATGAGCCTCATGATCCTGAGTCATTGTGTCTTCCTTCAGGTTCTAATTTTGTAAAAGACCCATGATAGTAGAAGATAGTACTCTAGTTACCCAGGCAAAGAGCCCCCAGTAGGAGGTAAGTGTCAAGGATTGTGCCCTAGTTTAACCAATATCTACAGTGTGAACTTAAGACATTTCACCTTCCTTTTATTCTTTTTTATTTTTGAGAAAGGGTGTTCCTGTAGCCCCAACTGCCTTGGCACTCTCTATGAAGACCATGCTGGCCTCAATCTCACAGAGATCCACTTGCCTCTGCCTCCTGAGTGCTGGGACTAAAGGTGTGCTCCATCATGACTGGCTTTTACCTTCATTTTTAAACCAAAGAATCTTGACTGGTATTCATATTCATTATTAAGACCCTCCTGAGATCTACTTAAAAATATGGACCTTCTCCCTTAAAGTAGCATAATATAGATATACACATATGCACATATGTGTGTATACACACACACACACACACACACACACACACTTCTAAGTTAGAGTTAGGGACTTTTCAAAATCTACCCACAGAATCCCTAGAGGACACTAGAATGATTTCCAAGGCCTAAAGTATGTGATTGTACAAAAGAAAATCTATTATTTGTATTTACTAAATGTGCTTCTGAATTCATTTAAAATATATACATTTGAACAGAACATGACTCAAGCCTGCAATTTCAGGATTCCTCAAGATGCCAAAGTAGAAAATTGCTGTGAGTTCAATGCCAGCATGAACAACATAGTGAATTCTAAACCAACATGAGCTACAGTGTGAGACCATTTCAAAAGCACATACGAAACAAAGAAACAAACAGAAACCACCATGTTTCTTGCTGGACAAACAGAATTCTGGAGCTATCTTTCCTACACTGTGCTACAATCTGCTTCCCTCACCATGTACATGTCAGCCATTGACCCTGTTTTTCCTCGCAAGAGCTACATAAGTTAATTTTAATTTTGCGCTAGTATTTAGAAGTTCAAAGTTAGTCTCTGTTATCTTCTTAGTTTTCAATACCATAAACTTTCCAATTTCACCTACAATTCCTATAGAAAAGTCTTCTTATGACCCATATGACCAGAAACCAAGTCCTTTCTCAAAATACCGAATCTATCATTGGGAATATCCCAATAAAACCAATTACTCTGCTCCTGAAAACAGGCAGCTCTTATGGGGTCATTGTAATCAACCAACCAATGTTGTCTTCATAATTTTTTTTTGCAGATCTTTCTTTGAATCCCTGGCTAGCCACTAACTCACTATGTAGACTAAGCCAACTTGTTACAGTCCTCCCATCTCTGCCTTCTAAATGTTTGTTTACAGGTGTGCACAGCCACATTTCACTTCATGTCATACTTTTGCAAAGCAAGATTAACTTTTTAAAACAAAAAGCCCAATTGGCCCAGGCTTTCCTTACCTGTCATTTGGGGGTATAAATAAAGTGGTAAAAATAATTATCTGTGATTTGGTAAATATACATGTTTTGGCAACTGATAATCCTCTTTGTGAGTCTTCACTTGATTGCATCACATATTTAGCCAATCCACATTTCACCACCTGCTCTGCAGAGTAAGAGGTACAGAAATACCTGCCCTGCTCTTGGACATTTGTTTCTTCTCCTTTTCTTCTCTGACTCAGTCTACTTGGTTTTCCTCCAACTCAATTCTCTTCATATCTTTATATATGAATACCACTTAGCCCTGTCTTGTGCATGATCCTGAGTATTCTTGTTGTGATGCATAATTAGCTCCATTGCGTTTTATGAAGCTCCCTTGCCTCATGCCTGTGTGTAGCCATGGCTGAGGCTGCAGTTGTCCTGGATGCTGGCTGAGATGTGGGCCACAGCCCATGTGTAGGGGAAGGGTTTTACTCATGTTCATCAGCATCTGTCAGGGAGGAGTGTCTCGGAATTTCATCAGTACTCCCAGAACCATTTATTTTCCTTCTAGATTATTCAAATGTTGAATATTTGTATTCAATGTATACTTGAAACTACACTTGAAAAGAGTATAGAGAAAAACATTATGAAATATACCTCAACAGGCTATACACTTTGATTTTAGCATCATTAGGCCTATAGCAAATGAATATTGCTGATGGGTAAAAGAAAAATAGTGGTCCAAAGGAATTTCAAGTCACGAATCTATCAGCTATATATTATCCAACTGAAAGCAGGCATTAAAGTAAACTGCTCTGAAAACTAAAGAAATTGTGTCAAATGTTCAGCAAAGCATCTCTGTGACAACATGTTACCATCTGTGCTTTGTCAAAGCTTTTCCTTTGGAAATACTTCATTTCACAATTGAATAAGGGCTAAAAGAGAAACTTCCAGAGTTTGTTCATGTGAAATGTTTTACTTTAAAAACAAGTGTGTCTTTCTCATATAACTTTGTGATCATTGTTATTATAAAAATAAACACAATTTGGATCTGGATAGGCAAGTGGACCTTTACTCAAGTGTGGGAGGTGGTTGATTAATAGTTCAGTAGGTTGGGCACTTTAGTTTCTATTGTTTATACATTTACACAAGTCAATATTGACATTAAATCACTAATCCTCATTTAAAGAAAATGATCTCAAGCACAGTTTCATTACCTTATAGTTGACAGGGATGAGCACCAGAATCAATAGAACCTCAACAGGGGTTGGGGGGCAGTTAACCTCAGTTCAGGAAAAGGAATGAGAGAATACTTACTCAGTATCTCAGATTGACTTCTAAGAACCTGTGAATCAGGCTCAGTTTCGGTACTCTAAACCCATGATACATCTTAGTAAATTGTTGGGAAGTCTGGATCAGCATCCAAAAAGTTAACATTAAAACTTGGTTGGGATATCCTATAACAAAACTTTAAGATCACATCACTTGGGGGCTGGAGAAATGGCTGAACAGTTAAGAGCACCGACTGCTCTTGCAGAGGACCCAGGTTTGATTCCCAGCACCCATGTGATGGCTAACAACCATCTGTAACTCCAGTTCCAGGAGACCCTACACCCTCTTCTGACCTCCATGGGAGTTGTACACAGGCACTTACACATATGCTCATACACATAAAATAAAAATAATAATAAACAAACTAAAAAAACCCTCAACAACAACAAAAAACAAAATGAAACAACAAAAAAAAAGATTACATCATTTATTGATTCAGTATATCCTTCAGGAGACTCTTCCTTGAGCACCACACCACCTTTATAATTTAGAGCAAATCGCTTAAATTCTCTGAATTTGCATCATGTATTCATGGAATATAGTAAGTGATGTGTGCAAAACTATAGCCTAGTATCTGGTTGGATACTCAGTGAACTCCTTCCCCCTTTTGTTAGCATTTAAATTTCTTTTCTATGTAGCTTATCATAATCTAAAGTGATTTTCAATTCCTAAAAATAAATTTCTCCCTAAAGTCTTGTGTCAACAGGAATTGCAAGTGATCTGTGGTTTGCAGATTAAATTAGAGTATTTAAATATTATTACAACTGATCAAATATTTTTGCAAGATAATCCACAGAGTCCAAGTATTTCATTCCTTGCCAAATTGTACATCGAGACTTGGTGTCTACAAAGAATGCAAATGAAAAGTTCTTGAGTCTTGGTTTCATAGAAAACATAAGCTGTCTGTAACTTACTTTGCTTTATCAATTCTAACTTCAGCGCTTTTCAGTGATACCTAGAACTATCTCATAAACCAATTTTCCAAAATGTAAGTGTATGAAAATTTCTATGTTAAGTATTGCCATGTGTATAGATTGTCAGATGGTCTAATGTCTAAACAGAATACAGCCAAGGAGATGAAGATAATTCAGAAGGTAAATGTGGTTGTGGTAGTGACCTTCTGATTTTATACTTCCAATTTCAATTAATTGAAAAATACCTGAAGATTAATTATTGTGAAATTGACAGTGCATGTACTAAATTGTTTCTTCATTATTCAATCAATTATTCGGACAATAATTACTAATGAACACCTATTGTTGAGTAGGTACTCTGCCTTGGATTCCAAAGTGAAACTACATATACCCTGACATCAGTGAGTTTGATCTAATGCAAAAGATGTAAACAAGCACAGTTCAATGAGGTCCTTGATACAAGAACGGATCCCAGTGAGGTGGGAGAATGTGAGTAGTCACTTGCCAGCTTTCATGGGGAGTTACACTCACCTTCAAAAGAAGCATTCTGATACCTGAAGGATGAGTGAAAGATGGCTAGATGTGTGAGGAGGAGGAAGATATTTATCAATGAAAACAGAAGGAGGAGAAAAACACAGAGGCTTGAGGGAGATTGAGCGGTTACCATTGCTAGAGCTGAAATCACTTTGAAAGATGGAAAGAAGAGCTATAGAAAAAGGAGGTCCAACAGGCAGGAAGAAGCCAGGTCATCTGAACACAAGATAGCAGGCAAAGTTACACCAACGTTTTTTTTTTTTTTTTTTTTTTTCCCACTCTGTAAGTCCTGTTATTGAAGAATTATGAATAAAGGAGTTCTATAATCCAATGGGCATGTTCTGGGTCCAAAAGAAGATTAGCAATATTATATTTGTTTTTGTTTTGTTTTGTTTTGTTTACACATTCCAGAAATGGCACACACCCTTTTGTTCTTAGGAGTTTGAATGGTTTTCCTTGTAATTGAGTTCAGGGATGCCAAAAGCAATATTTGAACTAAATGATACATCAGGATTATAATAAGGGCCTGTGAACAGATCTTTAGTTAACAGAGCTTTAATAGACTGTGGTGCAATCCTTAGTAGAGAAGATTTAATTATAAAAGATACCCTGTGTCTAATGGAAATTTGCCTGGGTGTGTTTTTACTGCTCATTGAATGAAGAGGTTTATATAGAATTACATTGTTGAGATTCTTGGAGAAAAACATACACACACCAATGAAGGCTTTCCACTTCTCATTTTCTTTAGCTTTTTCAGAAAATCAGTGAATCTTCCAGAAATAAATTTCACTTGAATTTTGCCCAATTTTTATAATTTCAGGGGTTAAGCATCTGAAAGGACAGAATGAATCAGCATTCCCTGAAGAAGAAGAAGGAGAAAGTGAGAGAGAAGAGCAGTGGGAACATTGATGACCCATCTGTCACAAGGCGGCTTCTTGGGAATAGCTGGACTGTATACTTTTCTGACCATCCCATGGAACTCCAAAGCTCGGCTTCTAGAAGCATCTTCTGTCTTGTCCTCCACAGTCACAGCAGTAATGCTCCTTCTGGAAGCTGAGAACAGATTGGTCATATCACTTGCAATTAAAGACTAAGCATTTATTTTACAATGATTTTTCTCTTACACTATTAATACCTAGAAATTTGCTTACCTGTGACTGTTCTCACTTCAGTACTGCCAGAGCTTAATTTATCCTAGCCTACTGATAAGATTTACATCCTCAAGTCACATGTAAATAGCATCACTCCAAGAGTAAAAAATAAATAGTAAATAAATAGTAAACACACTCAGAATGTGTGTGAATGAGGAACTGATTTAGAGAAGAATATCTAGGAAGCATTTAAGTAAATATCTGCATTTAGCATGCTTCTGTATGTACAACAGAACGGAGCTTACTTCGAGATGAAAGATGGAGAAACACCAGTTTTGTTCATTCAAAATACATCAGATGTGAAACAAGTTTCTCCTCCACAGCACATTGATGGTTTCTTAAAGAAACAGAATCCTCTTCTTTTTCTAAGCTGTGCACTATTTATTTCTCAGCATTTCATCTAGTCATTGAAAAGTGCAGAATTTATAATAAAAACATGGCAAATCTATTCTGCTCTTCTTTTAACTACTTGAAATTTAAGCCAACTGCTTCATATTGCTTTTTTTGCTTGGGATTTCTTATTGTTGTTTGGAGTTTCATTTTTTCATTCCTAGGGAGTGAACTCGGGGCTTTGTATATGCACATATTCTTCCACTGGGCTTTCCTCACGCCTGTTGCATTTGTATAAATCATTAACATTCTTTCATTTTTCTGTATCACACAGTGAGAAATTTCATTAACTCTGCCATATACTCACACTAATTTTACAACTAGTTTTTTAAAGGAACTAGGAAGGTATTCTGTGGGGAGCTGTGAAAATAAAGAGAAAAATAATTTCTCTGTAGAACTGGCATTAGATAACAGCAACTTTTTATAAGACTGTAGATATTTCTTGAATATACTTTGACACACAGTTCTAGCCTTTTGACCAATTTTTATTGCTCATGCTATTTGAGTGAAGAATTTAGTGACAATGGAAGAATGCTCATTTTCCTCCATAAATCTATGATTTTAGGGAGGTTCCAAAGTTTCATGAAAGGAAAAAGTAAAGATTTTTTTAAAACATTAAGAGGAGACTCTAGTGAGATAGTTCAGTGGGCAAGAGCATTTTCTGTCAACTGACAACCTTATCTTAGTTCAATCTCTGGAATCCACATGGTGGGAGGAGGGAACTGACTCCCGCAAGTTGTCCTATGACTTCCACATGTAGCACACATTCAATAAATAAATAATTGCAAAAGACTAATGAAAACTTTATTAAGGTCCATATTTCTTGTAAGTGATTTTTGAGCTGTTTCTGTCTCAAAAACATCCTGACACTTTTTGAGACTCATTGAGGTACTAGAAACTTAAAATAACTTTTTCCCTTAACTTGAATAGACACTTCTATACTTTCTTTTCAAAAGGGTTTAGGCAAACACAAAGAAACCAAAGCTATTGCTGATTCTTAACATGATCTGGAAACAACTTGGCTTCTGGATTCTGCTGTGCTGTGCTCTATTCTTAGGATCAGTGTTTAAGGAACATGTTTTCCTTGGGATATGGTGGTTTCTTCTGTTCTGTGTTCCACTCTCAAATCATAAAGCACTAATAGCTTAAAGCTTAAGTTTTCCTTGGGAAATATGTGGCTTTCTCAGAAATTTGCAGGAAATCGGATGAGATAGTGGGTTTTCAATGTTCTTTTCCCACAATTAGAATCTACAAAAAACCCCACCATTCTTCCAAAGGACAATGTGGCTTCAGTTTGAATGAATGGACAAAGAAACTTTCTGATCAACACTCCCCAAAATTTTATATCTGCCAAACCATATTCATTCGATAATATTATGGGGAATAAACAAACTTTGAGTAATTCTGACTTGGATTCAAATTCAGCATCTACCAAATTTTAAATTCAATTTCTCCACTTGCAAAGGTTCATGCTGAACCTACAGTGTCACTGAGACATGAATGAGGTAAGATTGACAAGATGCCTAGCTCAGCCTAGTGGACATGGAATAATTGATGTCCGACATTGCCAGAGTTAGAGTCCAGAAACTTTCTATCTGAACCTCATCTAATGCAAGTCCTTTTTGACATGGAAAAGAGTTTCTCCACTTGCTCCTAAGCATCTCTGGTCATGCCCCAATCACCCAAAGTTCGACTTACTAGACCTGGAACGTACTAGAACTCTGTGCTATACCCACCCCTTCTCCACATCCTTTCATATTCCTCTTTCAGCAACTCTGAACACTACAGAATTCCTGTAACTCCTTTCCCATGTCTTAGTCAATCAGATATCAAGAAATCATCTCCTAAGTGATTTCTTCTCTTTGGTAAAACATCATCAACTATTCCCAAACTTTTCTCATTACCGTGGTCACTCAACTTTGACATCTTCAGTTCTTTGTGCCGAATATAAGAAAGGTTTTGCCAAGTGATTATGTTACAGATTATGTTTCTATCTCCTACACAGAAAAAGAGAGACAAAGAATGCAGCAGGGCAGGCAGCTAGGTCTGAGTGCTCACTATTGGATAATAAATTTGTAATCTTCATAGAGTAGTTCAAGTTAAAGAGCTATTCCCAAACCAAATTCTAAACAAATTTTTACCATTTCACTTTGAATTGCCAATGGTTTCCACATTGTGGAAAAATAAGATAATTTTAGGCTGGTCATGATCAAGTTATTTTTCTTTTATAGTTATGAATAATATCATAGTATATAAAAATCTCAATCTATGATTTTATAGTGATTATTGTTTAGAATGAGTGAAATTTAAAGTGGGAATATATTTAAAATTATATTCAGAGACTATAGTAGTACCCTGAATCACAAAAACTATAAAAAAACGAATGAATTTCTAGAAGCATTGGCTTTGGATATTGTTGTGGCAATGCTGGTATATGTATTTCAGTGTTCATTGACTTGCAATATAAATTTATTAAGTCATAAATATGCCATGTTCATTGCATTAATGTCAAAAATCTTTTTATGTTTCTCATTTGCATATAAAATCAAAGTTTAAGTGCAAAGTTAATAATAGAAAAAGCATGTCTGCTTATATGAAAGTGTTTCTGCCATTATTCAATTTGCAGCATTTACTTCTGAGTAAAGAGGATAAGGAAAGAAACATTCTTTTTCATTCTATAAGTCACTGACTTCAAAAGAACACTTCTCAAGGTCCTTACAGACACATTAATTAATACGTTGCTGAGATGTGAAATCTGTTAAAGAAATTAGATTATTGCATTTCTTAATGTCATAACATGAAGAACTAAATAGCAACTCGAGATAAGAAAATGTTGAGGGTGCAGATTTCTACTGAATTGACATTGATATATAAGGACTAAGCTTTGCAAACACCACCCCCCTTACAATTTGGATCACAATGAAGATAAAGGTTTCTATTCTACAGCAGTATAAGAATTTAATGAAATAATATACATAAATACATTTTGAAAGGAGGCTGTCATTCAACCATAGATCTTTCTTTGGCATTCATTTGGTGACACAAACATTGATGCCTTGATTATATTTAGCCATTAATTTGTGCAGATAATGAAGATTTTTGTCAATAGAGGGAAGATCAAATGCATTAAAGACAAAAATTTATGAAGAAAGAAACTTCAAGTTTGGTGACTTGAAGAACAAACTATAAGAATAGAAAATTTAAAATGATACTAGAGTTATTTTCAACTTTGTCTTACTCTGCTAAAAAGACTGCATTTTCCTGTGTTTTCTCTTTTTTTCTGACTTTGAGCTAATCTGGGAATGAACTTGAATTCTAACAGTCTGTGACACTGCTGTGATATTAGAATTCCCAAAATATCAGAGTAGCAGGAAACTGAAATTCTCCAGGTAGCTTAACTTAAAAAGGCCCCTGAGCACCAGAAGGCCACTTGAAGATGGAAAACAAAGCAAAACCTCAGAATGCCTGTAGAATACATCACCCAGACTCTGTTGTCCACAGGTGACACCACGTTACAGGCGCTGGCATGTTCTGCACTGGAAACGTCATTGAGTTATTGAGTTCTGGTTTGTGTCCTTTGTTCTAAAGATGGGAAAGTAAAGCCTATATTTAGTGTATATACTAAATAAATGCTCAAAATAGTGTCAAATAGGGAAAGCACTTGACAATAAACAATAGAGAAATCAGCAAACAATGTGACACCAAGGCTGCTTCCTCCCATGCACTGGAATACCCAGGATGTAGACAGTAGAACAAGGGGCTCTTCTTATTTTTCTTAACATCCGCTCCAAGTGGAAAGAGCACTGGGAGTAGGTGGGAGTAAGATGGGAGAGAAGTTCCAGCAAGGAAGTATGGTTCTCAGAAACCCTTAGCTGCTGTCTGGTGGGCCAACATTGTGTCACAGGGCCATGCTCTGACAGAAGGGATTTTGAGAAAGTAAATGCTTTGAATTGGGTCTCTTGCCACCTCACAAACAAATTAGGATTTTCATGATGTAAATGAGCATGGGTATCTGTGAACAGTCAGCAGTACTGGATTCCCGAATGAACAGAATTTAGGGACTTACCTCATCTCCCGAGCATGAAAGCGCAGGCTGCTTGTAAGTGTTGAGGAGTTGAAAATATGAATAATCACCAGATATTTGCATTAATTAAAATTCATAAGTGAGGCAGTGTTTATGCTAGCTGGATAAAACCATCTAGATCTCCTTAATCATTCCACAGTGTTTTCCATAAGATTATTTTGTATAATTTTGAAAAAGTGTATTTTATATTTGGGTGTGGTGGCATATGCCTTTAATTCCAGCACTCCAGAGGCAGAGGCAGGTGATTCTCTGTGAGGTTGAAGCCAACTGGGGCTACAGTGAGATCCTGTCCCTTCCAAAGTATATTTTTATGAAGAGACCAAAATTCTGGTTCATTACTCAATAAGTATATATGAATATTTATGGCATTTCCCCCATTATGTGCTCGAGATACAGGTAATAATAAGATAATTAAATGCTTTTGATCTATTAGTGTATATTTAAGTGATTTCAAGATAGTCATTATCTGCATATATTAATAAATGAATGACATCATTTCACGTAATGATAAATTCCAGGAAGGAAATACAGTGAGATGCTATGGCAGAGGTAGTGGTTTCTCTTCATTGTGGCAGAATGGCATTAAGCAAGTCCTTTACCCAGTTTAGAACTCAGTATGATTTGGAGATGAACAAATAGATGAACATGGATGGGTTCTTCTGACTGAGTTTTCTGTTACTGACCTCGAATTCTCTTACAGGAACAAGCAGCAAAGGAGAAAAGAAGACATGGGAATAGATAAAAGAGGCACCCGCTTTAGGGGAAGATGGACAAAGAAGAGGAAAGGGGTGTTCTTGTACGGCTGTGTGATGCGCAACAGAGTAAAACTGAGTTATGGGTCAGAAATGTACAAACACATATAGTATGTAATGGTATAAGCATGGTAAATGGTTATTTTGTCTTTTAAAACTTGACCTTAGAAAACGACCTTAAAGATTGGAATCTGTTGTTTGCTTTTTTTTTTTTTTTTTTTTAAGACTTGAAACTTCCTCCAGGAAAACTTCTAAGCACAAATCACTAATTGGATAGTTTATTCTACCCCAGCCTGTAAACTGTGTTGCTACTAAGTGTTGTATACCAGATTTTTCCCTTTATGGAGATTTATGTGATGTGGTATTAAATTCTCTGGAATATTTCCATTGTGTTCTGGGGTATTTTCTTTGTCATCACCAGGTGCAAAAATAAAATAAAATAAAATAAAATAAAATAAAATAAAATAAGTTGATAACAACCAGAAGCAAACTTGTCAGTGTAGTTCTCCTACTTGAACTTGGAAAAGTACAACACAAACCCTACCCTGTCCCCAGCCTCTCCTGTTCTACCTCCTACATTGGCTGCCTACTCGATTGCTTTCTGAAGCAGGCTTGGTATTTTACACAGAAATATTGGCAAGCTTTTCAGATACAGTTTCTTCATTACTTATGCTAGACTATTTGTCAAGTACTTTCTTTTGATTTTACTTCTCTCTACAACTAGAAGGGAGAATTTGAATTGGGGTAAATTTTTAGTGATTCATTTTTAGTTTTTCTGCTCCTGGAATCTGAGACTTCACTTATACTATGGAGGCTTTCAAACACATTTCCTTTGTTTCTGTTTCAAATTCTACTGTGTTTGTTTATTCCCCTGCTTCAAGTTCCATTGGTCTTGATTCAATTTAGTTCCACAGAACCTTTGGGGAGTTTATCTGCCAACTACTATTTTAAGCACTGGAGTTATAAACCAAAAATGGATGGTATTCCCTTTGCTGGTAAATATTGCTAATAAACTGCTAGTTAATATTGGTTCAGTTCTCTACAATTAATAAAGTGGCTTCACTTATGTTACTCTGTTTAATAACCACTCTATGCATATAACAGGTAATATTCACTTTACAGATAAGGAAACTAGACTCCAAGGAAAATAAGTGGCCCTAAGAGAACTCATAATTCAACAAGTCCTCCACTAGCTTATGATCTACTTGTGACATTGTCAGAGTTTTAAGGATAGAAAAGCCTACCTTACTTAGGAACCATAGACTTCTATGCTTATTAGAGTGGCTTATAGAGTGACTCAGAACTAAATCTCTGGAGTTGCAGACCTAGAAGATAAGATAATTTTGTTAATGTGGCATGAATAGGAAGAAGAATCTGAACCCTACTTGAATTCTTTGGCATTCACTTAAACTAAGATGACTTATGCAAATTAAACAAGTGAAATAGCTCTCTTCCAATTATTGGATAGTTACCATTTCATTTAAAAATATTTCCAATTTTTATTTTATTTAAAAACTTTTTTCATTGATTTGAGAGAATTTCATACAAAGCATTTGGGTCATATTCAGATGCCCCCCCCCCTTCCCACCTCCACCTTACTACTGCCACTCCGATTTCATGTCCTTGGTTATTGTCTTTTTTTAGGCAGCTGGAGAGAGGGTCCAGTGAGTAAGAGCACTTGTGAGATCTAACTTTGAATCCCTAGCACTCATGTAAAAATCCAGGCATGACTTGCACGTGGCTGCAACCCCAGCACTGGGGGAACAGAGACAGGCGGATTCTGAGGGCTCACTGGCCAGCCAGCTGAGTGGAAAGGGCAAGCTCCTGGTTCTCTAAAAGATCCTGTCTCAAGGCAGTAAGGCAGAGATGACTTATCTGCACGTGTGTCCATGGGCACCCACAGTCCTGCACTGACTTACAAATACCATACTCAGACACATGCAGGGACACACACACAGATATACACACAGACACAGACACCCACACACTTCCATTTTTAAATCTATTTTTAAAAACAAAGTTTAATATGTAGCCGGGTATGTTGGTACATATTTTTTAATCCCAGCACTGAAGAGGCAGAGGCAGGTAGATCGCTGTGAGTTCCAGGCCAGCTGTGACTACAAGGAGACCCTGTCTCAAAAACCTCAAAATATTTTCAATATTTAATAAATATATCAATAAATAAACTTTGAAATCTAAAAAAGAAAGTATTGCTGAATTAATGATAATCTTATAGTACAAGGCACCAATCCTTATGAAATATTTTTAAATTTTCTTGATTCTAATAAATTGCAAAATGAACATGAGAATAATTTCAAGCAATGCTATTTTTAGCATTATTCTTTCTTATTCTGCCCTAAAACTTGAAGGATGGTAATTTTTACTTACTATCCCAGACTTCATACTACCAAACAAGTAACAGTAATATTAAAAGCATAACTACCCTAACCTAAATGTGTAATTGTGGGACTTATTACAGATGTGATAACGAAACAATGTGTTACTTAGTGAGGAACCAAAGAGAATATTCGACCTGCTACTTTGAAGCTGAGAAATGAGTACAGTTGATTTCAAAATACCATATTTCTCAAAAAATAGCAAATGTATGGCTTACTTTACATGAATCAAAACATCAAGAGAATGAGGACTTTGAAAACACGAGACCCTCCCAGATGGCTGAACATTTTGCTCATCAGGACGGACAGGAGACTATCTTTTCTTTCTTCTTTATTGTTTAAAGAAACATTTTTCAAGGCATTGCAGCAGATAGGCGAGCTTCTCATTACACTGCCCCCGCATGTGAGTTCTGCCAATGTGATTTCCTAATCATACTAATTATGCCACCATATGCTGCTCCCTGATTTTTTCCCTCTGCCCTAATGGGACATAAATTTCTTAGCTTTAATTTGTTACTTTTTCATTACATTTGTCAAACGTTTGAAACATTTATGAGTCCTTTTATTTGATTCAGAGAACACTCATATAAAAATGAAACATTGACATGAAGTTCACTAACAGCTAAGATAGAAATTGTTCTACTAAATCCTGCATTTGCATGGGATACCAGGCTTGAGCTATACACTTGGATGGTTGTTATAATTAGACTTTACACAAGAAGCAGTTCACTGGAAATAGCTGATAGCTAAAATACATTTTTAAAAAATATTTTTGTTGGGTAGACAGAAAAAAATTAAAAATTAGACATTGTTATACCATGTTACTCTAAATTGTATCCTTATAAATAATTTAGCATAATATTCCAGAGAAAAATATAGCTATCAAAATCAGTTTCTTTGTTTTTCATTGTATGATGTGGATTTGAAATGTGTATCTATTGAGAAATATGTGTATATGTATAGAATTAATGTGTATAAACACACACTTATAAGTATATATGAAATGTTTTACAACACTAAAATCTAAAATAAAAGAAACTTGTTTTAAAGAGAGAAAAGAAACAACCTGTTGGCTATAAAATAAAGAACAGAGGATTAAATCTTTACTAAATAAACACTTCCCAATTACTTCCAGTCTCCTGCTTTGCAGAAGGCCTGAGAGAGTGGAGAGCAGGAGCTGAGGAGAGGCAAGGCCAGCCTCTTCCCTCTCCAGGTCTCCAGCCACAAGCTGGCTCTTAGTAGAGCCCTGCCCATTCTCCCAAGCCACCGCCACACGAGTGTGTCAGCTGCACAGTGGTTGTCTCTAACAGTCTTTTCTCCCTGGAGGTTTGGAAGACTATGAGTCCAGTGTTCACTCACTTGGATTCAACACTGCTCCTGACTCACAGTACTTGGTGCTGTCTGTTCCTCTCAGGATGATTTCCACATCACCCTGATAAAGGGTCTCTGCTTCCTTGTTTCCTCCCAAGAAAGCTTTTAATGTTTCCTAATGTGAAATTGGGGGGAGGGATCTAACTGGTGTGTGTGTGTGTGTGTGTGTGTGTGTGTGTGTGTGTGTGTGTGGTGTATTTGTTTTCTTTTGTTTGTTTCTTTGTTTGTTTGTCTGAGATAGGGTTTGGCCTATAACTGTATAGACAAAACTGAACTTGATCCCTCTGCTTCTGTCCTTCAAAGTGCTGGGATTATAGGCGTGTACAGCCAGGCCCAACAGCTGAGCTATTTTTTGTTTCTTTTTCTTTTTCCTTTCTTTCTCTTTTTTTCTTTTCTTTCTTTTTTTTTGGTGCTTTTTTATGGTCTTTTTGAGACAGGGTCTCCCTGTAGCCCCAGCTGTCCTGGAACTCACTATGTAGACCAGGCTGACCTTGAACTCACAGAGATCCGCCTGCCTCTGCCTCCTGAGTGCTGGGATTAAAGGTGTGCGCCACCATGCCCGGCTTGGTGCTGTTTTTTGAGAAGCAGCTATTGTTGCTTCTCCGGGCACTTGGATTTCCAATAATTCTTTAAAAAGCCATTTGAGAAATATAAAAATATTTGCTACTTTAACTGTATATGAATATTTTGGTCATTAGTATTTGCATTAAATTTTTCTTCCTAAAATAGTCTGCATGATGTATCAAGCAATAATCAATCAATGTGTGCATCTTCACCTGTTTATCTGTACATATGCATCAACCTGTATCTAACTCTCAACTTATCCACATCATTACATCTATGGCAACTATGCTTTTGTGCTGCCAAATTGGAGTTACTGATAATTTGATCTCTACTACAGATTGTGTAGTTTACTCTTTGCATGGAGCAACCTCCCCATCATGTGGGCTTTTAGAATACTGCTGCAAAGTTCAAGATAGGTTTTATTCTTGAAATTAGAAGGAGATGCTGCCTCTGAAAGGTTTTCTCTTTTGTAGATTATATAATTTCTGTATTTTCCTATGTGTCACATAATATTTTCAGGACCTTAGAATAACACTAAATGATAGGCATTCTTGCCATCTCCATTTTATAAATGAGGAAAGGCTGTACAAGACCACACACCTGGTAAATGATAAAGTACAAAATTGAACTAAGGGCCACATTCCAGGCTTGGGTGAGGAGTTTCTTGCCTTGGGTCTTCCACATAAACTCAACAAAAATAAAAGCACCTGGATGAATGCCAGCAATATTAATTTGTGTTCAGTGAGGGTCAACAGTGTTTCAAGGGCTCCTGGATCCTTTAAATATTCTTCATTATTACTTTACTATTTTGTCAACGTCTTCATGACTACAGGTTAGAAAATGTTAAGGTTAACTGCTAATAACCCCAAATGAGTGAGAATTAAAGTCAGTCTGGTTCAAAATCCAGTGGGGTTCCCACTATTCATCACCAAGGTTATGAGAAATTACCCTGGGAGTGTGAATATTGCTCTTTAACAACGTTTTAGGACTCACTGTGATGACTACATCTGTAACAACAGATATGTTTCCCCAGGGCAGGCCAGAAGCATGGAGAAGCCTTAGTGCTCTCCTGTATAATTCATGTTTGCTTTTAGTATGCTGTTAAGAACTAAGAATTAATGCACTCTCCACTTGTCTGCTCTGAAAAAAAACAATGATGTTTAGAGATCTGCAGAGCTGAAGTACTTCAAAAATGAGTCTCATTTTGACAAATTAACTGGTGAGATAATCTGGAAATGATTAATTCAATCAAATATGAATCGGGAAAACTAAGGATTAATGTCTCTGTTCATTTACGCACATTCATTTATTCAGCAACATTCGCCAGGCCCTTGCAGTGGAAGGCTCTGCGCTTTCAGAGCTTCAGACCCAGCAGGAGGCATGTGATAATGAGACTAATGAGAACAGCTTTGTGGGGGATCTCTGTGTGGCTCTTTGGAGGAAGGAGAGAGGGAGAGAGGTGAAGATGAGAAAGGGAAAAGCAAGGCCAGGCAGGGGACGCAGCATGTGAAGGCATGGCAGAGGTCCACAAGAGCAAGCACCGTAATGAAGGCTGTCACGGGAGATGGGCGGCAGTCAGACAACGAGGGGGCTTTGCACCCAATACCTACAGGCCAGGGATTCTCAAAGTGAGGTCTGCAGTCCAGTGATGTCATCATCACCTGGGACTCTATCCCAGTGCTCTGAATCAGAATCTCCTGGAGTCGCACTCAGAGGCCTACAGTAACAACCCTCCAAGTGCTGTGATGTCAAGTATGGAGTCTGAGAAATCATGTAGGAGCTGGCCTTTCCTAACTGACAGGTATGTTGAGAATGAGTTGGCAGGTGTGCTAGCAGCTATGCATCTTCCCAGTGCTCAGTGTGACTGGACAAGCTGGAGCTTCTAGAGCTGACAGCTGCTGACACCTGTAGTGTCATCCTTTTACCTGAGTGCTGTTGGTGGTCTTTGTCTGGACTGGATGATTCCAGATTCTTTGCATTTCATTCAAAGATTACAGAAGTATACACAAGGCTGGAGAGATGGCACAGCAGTTAAGAACACTTGCTGTTCTTTCAGAGGACCTGGGTTCGATTCCCAGTACCCACGTGGTGGCTAACAACTGTCCATAACAGTTCCAAGGGATCCAATGCCCTCTTCTGGTCTCTGCAGGCATTTGATGCACATGATGTACTTATATACATGCAGGCAAAACACTTATACACATAAAATAAAAATAATAAATAAAATATTTTAAAAAGAACCATAAATAGCAAATTTTCAAGAGGCTTTATTCAGAATCAAAGCAAAAAGTCCAGTCCAGATATGCTACATGCTGCAAGAGAACAGTAGGCTGTATGGAATGTATTCAAGAGTCCTTGGTTACTATACGGGGTTTTCTTTTATGGGTCCAAGAGGAGGGGTTGCTAAGGGGCAAGACATATGTAGTTTTGTGTTTTAACTGACAGGTTTGGCTTAATTAAACCTTTATTCGCCCTACATGTCTTTCCCATGATACATCTGATTTTACTCATATACATGCCTACATATAGATAGGCATACAATGGTAAATAGTGTTTTCTCCTGAAATGTTTGCTCGGAGAACCTAGTTTATCTTACTACATATGCACCCCCAAACCAGTCCAGGCTGGATTGGCCCACTGCCCTTGTTTCTAGATATGTTCTAGGATGTATTTGACAAAGGGGAGTTACTAATGGTTTCTAAGGAGCCATAGGTTGAAGTGACTGATGAGTTTGGAGAAGAGTGTGCGTGCAGCTTGATACAGGTGGAGGGTCCCACGTGGCTAAGTGTTTTGTTGGGAAAGAGGTTCATGTGTAATGAAAATCAAGTGGAGTCCTGGGAACTAACTATCCTGTCTTCTTCCCATGGGCACAGCTTCCTTGTCCACAAGGAGCCTCATGTGCTCCATGGGCCCTATCTGACCAGTCTTTCTATACGGTCATCCACCAGGATAAGAATGGAATTAACTGTGTACTGGATTGTAAAGGAAGAGAAGAAATGGGAGAAAGTGAAGAAGAAGGAAGGGGAAACAAGGAGGGAGAGGAGTTAAAAGAAGAGAAAGTGGAGACACAGTGTGATGATAGTGTGCCAGATAACAATGTTAAGGAAAAACATCAGGACTGAGTGCACAGTTTGCAGGTCTGAAAACCAGGGAAAGAAAAGGATGTAACAGAAATGTCTCTTTCTCAGCCCACACTGTGTTGAGTGGCAGGACATGCCTGGGGTGGGATGGGATGTAGGCGCGTTTTCGGTGGACAGGGATGATTCTGAAACAGAAAAACAGTCAAATACAGCATGAAGAGAATTTTCATTCTTACAGCACAGCTAATGCTTCTTCACAGGGGCAAGTTTTCCTAATCAGTTCTTCATCAGGCCTTTTCAACATGGACATTCTAAATGGAAAAGCATGCACCCAAATAAGTGGTAATTGCAACCTTGGCTGAATTATAGTGGGTATATTCACAACACCCAAAACATAGACAATTATCCACTTTGTAGGGATAATGATGGTGGTCCTTATGAGAAGAACATTTCCAAACTGAACCCAATCACCTAAACTCATTGGTTTCTTTGGTAAATAAACAATTACCCATGACATATCTTTTTGCTCCTTTAGATATTTCTTAATATGTGCCTGCTAACTAATCTTCCTCTTATTCCATGCCTCACCCTATGGGTTCTAATAAGCATCTAATAGACTAAGTCCTCCTAGTCCCTGAGCCTGCAAATTCTCTGAGCTATTAACCTTGAAATATATCAGTTTCCTCTTCCTTCCATAAGTCCATCTCAGTGCCCTGATTTATTTATTTACTCATTAATTATTTATTTTTGTTTTTTATGTTTCCTAACAGGTCATTTGGCACTTCCAACTTGAATACAAGTCTACTTTTTTCCTATATGAAGCAATTCTGATACTTAGTACAGTTTTATCCTGACCTACACATTCTAAATATGTTTCTTATAACATCTTCATGTGCCAAGGTTTACCAGAAAATTGGGGGAATAAAAGTCTGCCACATTTTGAAGCTAGTAGTTTTGAATTGTATCTGTCACTTGTGAAAGTTAATGTTGGTCATCGTATACTCAATAATGCAAGTATGATATTAGATAGGCCAATGAAAACTGGGCATGCTCTATTGATTACTTTTGTAAAGTTCTTTTTATTTGCAGAAGTTTTTACTTTAAAAGTGGCTACATAACTTTTTTCCAAGTTCTCGTATCATAGGTTTTCCCTTAAGTATTCATATAAGAAATCACATTTGCCTATGTACAACCTTTTAAAAAGTATTTCATTTATTATTCTTATTTTATGTATATGAGTGTGTTGCCTGCATGTGTATAAGTGTACCCATGTTGTGCAATGCCCACGGAGGTCAGAAGAGGACCTCATATCTCCTGGAATTGGAGTTACAGATGGTTGTTAGCGGCAGTGTGTGTTCTGGGAATCAAACCTGAGCCCTCTGCAAGAACAGCCACTGTTCTTGAGTTCTGAGCCATCCCTCCAGTCCCTATGTACCACCTTAATGGCAAAGACATGGATCTGGATCTAGTCAAAGGTTCTGGGAGTGTATAGGGTCAAAAGGATCTTTAGTCTGAAGAAAGACAACTTTGTATTTAAGTACTTACTTGATGTTTAGAAATATCTTCCATGCTTTAAATACCAAGGGTCTAGACTGAACATCATTGGCTATGAAAAGCAAATGTGATAGCCACATACTGAGCAAGGGAAATAATTCTTTCCATCACGGAAAATCAAAGCCACCTTGTCTACTGTGATACAAGGTTTAATTGGTTGCCAAACTCACAGCACTCTGTTGTCAGATGCTGGAATTTCTGTCCTCTTGGAGCATTAGTTTTAGGGACAAGTGCCTGCAAAATGGTATAATAGTAGAAAAATGAAGGTAACAAACTAATGTAGCGGGTAGAGTGCTGCCTGCTGATTTTCAGTCAGACTTCCTTGGACTTCCACTTCTCAGATGTATGACTTTCTATAAATTATTTCACTTTTTCACCATACCTCCTTATTTGTAGATGGGAATGATATGCTTCAAGGGGCAATTGCAGGGAATAGAAGGGATAAATAGTCCCAGACGAAGAAACAAAGGCCCTTACTAACTGAAAATGGCTGTGAACCGCCTCTTCCTGATTCTCTAAGTGCTGAATGGCTAGTGGTAGTCCTTACTTTTTTTTTGTGAGTAAACAAACCATAAACTTCATCAATATGGGTGGGCTGGATAGCTTTGGTTGTCAACTTGACACACCTGTGTAGAGGGAGTCTCCTTTGGGGAATTTCTTCCATTGAACTGGCCTGTGGTCATGTCTGTGGGGTATTTTCTGATTTTTGAGTGATGTGAGAAGCCCCAGCTCACTGTGCTCAGTGCCACTTCTGGGTAGGTTGTCCTGTATTATATAAGAAAGCAGGCTGAGCATGGGCCAGAGGGGCAAGCCAGTAAGCAGCATTCCTCCATGGTCTGTGCTTCACCTCCTGCCTCCAGGATCCTGCCTTTAGTTCCTGCCTTGGGTTCCCTTAGTTATGAACCCAGGAGATGTAAGCCAGCCGAATAAACCCTTTCCCTGCAAGTTGGTATTGATTCAAGTGTTTTGTCACAGCAATCAAAGGCAGACTAGAACAATGAGACAGAGGACAACTTCATCTATAAGCAGTGTAAAGTTTATGAACCCTACAGCCAAGGCCAAGTAGAATCTCAGAAGAGATTTAATGACCAAAAACCAGTACATGATATATGAGCTGTAGTGTTTTTAAAATTTTATTTATTTTTATTTTATGTATATGAGTGTTTTGTCTGCATCAGTGTAAGTGCAGCCATGTGTGCAATATCTGTAGAGGCCAGAAGAGGGTGTCAGGTCCCCTGCAAATAGGACTGCAGATGGTGTTAGCCACCATGTAGCTACTGGGAGCTGGACTAGGGTTGTTTGCAAGAGCATTCAATGCTCTTAACCACTGAACCATCTCTCCAGCCCCTTTATTTTATTTTTCAGTTATGTGTATGGGTGTGTGTCTGTGTGTGGATATGTGCATCTTACTGCAGGTGCCTGGAAATGTCAGAGGAGGGTGTCTAAGCCCTTGAACTGGAATTACAGACAATTGTGAGCCACTTGACATAGATGCAGAACAGTGAACTCTTAACCGTTGAGCCATCTCTCCTCAAAGCCCCATAGCTTTGAAAACATCAACATCTCCCTAAGATTATGGATGCCAAGAAATTGAAGGAAATGGTGTTTAACTTAATGTAACAACTGCAGTTAAATGAGAAAGTACTGAAAACAAAGATAAAAAGATGTGTTGGAAACTTTGAACATATTCTATGACTTTACGAAAGAAAAGAATCCAGATGTTTCTGAAGAATTGAGAGAACCAGAAGTAGAAGACTAACAGAAAAGGGATCAACTGAGCCAGTATTCTGGTTCTGGACACAATGTTCAGCCTTTGGAAACAGAGTGCTTCTTTGTCAGATAAGCTTGCCAGACATCTTACATCAAATGGGACTAACAGACACCTACAGAATATCCTGCCCAAGCAACATCTGAATCCAGGACATCCGTTTCCTGGCGCCCAGCTTCCCTCTATTCTTAAGAAAACCTATGAATCACCAACTTGAGCTGCTTCTATCCTTCTTCTTCTTGAGCATGGTGTTTCATGTTTACCCCTCGGCAGAAATCCTTTTTACATGGGCCATCTCCTCTCCATGTGCTGCAGACATATATTACCATAAAGTGAGATCTTGCCTTCATAGCTGAAGGGAAGACTGCTGTATAATCCTGAACGGCTCCTAGAGGTCATCATGATGGTGTTCGAGCACTTGTGAAGACGAAGGCTATCCTGGGGACACAAAGATAAGCATGATGAAGTGCTCCTGACAGTGATACTGAGATTACACAGGGAGATTCAAGGAATGGATTTGTGCACGATGATGATAGTGTGCCAGATAACAATGTTAAGGAAAAACATCAGGACTGAGTGCACACTTTGCAGAGATGTCTGAAAATCAGGGAAAGAAAAGAATGTAACAGAAATGTCTCTTTCTCAGCCCACACTGTATTGAGTGGCAGGACATGCCTGGGGTGGGATGGGATGTAGGAGCATTTTCAGTGGACAGGGATGATTCTGAAACAGGAAAAACAGTCAAATACAGCATGAAGAGAATTTTCATTCTTATGGCACAGCTAATGCTTCTTCACAGGGGCAGATTTCCCCAATCTGTTCCTCATTCTCAATACAAGGGCTTCTCATGACAGGACCACTACCTCTTAGACCAGTCCCTGCTCTCTCTTCATGGCCTTCCTAAGTCCTACCAGCATTCTTCCTGGACTCCTCCAGTGACTCCTCCATTCCTGAAAATACAGGGGATGCTGGGTCTGTGAAGGCCTTTACTGTTTGTTACTGTTCTTCTCGGCACTACCGTCAGACTTACCAGGCAGGCCTTGCCTTCCTTTCTACTTCCAGCTCTTTCTCCTTGTACCCCTTCTTCGGCATCCATGCCAAAGTTATCTTTGCCTGTATTTCCAGGTATCTGTTCACCTCATCTGGAAGATGCATTCAATTCAGTGGCTACACTTGGACCCTTGGGCCTGCCACAACAGGGCCCTTCCCCTCGATTCCTTTGCTGAGTTCAGGAGAGTAAGTGTCCCAACCAATTGATTCAGTTACCCAAAGTGGATGATACAATTGTAGCCACCACTGAGGAAAAGCCACATCAACCTCCAGTACCAAGCCCAGATCACTAGTCCTATAGGAGAACTTGCTCGGTTGCTGCCCTCAGCATTGAAAGTGCTTCTAGAAGATAAAACAGTTGCTGATGCTCAACGTGGAAGTCAGCATTCTCATACCAAAGAAGTCCCAAATCTGATCCTTCCGTTTCTGACTCAGTATACACTAAAGATGTTGCTTATGATGCTTTCATAAATAGTATGGAAGATGGTAGAAAGGCTGCTATGTCAGCTTCTATTCAGAACAGTGGTTTGTGGAACAGAGGCTTTTATTCAACAGGTGAAAGAATTAATTCACAGAGGCACTTTTTTTTTTTTTTTTTTTTTACATTTTGACACCCCTTCCTGTTTTTTGTTCAGGGCGCCTACTAAAAAACTATTGAGTTACTGATT
>NW_008333311.1:3356960-3401277 GCF_000622305.1 Nannospalax galili | reverse complement strand
TCCTGAGAGCTGGGATTGGAGGTTTGGAGGTGTGTGCTACCACATCCTGCTCAAATTCACAGAGGCTCTTTTTTTTTTTTTTTTTTTAAGACTATGTAACCCTGACTGACTTGAAATTTGCTTTGTAGACCAAGCTGGTCTCAAACACACAGAGATCTGCCTGCCTCTGCCTCCATCTCCTGAGTGTGGGGATTAAAGGTGTATGCCACACCACGAGGAAGTAAGGGTACGTCTTACTTTCAGTTCAAGGCAAGGCCTAAAGGTCGGCTTTGGAACTTACTGCAAAGTAGGGTGCTTCCCTAGTTATTAAAGCCATGTGGTGAACTTCCTGTCCCTTTCATATTGCCCTTTCCTCTTGCTTCTTTCCCTCCTCCAGTTCTTTGGGAACTTTTGACCAGGGGTATCTCAGTTGTTTTGACTTTCTTTTGTGTGTTGTGGGCACTGGAGTAGAGATTTCTGAAGAACTGTTTTAGTTCATCTAGACATTTGAATTCTTTTAAATACTTAAATATTTAATATTCAATACCCTTTTAACTTAAAAAATTCTTGTGAATTTTATACATGCACATAAGGTGTTTTGATCAAATCCATGCCCACTCCCCTCCAACTCCTTCCATATCTCCCCATCACTTTTTTCTGACAACTTCATGTATTCTTTCTTTCTTTTTTATGGGGCTTTTTCTACTCTAACATTCTTCCCTCTGAAGAAGTAACCCTTTACTTGCAGTGATACAGGTCATAATGCCATTTCCTACAAAGGAGGTTCTATGGAGAAAATGCACAAGTCTTTGATTAAAAGTATTTCTTATTCACCAGAATAGTGGGTGTTTATGGTAAAATAAACTAAGAGAAAATATGTAATACAGGAATGAGATTAAAATAGACTAGAACATGAAATAAATTTGATTTTTAATTATCTAAGATTAAAAACTATTCATGTGAGCTACAAAGGGAGCTGTCTAACCTTCAGAAAGATTGATTAAAAAGTCCAAGATAGAGTATAAACATGCAAACAATTAGCATGTTAAATATTTCAAATTCTTCCACAGAAATACTAATGAAATGCATAGCACTATTACTGTCATTTTAACTCTTAAGGACAACTCTTAAATATAGGACAACAAAGGACAACATTGTCCTTGTTGTCTAAGGCTTGTACAAATGATGGACAAGTAGTTATATTGAGAAAAAGCAATTAAAGAATTCTAAAGTCTTAATATAGGAGATGTGTTTTATATTTAACTTATATTTCTAAATCAATAGACACAAAAAATCTTTTGGATATTTTGTGGAAATTTGTCGTGTAATCACATTTAAAGTGAAAGATTCAGTTAAGAACCATGTATCTGTTGACTAAATACATTTTTACAATTTTGTCTGGGAATTTCTTGGCATCCTGGAAATATAGCCTCTCAATGACTCTGTTCATTTAGTTGAAACTCACTGGATCCTCCCCTTGACTTGATACCCATTGCTTCATTAGTCTCCAGGGTTCCCTCATTCACATCTAGCTTTTCCAGAGCTTTCCTTTTCTTTGTGCTTCTGTCCCACTCCACATAGATACAGCAGATAAAGAAGGTCTTTGGCTCCCAGTGAGACCAAGAACCAAATTGGTGGAGAGTGCCATTGGGCTGCATTGCTTTGGACAAGCATCCTCCTCCAAAACTCGCTTTCCTTTATGTGTACCAACACCACTTTGGGGATTATTGTGAACATTAGAAGTAATATTTGTTAATAAATTGCATGGAGGCTGTACATGTAAAATAGTCAATAATTATATTTTTCTTATTATTTGTGTCAATTCATATCCTGTCTTCCCAGAAGGACTGAAGAAGGAAACAGCACATTTTATTTGTACGTTGTTACCTTTATATGTAGCATTCTAATTACTCTGAATGAATTATAGTGTGAATAGATTACCTAATCTATAATACTTGAAATTTCTGGGTGAAAGACTCAAGTTTCCATATTTATGTATGAACCATGCTTCTAGCCCAGAGTGCGCACATAATGATATAAATAGTTAAGGAAATTTTCCTTAGTAAAACAAAATCATATTCTGATAAAACTCAAATCAATTTTTCATTTGGTTTACTTCAAGTTTCTCTAGATTTTTCCAACCTTTCAACAACCCACCAAAATTTAGATTAAATACTAAATGATTCACAATAATTTCCATCAAATAGATTTATTTAGCAATCATATATAATAGGAAATACAGAGAATTACAGCATAATAAAAACACAAAAATTGTAATTTGTCATGTTAAAAATTAAAGGACATTCTGGTTAAATGAGAAGACCTATGAACTAACAAGATATATGTGTTGGGTAGCTGTGAGTAAAAATGCAAAGCAGGTGCAGTAGCCTACATCGTTAGTCCTGCCTTCAGCGTGGACTTACACACTAAATTCTGCAGAAGGACACACACAAGTGACCTCCAGTCTGACTCCTGCCAATCAGAGCTGCCAAATAGGAGCTGTTATACAGAGAGAAAAAAGAAAAAAGGAGCATGGAAAATAAAAAGGAAAACTTAGGAGAGCCATGGGGGCTCTGAGAGATAGCAAGAAAACAAAGGGACATGGGAGAAGAGTAAGTGTGCCAGGCAGTGTGACAGGCTGAAGAAGTGGGGCCTCCTCGATTCCTTCTGCAAGGTTAACCACAGGGCTTCAGAAGTCATGTAACCTGAAAACTTAGGCTAAGACCCATACACAGAAATTGAAATGTACTTCTCCATTTTTATTAACAAAGCATAGAGATCAAAGGAAAAGTGGATATGTTTCCTAAACCATGAGAGAAGCAGTGTCAATTTGCTCCTCCCCGAAGAGTCTAGATTTACTGAACGACAACTGGCTCAATTAATAACAGTAGTAATTAGATTTCTTAGACAGTCAGATTCTACTTTAAATGAAGAATATTTTCTAAGTGGTAAATATATCATTTTTAAAAAGACATTAAAAGCAGTAGTTACAGATTCTCCATAAATAGAAATAAAAAGTCCATTTTAAAGGACAAAAGTCACTGTGATGTACATTTCTATAAATTTTTCCCTAACACATTATTATAGATCAGTCTTTACTGCTGACATTTAAAATATTAATTGCATTGTAATGCCTAAGATACATTTCGATGATTTAGCTGTGCTCTGCACAAGATTCAGATGATACTAATGTTAAGAAACTCATTCACAGGACATTTTAAAGCATTTTATACAGTCTCCACACAAATATATCTTAAATTACAATGATGCATACTAAATATGCATAGAGAATATGGCTTACACATTAAAGGAAATCTAAGTTGTGAGTTATCAAACATCACTACTTAGGCTTAAAAGCTTCTGATTGAATCCCTCTAAAATATTGCTCAGCATTTTGGAACCTGGGAAGGAAGCAGGTGCAAGAAGCAGCTCGTTAGGATGGCTGACCCTCCTTCACGTCATTTAATTGATGGCTACTCTTGGCTATTTCCATCCAATTTCCACCTTTCATCAATCTTCCAATCACTGAAATGCATGTACAATGAAAACACCTAATTGTGCTTGACCTTTCTTGCCAGTTAATAACAAATAAAGGCAGATCTTCAGCTTAGGGCAAAGGAAAGGCTTCACACATGCTCAGGCAAAACATGACGAGGAAGCAGGACAGCTGAGGGCTGTAGTTTTCTGTTGAGTAAAATTAAAATTCACATGAAATAATGTTGGCTACACAGAAAAGTGTGGGCTTCCATTTCCACATATATTTTTTGAGCTTGAATACACACACACACACACACACACACACACACACACACTTTTTTTTTTTTTTTTTTAATCTCCTATCCCTTGGCCTGTAATATACTTGTTATGTCCTTGGTGGGATCAAAACCCCAGAAGGCAAATTCCATTCTCCTTTTCAGTGGCTGTCTCCTGCAATGGCTGGTGCTGCTTGTTACCGTGGACTGTCAGTAAGGTATGACCTGCACTGTGACCACATGTGCATAGGTGATGCATTAGTGCCTTTAACCATGGTTGAGGGCTGGTCTGCTGGTTTCAGAGGAAGGTTGTTCTGTGGCTTCCCAGCTGGAGATGCAGTGAGGTGTTCATTCAGTCACTGAGCTGCAGCTCTGATGCTCCATGGGTGCCTTGGCCTTCACCAACTGAGCAGCCACAATTCTTGCTCCATTTCCCTACATTTTAAATGAGGACAGTATAACTAGCCTGTTCCCTTGCATTGCAAAAACACTACTGTTTTCCATGATTTTGTTTTTGCTTCCTTTACTTAAGACCTTGAAAATTTTGTAGTAGTAGCACTATGTGTTACACAGTGCAAGTGATACGTCGCAAAATCTTTCATCTTCTGCACAAATATCATTGTTAAAAATGATTTAAATTTGAAACTGCCCAAGTTTTGTCTTACAAATATTCTCTGGTTTGATTGAAGGGGATTGAATTATGGAGGAAAAACAGTGGCAGAAACACTGGGCAAAAACTCTAATCACAACTTGAAAGTACTTCTTTACTCAGTTATCAGCTTAAATTTTGTGTTTTTATTCCTTACATAGGAGTCCACTAAAATGGCCTGCACCAACTGTCTCTTGAAAGAGAATATAATTTTTTAGAAAGCTGAGGATTTGGGATGTTTCTCATGCGGCTTTCATTATCCTAGAATGAAAATCAAATGAAAACGAAAATCAGAGATGGGATGAGGGGATAGGTTGAGCAGATGTTGGTCAGAGGGTACAAAATGTCAGTTAATCACAAGAATAAGTTCAGTAAATATGTATACAAGATACAGCATATTATGATGCACTATATTCATGAAAACTGCAGAACATAGCTTGCCCTAGCTATAAAATTGATAAATATAGGAGGTTTATAATCTGATAATTAGTTCAATTTAATCATTCCATGAAGAATATGTGCTTTAAAACACGCTGCATGCGATAAACACACATTTTCTTATTAAAACTAAATAAAAGAAAAGATAAAGATCATGAGTTAGTCAAAATAACAATCAGTTACTGACTGTCAGCTCAGGTTGGACTTTATGCACTCTGTCAAAAATAAGGGATTTACCACTATGAATAGCACTTGATTTATATAAATTGTAATTATTAATTCTTCTCTGAATATGTGTGTGTGTTTGTACATTTTTCAGTTCACATCGAATGTTTTAATATCTTGAACAGTCAGTTTAATAAGTACACTGGTAATTTGTATTCCCTACACACAATTTTTGCAAATATTCGTAACTATTATAACTCTATCAGAAATGCTTAGGAAATCTTGAGCTCAAAGTTTTTGTCTTTTTTGGGTGATATACAATATATACTGACTTGTAGATATCATCTGTGAAAGAATCTTGCTTAATTTTGTCTTCCTCAATTTTCTAATGTTATGTGCCAACAAAATCTTTTGCTACTTAAAACATCTGTAGTGTTCTTCTGAACTTGTTTTCCCTAAAATACGTTTTAAAGAGTCTTTCCTGGATCAGCAGAAACCTATGAATCTTGTGAAATGAGCAGGAGCTCTAGAGACAATAAATCTACAATCTGGATTGAAAGTGTGGGCAGAAAATATTGTAGCTAACATGATGGTGTATTCTAACTAGTAAATATAGAGATGGGCGTTAGATACTGAAGAGACAATTTGTGATTTGATATCTTTCAAAGCTTCATGTATAAAACAGGAACCAAAGCCCCCATGGGATTTTTGAAAGGAATACTTGAGATATCATACACACACACACACACACACACACACACACACACACACAGATGTTCACCAACGAGAGTCCTTGCAACTCAAGAATACTGAAGAATTACCTTACAAGTGGAATCACATTTTTTTTTGGTCTTTTTGAGACAGGGTTTCCCTGTAGCCTCAACTGGCCTGGAACTCACCCTGTAGACCAGGCTGGCCTGGAACTCACAGAGATCCGCCTCCCTCCGCCTCTGGAGTACTGGGGTCAAAGGTGTGCGACACCACACCCAGCTGTGGAATCACATTCTTAACATTTTCATGTCCAAAGTAGCAACTAAAGAGCTGATAACATTTCAGCAATGTCATGTGACACCTTCAGCATTTTCTCTTGTTCCCATTGCTACCCCAACAGCAAGATCCCTTATAACATTTGCGCTTTGTTTTATGTGCATTTTTAAAAATAGTTTTATTTATTTATTATTTTATTTTATTTTATGAATGTATTGCTTGCATGTGTGTTAGTGCACCTGTGTTGTGCAGTGCCGGTGGAGGTCAGGAAAAGGTGTTGTATTCCCTGGAACTGGAGTTAGCTGCCACATGGGTGCTGGGAATTGAACCCAGGTCCTCTGCAAGAACAGCCAGTGCTCTCAACCACTGAGCCATTTCTCCAGCACCTTGTGCATTCTTTGAAACCTTATGACATCCCCACTTTATACACATTCCTCTTTTCCAGCTGCTTCTTCCTCTGTTTTCCTAGGACAATGGTTTTCAGTTGTAGTGCACAGAAATATTAATATATTAGTGCACTAAAAGTCAGATTTCCAAAGCATCACTTCCAGAGTTACCAATCTGGCAGACTGAAGGCAAATCCTAGAAGTCACGTTTTAAAACAAATATCACTATTGTCCACAGCTTTTTAGCAAACATGATGTTTGCTTCATAGTATGAACTTGCTTGTTTTATCATTATAAATATTTACATTTCCTACATAAAATAAAAATAGAAATTACCATAAAAATTTTTATTGTCTATGTGAAGTAGAAAAAGAAATAGACATAGAAAAAAGCTTATCATCTTTAAAGGATCAAAATTTTAGTCTCAGTAAATAAAACATATTGATAACATTTAAATTTTACCCATTAAGTTGCTGCCTTAGCTAATTGAAGAAGTGTATCTTTAAAAAGAATGTAGGACAGCTTTTGAATGAGGCACCTTGGTCTCTAAGGATATTCTATAACCCATTGAGTTTAGAAATTAATTTTCTTGTCTAAAAACTCAAATTACCTCTCATGTTTAAAATGACAGAACTCTTAAAGGTTGTTCAGACCTATGGATGTGTGTCAGCATGCTTCTCTTCAGCATTTCCTAGGTCTTCTGAGTTCTTATGAAGATCAAGTTCACCTAAAAACACATAACAAACAGGTAGACAAAATTGGTCTTTGACAAAACCTAATGAGCTCAGGAGATGCAATTTGCAAGATGCTGACAACTGTAGTTTACAATGGATTTTGTAGTGCATTTCTCCAAAGATTGCTATATTTTCTTTTTCAGTCTGTGGATCAACAGAGTATAACTATACATCTTCTGACAATTATTTGACTTTTGAAGCTGCAATTTAATCTGGGAATACAGAAACAAAAAAATAAGAAATAAGTAAGCATCTATTAGTCACACATGGAACATATGCTTGTTTTTCCTGGATATTGCTTTTATTGAAATTAACTTTAAAAAAATATTTATTTTTATTTTTATGTGTATGAGTGTGATGCTTGCGTGTATGTAAGTGTACATGTGTCATTCAATGCCCATGGAGGTCAGAGAGATTGTCAGATCTCTGGAACTGGAGTTATAGACAGTTGTGAGCCACCATGTGGGATTCAAACCAGGTCCTCTGTGAGAGCAGCCAGTGCTCTCTCAGCCCTGAAATTAGCTTTTTTATTTTTTGCCTTTTTGAGACAGGGTCTCTCTGCAGCCCCAGCTGTCCTGGAACTCACTATGGAGACAGGCTGGTCTTGAACTCACAGAGATATGCCTGCCTCTGCCTCCCGAGTGCTGGGACTAAAGGCATGCACCAGAGGCAGGTGAATTAGCTTTTAAACAAACTCTAACGTTTTCCCTTAACTATTGATCAGTTATTATTGTTTTGTTTTGAGAAAGGGTCTCCCTGTAGCCCCAGTTGGTCTGGAACTCCTTATGTAGACCAGGCTGGCCTTGATCTCATAGAGATGCACCTGCTTTGCCTCTCATTCTCTGGGGATTAAAGGCGTGGGCCTCCACACCCTGTTGGCCTATGAAATTTAAAACAAATTAGAATGTGTAAGAGAGACTAGTATGGTTTAAGATTAAACAATCTACTGAAAGAAAATAATGACATTCACAGTCTTACAGAGTCACTCCAATTATATGGAAATGTTGATGAAGAAGAAAGCAGTAGTATGGAAATTATTCCAACACTTCCCAAGAATTTAAAGACCAAAAGTAGAATAATAAATCAGATGAACATCTTCATTACACAAGATTCAAACCATCAAAATAAACAAATGCTCACTTTTTCAGTCAATTACTCAAAATACTGATATTTTAGGGAGTATTCACATCAGATGGAATGTTGCATCTCCCTGGAATTTGACTGAAGATACCCTAACAATGAAACTGTGCACTGATTAATTTTGTCTATATATATTCTAGAAGCTCAGATGCATCCAGTTGCTATTGAGGTTATAAATAGAGCTTAAATTAATAGAACTTACAGAGAGTACCCACAAAGCTAATGCAGGTTCTCTCCCATTGTTTGTAAAATGTATCCAAAGGGGGAAACAACTGTACTTGGATAAGAATGTCAGGTAGCCATTTTACAACCTTGTGTTTGTTCTAGAACCTAGAAGTAGTTTGTACATGTGTGGTGGGGAGGGTAGAGCCAATGCATCTTTGATATTATGGGGGTGGGGATAGAGATCAAGGCATCCTAGATGCTAGACAATTACTAAGAGGGAGACCCAAGTGTCCTCTTGGTCAGCGTCATGCAACTCAGCTTTGCATTCCCTTGGCATGGCAGGTCTATAGAAATGACCTTTTTTAAAAAGTTTTAAAAAATTTTTATGTGTATGAGTGTGTTGCCTGCATGTGTATAAGCACACCAGTGTTGTGCGGTGCCCACAGAGGTCAGAAGAAGATGTTGGATTCCCCTGGAACTGGAGTTACAGATGGTTGTTAGCCACCATGTGGGTACTAGAAATTGAATCTGGTTCCTCTGTAAGAGGAGCCAGTGCTCTTAACCACTGAGCCATTTCTCCAGCCCCAAGATCTGACCCTTTTTTTTCTGTGAGTACATTGAGGACCTGTTCAGATACTTCTCACTAAAGAGCATGCTGGAGATGTCTAGCCAGCACAAGAGCTTCTAGCTGCTCTACAGTGTCCACAGCCCCTGGAAACTTGCTGGTACATTTCCAGATTGTCTACTGAAGTCCCATTCAAATATGAGTGGACACATTTTGTTCCCATAAGGTACTTGAGAACGTTTGAAACTGGCACGGCCTTCATTCTGTGTCCTCATCTGTCATCATATAAATCTTCAGTCCTAACAAGTGGGAATTAGATTTCATTCCCAATGTGCCCTTAGCTTCAAGCTATCTAATAGGACTGGTAAAATTCTCTTCCCTTGGTTTGGGGAGAAGGAAGCAATTCTACATCTTCTCCCATTGTAGGAACTGCTTAAAATGCAATCTTCATAAATCGTTTCCCTATGTTGAGTAACTTAATGTTTCATTTATTTGAACTGAGGGTTTCAAGTATTTTATAACTGGGTTTTGAATTTTCTTTGACATTGCTGACTCATAGCTTGGTTTGTTCTCTGACTTTCATTATCATCTTGGAGCCTTGTTTTAAACTTCAGATTTACTATCCTGTTATTTAAGACTAGATCAGAGTAGAACAAAACAGTCTTGAATAGAGCAAACAACAGTAGATAAGAACAGACTAAATTTAAAAAAGGAATCTAAATATTTATGTCATCCATCACTCTCAAAAATTTTGAGAGAATTTTTTACAATGGACAAAGGCCACTGATGTCTTCTATTACCATGTACTCTTACTTCTAGTGGCTAAAAATCTTATCAGTAAGGAAAAAGTGAGAGGAATAAAATAATAAAAGATTAAAAATGTACCAATTATAAAAACCTAACAAATCTCAAAAATGATCTGCAAACAACATCCAAGAATAATTCTTTATATGCAATTAGAAAAGCAGTAAGTGAAGAGGCTGGAGAGATGGCTCACAGTTAAGAGCACTGACTGCTCCTGCAGAGGTCCTGGGTTCGATTCCCAGCACCCAAATGGTACTAACAACTGTCTGTAACTCCAGTTCCAGGGGATCTGACACCTTCTTCTGACCTCCACAGGTATTGTATGACACAGGTGTACATACACACATGCAGGCAATACATTCAGACACATAAAATAAAAATATAAATAAAATATAAAAAAGAAAAGCAGAAAGTAAATATTATGACCAACTCAAGTGTTTTGCAGCACCAAAAAAGTATCCTTGTTCCAAATTGTAATGTTCCAAGTATTTTCAATAGTACACACACATTGCCAAGCAATTCATAGCAGCTACATTGCTCAGGAAACACCAAATGGGTCCTCTATATATCTAAGTCACATTACTTTTAATTCATCTTTAGCTGTAGAAGCCTTTGTAATTAATTTTGGCAATATATGTGCAAGTCACTCTTAATCTTCCATTAAAAAAAAGAGTGTCACATTATTTTGACATCACTGTCAGGAAAGAGAAAGTCATCAGCATCATTCACTCCCTCAAAGATCATTTTAGATAACCTTCATAGCTGAAGGATGGGATTTTAAAAGATCTTGGGAAATACCCACAGAGTCCATGGCTTCAAACTTTTCTATTATGAGCCAGTCTTTCCTTGTAGTTCCATCGAATATATATCCTTCTTTTAAAAAAAACAAACCATAAATAAAATACATATAGCCACAGAGAACTCCACTTATAGAAAAATACAATTATTAGCATAGTTAGGGAACTTTTGATACATTGTGATCCAAAATGCACCTCTTTGGGAATGCTGTGAATGACAATAATAAACTGCAGCTCTACTATATATGCAATTTTTAAAAAATCAATTAATTTATTTTTATTTATTTTTATTGAATAGATATGTGATTTTAAAGTAATAATGAAATTAAATGATACTTCAAGATGCTTCCATTAAACATATTATGAAAATTATCTATGAATCCCAGTGATGACAAAGATGCCAGAAATGTCAACATCTACTGTTGCCTCCAAATGATGCATATGGCATATGTAAGTAAAAAGCTAGAAGAAAACCCCAAAAGTTCATAAGGATTCATCTACATAACTCTAGGTTGTAATAAAATATTTGTTCTACAGTGGTACCCTTTATGGGTGGATGAAGCTGTTCCCAGAAGTCACAGGTTATTAAATGAAAAATCCTAGCGAGCACTTCCCTGTGAGTTGTTAGGGAAGTTCCTGGGGCCCCTTAAACAACACAGGCCCTTTTCATTGCTATGGATATCCCCTCAAACTAAATGGTAAGACCTTATTGCTGAAGGTAGCATACTCTGGTTTGCAGGACGGAGAATCAGGCTGGAGCTAAGATGGAAGCTTCTTCCCTGCTGAGGTCTTTGCAGTGTTAGAAGGTGCTATGTAGGATGCTGGGACTGTTGTGGATGCTGTGCTATACTAAGAATGGCCAGGAAAAATGTCCTCACTGGTACAATAGGGAAGTCTGCTATGGAAGAAATCAGCCATGTTTGGATTGGATTTGAAGCATGCTCTACACGAGGAAATTCATGTCTGGTATTGTTGATAGGCTTATAGGAAACACTTAGATCCTGGAGGACCTGGCCTAATCAATAGATTCCCCCCTTGAAAAATTCACAATGTTTTGGCATTATTGGGAGGTAGTGAAAAGTAGGAAGTGGCATCTCGTTGGAGGAAGTAGATCACTGAGGAGGGCCCTAGAAAGACACATATTCTCCCAGCTTCCTGTTCTGTCTCCCTGGCAGCTATGAGGCGGTCAGACTGCCAGAAGCTACCACCATTAATTTTGCCCTACCTCAGGCCCAAAGCAGCAGTCCAAGTGACTTTCTGGCAGTGGAGCCAATCCCAAAGACAGGACATATGAGCTACACTAGTAAGGGTTTCGGAACAGGGCTGCCCACATGTCAATGTGTGCTTCTGGTGCTGGACGCAGTGCTACAGAATTTAATGTTTACCTGCTGGATTTTGTTACAGAATTTAGAATTTTACCTGCCAGATTTTGTCTTGCTTTGGTCCTAGCCCTCCTTTTTATGCCCCAATTCCCCATTTTTGGAATGGAAATATTTAGTCCAGGTTATTATAGATTGAAAATATGTAAAATTCTTTTTAGATTTTATGGGATCTCCTGGCAAGAAACTCCTTGCCTGGAGTTTCAAAGGAGCCAGGCAAGTGTGGACCGGAATTCCTGAAACTGTGAGCCAAAATAAACCCTTCTTCCTTCTTATTTTCTCAGGCACCCTGTCACAGAGAAGAGAAACTTGATTAATAGCAAAACCTTTTTCCATTAAGTGTCATATAGGATGCAAATTAGGAAATTACTAAATGAGTTTTGGTTCACTAAATCAAAATGAAAACATTTATTAAAACATATTCATATAGACTAGCAAAATTTAGAATAAACTCATGTACCTAAAGCATATGCATTAAGTTCTAAATATGGAGGGAGCTCTGTAGGTGATTTATGAAAAAATGAAAGATTTTTACATATATTCTTCTACCAAGTAGTAAAATTATAGTCTAGTTGTAGAGATAATATGTCATAAAGCCAGAAATCTTTATGGATAAGTTCCATTAGCATTAAAAATGTTAAAACAATGTAGGGGAAGTCAAGCTGGCTTCTTGAAAGAGTTCAGTCTTAAAACTGGATGCATGTTGTTTGGTGGTACACAGATAAGAAATTGTTTGTGAAAGGGGCAAAGAGGTAAGGTTAGGGATAGAGTCTGAGCTAAGGCAAGACCTGGGGAAAATACCTGTGCTAAGGCAAAGTGAAGTGCCGTTCAGAACTTTACTGAGTATCCCTTCCCACTGGCTGAAGCTAGTTTTTCATCAGAGAGGTTACTGTCTTTGAGGAAGACTCTAATACCTATTAAAATGTTATTTTTCCTAGAAGTTAGCTGTGTGATTGAATCATAAATGTGTTTGAGAGGAAACAGTCTCTGATGGGAGGAATATGGTAGCTTCTAAGGGCATTAGTTATTTTAGTGTTGAGGGTACAGAAGTTGAAATGCTGGTAATAGGAGAAAAATTTGGAATTAATTGTGTTAACATTCAAATCACATTTTGTGAATGGCAGGAACAGCTTACGAAATATTATAAGATTTAGATCTTGCAGGCAATTTAATGCAAAGGCAATGTTGAGTCTCACATTTTTAATGAGAATTAAAGGAAAGGATAAAAATGGAGTCTGACTCCTTCAGTAAACTTCACCCACCCACGGCTCAGGGATCATTACAGAAGAAGGGGCAGAAATATTGGTAAAAGAGAGGAGAAATATAATCTTACAGGCTCCTGAGACATTGTTCATATGAACCTGCAACAATTGTGTCAGCATGCAAACTCAAGCACACCAAAACCTAGCATAGAATTGTGGAAGTGCGCAGCAGGCCCGAATCTTAGTCAAAGAACTACTGGGCGGCTGATTACTGCTGGGGGAGGAAGAGCTGATCTTCTTAAAGGGAGTGACTCTAGATAGGCTGACTAGACCTCAGCAGATGAACGTGCACTGAGAGACATCTGGGAACACTAACTTGACTTGATAAGCCAAGAACGCATGAAATCCAGTGGGAGGGGTTGTAGGCGCCTGCCGAGGAGGAAGGGGGTATAAAGATGATTAAAATGTTCTGTATGAAATACACAAAAAAAATCAATAAAGAGCTTATGAAAGATGTGCTAAAAATTCACATTTTCTTGGGGCTGGAGAGATGGCTTTGTGGTTAAGAGCACTGACTGCTCTTGCAGAGGATCTGGGTTTGATTCCCAGCACCCACATGGCAGCTATGAACTGTCCTTAACTCCAGTTCCAGGGGAATCCAACGCTCTCTTCTGACCTCTGCGGCATTGCACGACATGGGTGCACTCACATGCATGCAGGCAATACACTCATATACATAAAATAAAAATAATTAATAGAATTTTTTTTTAAATTCACATTTTCTTTATCTTTTATAAGCCAAAAAATTATGTATGCTACTAATTTTATGTATAGTCATATAAATATGCTTTAAGAATTGAAATTCAGAAGACATAAATTGCAAATGGTAGGAATATTTTGTCTTTGCTGCAATATTCTGCTGAATTATATTTTTTATTTAAACTTCAATTAGGAAAACAAAGAAACACAAACCATCAATTACACAATAAAAATGCTTAATTATGTCTATGCATCAATCTATTTCTGTACCTGAAAGGATACTAGCACACATACCTGAACTTGTTTCAGTAACAGATAATCCAGAAAAAGAAAAGCACGGAAGTAGACTATTGTAAACACGAACAATGGAGTCCCATTCTCCTATACCCAGAGAATACATGGAAACATGTGGGAGACATAAGGATCATCCATCTTTAATATGAGGGTCACTACAGAAGCACTCTAAAACTGTTTCCTGAATTTTCTCATTTGCTGCCATTTCTGTGAATTTTAAGCCAAGAAATTATTCCGTTTTTAATGTGACACTTCAGAACACAAAAATTCTATTGCCAGAAACCATTTCTCAAATTGCTCTGCTTAAATAATGTTAGAAAAAAATTAACGATATGTTCACATTTGTAATCTTAACATTTATCTACAACATGTAGTTTGAAATTTTCTATAATGTTCATATATTTAAAAGGTTTGTTATACTTCATTAGTTAGTTAGAGAGGCATGCCACAGTGCATGTGTGGAGGTCACAAGACACCTTGAAGGAGTTAGTTATCTCTATCCACCTTGTGAGTTCTGAGGAATTCATCTGTGTTCTGAAAATGGAATTCACATCATCAGGCTCTGTTGTAAGTGCCTATACCTGCGGAGCTATCTTGTCAGGCCTAGGATTATGTATTTTAAAAGGGACACCAAAATGGATATAGCAACATTTAAACTTTTCTAAAATTTTTATTTATTGTTTTTATTTTATGTATATGTGTGTATTGCCTGCATGTAGGTAAGTGCACCCGTGTCGTGCAATGCCCGCGGAGGTCAAAAGAGGCTGTCGGATCCCCTGAGACTGGCATTATAGACAGTTGTTAGCTGCCATGTGGGTGCTGGGATTCAAACCCAGGTCTTCTGCAAGAATAACCAGTGTTCTTAACCACTGAGCCATCTCTCCAGTCCCAGATATAATAACATTTAAAAAGATATAATATATGACATCTTTTCTTTCATACATTCTTGTTGAACTACATTTGTATTTTAATGCAAATATGTCAGTATGTCTTAACTTATTAAATCATAACAATCTGTGTGGGAAACAGCAGAAAGGCATAAATTAATGAATAGGAATGACATGTGTTCATAATAGTAATCATAGCAACAGCAGAAACAAAAATAAACAGAGAATGCTCACTGTATGTCAAGTCTGTGCTTAGTGCCCCCCATACCTTATCACTTAGTCGTCAATTTCTTTTCTTTTTTTTTGCTGTGGGACAAAGCTGGACCTTCATCCCTGGAACCAGGCACATCATCAATAATCTAAACATGCTGTTTACATAGGCTAACTCCCTGTCTCATGTGGAGAAGTTTCCACTAGTTTCAAAGAGCAAGAGGATTCTTAGTTGTCCGGAAAAACACAATTGTAAAGTTTTAAAACAGGGATCATGGAATCAACTTGACATCCTCATCTTCCTACTCAGGAAAGCCACTACGATTTGAAATTCAGTATTCTGGGGCCAACAGAATGGTTTGACATTAAGAAATGTTAGCAGCACTTTGTAAAACACAAGAGTCTCTTTTAATGAATGCCCTTTGCTACAAATCCTGGAGCAAATGATAAGCTCAGAAGAGGTTAAAAAAAAAAATCCAAGACCCATACAGTCCTACAACCCTTGAATATTTCAAAGTGACCTCTGATGCATGGAGTAGAAATAATATAGACTTAAAACTTCAGGAGAGATAAATCATTCGAGTTATAGTCCTTATGTCTATGATTAAGTCTCCATGCTCAAAAAGATGAAAATGTGCAAATGCTTTCATCATTTTTGTCTTGACAAATTCTTCACAGTGCAGCATAGAAACCCAACACCTGCCGCAGACCTTAGCCATCTCAAGCTCACTCACAACTCACTTGCGTGTTCAAATACAGCAGACCAACCGTTTCTAACCTAGAGACTGCAGGTAGCCAACCTTTTGGAGACTCTGCAAACACAATTTTAGTGTTAATGTTCCTTAAGTATTCTTCTGGTAAGAGAGAACTTTGTTTCTAACAAGGGAGGATGAGACTCAGGAGAGTGTGTCTATGTCCCTTTATTTTCATTTTATCTTGTTTTGTCCATTTCCTCTTTCACTTTCCTTGTAGAAACTAAAATCATTTATAAGCATCATGAGGCTGAATACATAATTTTCAATGAGTATGTGTCTGGCAGAAGAAAAATTCAGCAAATGCTAATGGTATGCATTATTTAAAATTCTAGTAGGGCTGAGATATGCTGACGATATTCTGTAAATACTGCTTATCAAGGTCATCATAGAATTTAATTGAAACTATGTCATATCCCCAGAGTTTTTGTCTTTAAAGTTATTATTTATAATAGCTCTCAATTTTATGTCACTAAGTCTTAGACGGCTTAGAATGTTGGCACCTCTGTGCATGAGTTCTTATATAAGACAAGGAAAAATCCAGTCCTATATACACAACCACCCTAGTTCCTGGAATAAGAAAGACTCTAGTGTTTTTATATAATTCCTCCCATGCCATTTTGTTCTCGCCTCTCTCATGTTCTTATCTAACTTTGTTGGCTATGGTGAGGGGTTCTTTGAACAAACATGTGAAGAGAGGCTCATCTAGCTGTAGTTTTTGAAAGTAGTGGTAGAAGAAATTGCTTCACCTGTATTTTCATGCATGTTGCTCTTATTAAATACAATTGTAAGCTCATGCTTTAAAATTAAAGCACTTTAAGTAATTAGCCACAAGATACTTTATCAATCAATAGCCCTCAGCCAGGTTTGTGGGGAGTGGTGGAACCTCTGATCTATGAGGTTTGTATAATAGGGTTGCTCTCATGATGGAAATGATGTTATTTAAATTAAATTTTGGGTACTATATTATCTCTTTATCAAATATCAACACTATTATTTTATTCTTGTTATGTGTCCTTTATCTGACAAGACTTCAACTTCTTTCTCACTGATGTCTCTAGGTTTTTCCGGACTTACTTGTGTTTTGTTGCAGGCTAACCAAAGACAGAGGTGATATAGTAACATGCCCTTCTAGGTGAATCCTGCATCCACAATAATAATCAGATGTCACTGAGTGATCCTTGGCCTGTAGGTCTCTCATTACCATCACAGAATGTTTTAGATAAGGGTCAAAAGTAATCAAGGATTCCAAAGTCACTTGTTAACAGTTTTCTTGCTGGGAAAGGGCCATTTATGGTTTTTATTTTCTTGTTATTATTGTACTGAGGACTCAACCTGGGGCTTGGTGCATGCTAAGAAGTGTTTAGCCACTTAGCTACAACTACAGCCCTATCCTTTTTTTTTTTTTTTTAGGCAGAGTTTCACTGAGCTGAATAGGCTGACTTTAACTGCTCTTTGTAGTCCAGGCTGACTTTGAGCTTGTGATCCTCCTGCCTCAGCTAAGACAATAACTGAAAACACAGTTCGCCATCACCATGCCTAGCCTAGTTTGCGTTCTGAAGATTACACTGTAATCGAGTTTTAGCCTCAGATCCTTGAAGGCTTTCTCCATTTCCCTTTAAAGGTTTATGTACTGAATTCCACTCAGTTTTTCTTTCCTCTTTTTTTCATAATTCATTTGGAGAAGGAATAAAATACAGAAATTAGGTACCCATGAGAAAAACACAAGAGTTGAGCAGTGAATCTTTTTTCATAACCCCTGAAAATTTCCTAGATTTCTATAGCTAATCTAGGGAAATTATAATTTCAAAATGTAACAACTGTCGAAGAAGTGAAAGTGGGACAGCTGAAGTGGCTGGGTTGAATATAAACCCAAGATCTAGGCACAGTTCAAGTGATCAAAACGAGGATGCTTAAAATGCTTTCAGAATTTAATTTTCATAAACCAAGTTTGCTGTATCACAAAATGTCCTGTTTTTGAGGTCTACAGAAAACTTTTTTTTTCAAATCATTTCCTTTCTCTGAAGGTTTTTTTGTACTGAGGGAAAAAAAAAAGTCCTATTTCTTAAGTGGCAGAATCATTAATAGAACAAATTTAAGTTAGGGTAGTTCATTTACATCTTTGCAAATTAGACAACTGTGTCAACCATTCAGAATAAACCAATTCCTTTGCTTCATGCTCTCGTGCAGAAAACTGGATGGGTTTGAGAGACATTTGGGAGATTTACTCTAAAGTCTATCATGATGGATGAAAAGGTAGTAGAAACAGCTTTCTTTTGAGATCAATTCATCTTATTACGTGATGCAGCTGATCCATTATATCCTTTGTCATGGGTCAAACATCACCTTATATCAAAGTTATTATGTACAAAAATGTTTTCCTACAACACATTTCTTTTTAAAATATTTTATTTATTATTTATATTTATTATTTTTATTTTATGTGTATGAGTGTATGTGAGTGCACCCATGTCGTGCAATGCCATGGAGCTCAGAAGAGCACTTTGGATTCCCCTGGAACTGGAGTTAAGGACGGTTAATAGCTGCTATGTGGGTGCTGGGAATTGAACCCAGGTCCTCTGCAAGAGCAGTCAGTGCTCTTAACTGCTGAGCCATATCTCCAGCCCCTACAGCACATTTCTTTAAGCAAGCCTTGTTTAAACTCTCCAAACAATCTGGAAGTATATGTGTGAACCCAGGAAAATGGCTGCAGAAACACAGTTCTATACACTGACAGATTTAATTTGCAGAACAGTGCTTGAAATAGAAGCCATAAAATGATCTATACTTTATAATTGATGAAGTAAAAGCTCATTCATAAATTGTTCAAAATTATGTAACTACTAACAATAAACAGCAAAATTGAAAAAAATAGTCTTGTTCAGGAATCTTAGATTTTAACCCCATAGTATGCTGCTTCACCAGTTATAATTTAATTTCTGTTCTGTTTTTATCTTTTTTTAGTATAAATATATGCCTCATTTTTTATTTAAATCTAATGGCATAATATAGTTTTTTTCCCTCACGGGGCAGAATTAAACAGTAGAATAAATATAATTATTTGTAGGAATACATTCTTCAATATTAGCTACTAGTTATTCTTAGCTAAGTAATTCTTAGAAGACTTCTACCAGTCTAGTAGAACTAACCATTAAACCAGCTATGAGAGATTCACAGTAAAAGAAAGCATTGAAAAGCACTTCTTAAAAATAATAGAAAGGGTTAGTGAGCTGGCTCAGCAGATAAAGGTGCTTGCTGCCAAGCATGATGCCCTGAGTTTGAACTCCAGACCCACAGGATGAAAAGAGAAAAAGGAGAAAACTGACTCCTACAAGTTGTCATCTGACCTCCATATATGCACATAAAACACATAAAACAAAAAAATTAAAACTGTAATAAAAAGAAAAAAATCTTTAAAAGTATTTTTTTCTAAGAGTAAAACAACTTGGCCAATCTTAACTAAGTTGCATGGTGAAAACAATTGAAGCCCAACCCAAACAGTGTATTAAAGCATTCTGCATTTGTTCCCAATCTAATATCAACATTATTTGTGTGATATCTATCTTGAAATTTTTCAGGGACAATGTTAATCATAGAGATCATTGAAACACTTTTCAGAAGGAAAATTTGTAGAATTAATATAAAAGGTAAATTCAATCTGTAAAATTTGCACTAAGGCCTTTTACAAAAGGGGCAGCTGAAGAGAGTTTCAGGGTAGCCTTGAGTGAAGAAATGAAGAGATTACTCATCAGTTGCTCCAAGAAAATTTATTGGCCCTCATCATGTCATCTCAACAAAGAGAGATGCACAAAATACTATTTGAACAAATACTTGAAGACATGAAGATGCTGATGTAGTAGCTAGCGAGTGAATCTGTTCCACACCAGTCGAGCCAGGTCAATTAAGGATATTGTAGCTGTTATGTATGTGGTTTCTGATGTCAATTTAGCAATCTGCAAAAGTGGATTCCCTTTCTCACTCAGGCCCAGGTAGATTTCCAGGAAGAATATTGAAAATGCCAAGTCAAATGAAAGCTGTCACCACATATTAAGGAAAAATTTACAGTCCTGTAGGATTGTTATTGTTTCTGAAAAAAAAAAGGTACTCATTATAACAAATCTAGAAAATGTGATAAAGTAGTGAAAAAATCTGTAATCAGTGTAATAAATTAATCATGTCCATATGATCTACTGTGGTAAAAGTATAAAAATAAATATAATTACCATAGTTGTCTTAATTTTTAACATATTTTGATTTGCTATTAAAACCTTTTCTGACACTTGTACTCAAAATAAGTCTAATCACTTCAGCTCAAGCAAACACTCTCAGAATTTAATGAGAGGTTATTACAAATGCTATTAATCTAGTACACATAAAAAGTGTCACTATGCATTTGTTTGAATATAAAATTGTATTATATGAAGAGATAATATTCTGAGATTCAATTTAAAATAGCATGAATAAAAATATGCTTCTTTTTATCATGAAAAATGTATTTTTGAACTAATTTTATTTAATAACACAAATACAACAAAACTCAAATTATTTATAGGAATACAACACTACAGGAGCTGATGCTCTTTTGTGGATTTTGATATGACTTTCAAGTAGAATTACAGGAAGATATTTTGAGAAAGAGGTAGAGAGCTCATCTGCATAATTTTATTATAGTATGTTATTATAGCTTTCTAATTTATTACTAATGTTCTTTGCCACTTACTGTGCCTAATTTACATATTAAATATGTATAATAATTATAGACCCATAGAATAAAGCATAGTATATAGATTAGGTTCTATGTGCGTTTTCAGGCATGCCCTTTATAGTATTGGAATACATTTCTGCAAATGAGGGGAAGGATTGTATAGCAATACATCAAGTTTAATTAGAGTGTGTTTTGGATATGAAGTATCCACAACAAGGCTGATGTGTTAAAGGCTGGATGGTCAGCAGACTGGCTTTTGAGTGGGAATTGGCTTATGAGGGCTTTAACTTCATACATGGATTGATCCATTGACAGCATTTCAGAAATTGGCCAGACCCTATCTTCATCCACCTGTGAATTCAGCCCTGAATGGTATGGGGTCTAGTTGGAGGAAGTGGGTCACTGGGCTCTTGCCTCCAGGGAGCATCTGTCCCTGGATGCCTACTCTCTTTCTGCCCCTATGTGCTGTGAGGCAGCAGCCCCTCTGCCATCCTCCTGCTGCCACGTTATGCTGTGTCACCACAGACCTGGAATGATGAAATCTGTGATCATGGACAGGAACTTCTGAAATCGTAAGCCAAAGTAACTCTTTCCTCCCTAATTTGCTTATCTTGTTTATTTTTATTATAGGAACAAAGAGCTAGCTGATGTAATAAGTTATCCATCACAAGCAATTAAGTTATTATGCTAATTATAACAAATTTAATCATTTAGCAATTGATTTTAAATATCTCCATTACTTTTAAGGAGAAAGACTTCCTAGTTTTGTTTATTAATATTTGATTTTTTCTTTTTTTTTTGGTCTTTTTGAGACAGGGTTTTCCTGTAACCCCAGCTGTCCTGGCACTCACTATGTAGACCAGGCTGGCCTTGAACTCACAGAGATCCACCTGCCTCTGCCTCCCGAGTGCTGGGATTAAAGGCATGCACTGCCATGCCCGGCCAATATTTGATTTTTAAAAAAAATTTAAATGTGTATAAGTGTATTGCTTACATGTATGTGAGTGTACCCTTGTCATGCAATGCTCACAAAGGTTTGAAGAGGGCATTGGATTCCCTGGAACTGGAGTTACAGACAGTTGTTAGACACCATGTGGGTGCTGGGAACTGAAACCTAGTCTTCTGCAAGAGCAGCCAGTGCTCTTAAACTCTGAACCATCTCTCGAGTCCTTAGTTTTATTTTTTAATTTTTAAAGAATTTATACATGACTTCAGACCTATTATTTAAAAATCTTTTGTTTCCTATTGAGAAAAGTCACTAGTTTTTTAAAGTAGCAAATATAATCTTAAACCCAATTTACTAAAATATTCTAGTATAGTATCTCAAGTAAGTAACAAAAAAATTAAAACGTAAGAAAATATTACTCTCAAAAAGGAAACACTGAACTCATTAGTAACATCTATGGTGATTTTCTGAATATGTGGGCAGGTATAGATGTCATTTCAGGTCAACTATCAAGGTATCAGGGTTTTGTGGGGTGGATTAAGGCCAGAACTAAATTGCTCTGAGAAACAGGAATTTTAGAGGCAGAGTGGGAAACAAAATGTAAGAGAGAATATAGAAGTTCAAAGGTTTTAAAAAGAAAACAGAAATGAGAGTACAAAGATACATATATCACACACACACATATATATATATGTGTGTATGTATCTCTCTCTACACACACATTTTATATATATATATATTGGCATATAGCAGTCACTGAGATGTAAGGTTAAGATAACAAAGCTTCCAGTAACTGGGCTAGTCCATAGGATTATATTGTTGCTCTGTGAGCTATGTGAGGAATACAGCCAAATTCTAGTTACACATGGAATTCCTACTAGATGTGAGGGGCATCTAAATGGGAGAACTATCATAGGAAGCCGATCCCTGCCTCCTATACAGTACTGAGCTTACTGCCCCATAATCCCTGATTAAAAGTGCAGCATCCAAGCTACCCACCTCTTCCCTCTCACTATCTTGTCTATTCTTCAAATCCCCACTGTTACTTTTCTAACCCAACAGTTTTCCAGGACCACAATAGCTCCTTTGAAGTCTTGAAGCTATTGTTCATATAGCAAAGTAAAATTAGAACAAGAGACTAGACTCGAGGGGTCAGTAAGCACAGCAAATGTAGATACAGAAGAAGTTTGCAAGAATGTTTCATGCATTGGATTTTCCTCTTATCATTTATCAGTGGATTTTTAAAAGGTCTTTTAGCAAACAGAAAAAAAAAATGGCACAGAATACTAAGTGAAACCATTTCACTTGTATAAATTTACCATTAAATAGAAACTAAAATTGATGCTTCTCAAACTATTTCTTAAAATAGAAAAGGAAATTTTTATGCAGCCAGCATTACACTAATACCTAAATCAGATAAAGATACAATAGAAAAATAAAATTAGAGACCTATCTCCCTCAAGAATATAGATGCAAAACTCCTCAATAAAACTCTTGCAAATTGAGCCAGATGGTGGCACACGCATTTAATCTCAGCACTCAGGAGGCAGAGGCAGGCAGATCTCTGTGAGATGGAGGTCAGTCAAGTCAACATAGCAAGTTCCAGGCCAGCTGAGGCTACAGGGAGACCTTGTTTCAAAACAAAACAAAATAAAAATCATTACCAGAAATCAAGAGCACATTAAAAAGATTATTTACCACGGTCAAATCAGCTTCATCGCAAAGATGCAGGGATAATTAAACTTATATAAATCAATAAATGTAATCACCACATAAATAAACTCAAGGACAGAAACCACGGCTGTCATCTCATTAGATGCAGCAAAGCTCTTTGACAAAATTTAACATCACTTTGTGATAAAATTTCTGGAGAACCTAGAAATAAAAGGAACATATCTCAACATACTAAAGGTTTGTAGCCCGACAATCACTCATTCCTCTGTAAAGAGTGAGCCTAGAGAGAGTTAGCAGAGGTCATATTGGAACTCCGGGAGCGAGGTGTGAACGTGGGCGCTGGGACCAGAGGCCAGTGCCAAGGCTGGCTGAAACTGTGCACGACAGGGGACAGCCTGTGCGGGAACTCTGCAGGGCCAGTTGGTGCAGAGGTGCCGGAAAGCTGATGGACTTGGGGCAGGGGCCGGACTTGAATAGCGCATGGGTTATGGGTAGTCGTTTCTTGTAAGGCACCCCCCCCAAACGTCATATAAACTATATAAAACCCAAAATAGAGATGTGTTATGCTGGTTTTAGTAACCAGCACCAGAACCAGGATACCCGGTGGTTAAGAGCCAGTCTCCCAGAGGGTGGGAAGGGGAAAAATTAGTGAAACAAAACTATTTAAACGAAAATCAGGAACAAGACAAGGGTGGACACGCTCTCCACTCCAGTTCAATATAGTACTTGAAGTCTTAGCTAGAGCATCAAGAAAAGAGAAGGAAATAAAGGGATAAAAACAGGAGAAGAAGTCAAAGTATACTTGTTTGCAAATGATATATTATGCATAAAAACCCTAAAGATTCCACCAGAAAACTCCTAAAGCTGATAAATACATTCAGCAAAGTAGCAGGATGCAAAATTAACACACAATTCTCTTTATTATCCCCACATGCCAACCTCACTACAAGAATAATCACATAACCTCCTATAATCTTCTGTCAGCTCCTTAAATAGTACAGAAAAAGTAGAGATTGGACAAAGACATAAGATACTGAGAAATTATGAAGATATTTTACCACTGTAAATGGATAAATTCAACCAAAAACTGAACCATTATGGGATGATAGAAAGGATTTTTTACTTTTTGAAAGTACCCCATGTCAAAAAGAGGTCTACAAATAATAATTCTAAACAGATGGGCACAACTTTTAAAATTTCATTTATTTTTATTTTATGTGTTTGAGTGTTTTGCCTGTGTGTGTATAAGTGCACTATGTGTTCAATGTCCAGAGAGGCCAAAAGAAGGCATCAGATCCCCTGGAGCTGGAGTTACGGACAATTGTGAGCTCCCATGTGGGTGCTGGGAAACCAACTGGGTCCTCTGCAAGAACAGCCAGTGCTCTTGTCTGCTGAGCCATCTCTGAATGCCCATGTCCAACATCTTAACAGAAGGCTTAATAGATGAAATTACTCTTTTAAAAAGAGTGTTACTGATGATCCCTGAGCTTTACATACTATAGCTGGAGGATCCACAGTCTTTCATTGCCCCTGGATTGGTGGGATGTTCTGGAGATTTTGAGATGTACTAGAAAGAATGTGAGATGTGATACGATGGTGACAGACCTCTGGGATACTCCCATGATGAACATCAGACCATCATCATCTTGATGCAATTGTGAAGAAGCTTTCACTTCAGTGTATTAAGGCTAGAAGTTGTTCATGGGACGCTAAAATGGTAATAGGTGACTGATAGTCACTGATTTTGAAACTATTTTAGAAGATGTCTTTTTGTAGCAGTCAGATTTCATTTTTATTATGAAATGTTATATCCATATAAGTGAATTTATGTGTATGGTTATAAAATGTATATATCAGATAGCACTATACATCGCCTGTGTATATATAGTATACAAACATATAGTTAATATATGTATGTATATATCATAATAGATCCATTTTCTTGATTTCATAATCCATTCTGATATCAAATCCTGTAAATTCTCCTTTCAAATATATCTGGAATCTAAATTCCGCCTCATCTTCTTGCATGCTTACTGCTCCAAGCCAGTGTCATTTTGTTTCCGAATTCAGGCACAGTCTCATTATTACTAAACTAATCTCCCATCTTCTGTCAGTATGACAAGCAATAGCTTTCTTTCTGGTATCCGTGGTGATGTTTTTGTCTCCCAAACAAAAGAATATTTTCCATTCTGCAGCCTGAGAAATCCTTTTTAAACCTTCAGCGTACTCCTTCCTTTTTCTTCTGAGAGGGAACCCTACACTGGGCTTCCTGTGTCTTAAGGGCACAGACCAGTACTGTGCCCCACATTCCTCATGGCAGCACACAGTCTGCAGCATTTCCCACCTGCTCAGCTCCTCCTCTCTTCACAGACCTCCTTGTTTCTTGTGTCAGGCAAGCTCCACTTCCCAGTTCGTGGGGTGACCATTCCTTGCATTGTGGAACTCTTCCAGATCCTTTTCCTTATCTCCTCTCACATTTATTAAAATTATCACTTTCTCAGTCAGTGAATTCTTCCCTGACCTTCCCTATTTAAAATTAAAATCCTGCTCCTAAATCCCTCACACTCTTTTATGAAGCATTGTAAGTTTAACAATAGCAGTAACAGCCAAGTCATACAGTGCTTCCTCCTCTGGTTACTTCTGATTAGATTACATAAATAAATTATTTAATCATCAAAACTAGTGTTGAGTAAACAAACTGCCTGTTTTGTGTGTTTTTGTGATGAGAAGAAGTAAAGTTTACCTCACCACAGAAAACAATTTAAAACTGGATAACATTAACAAAAACAACTATATGCTGGAAATCAAACAAAAGAGAATAATCTGCGATGCTTTTCTTTTTTAAAAGATCTATTTTAGTTTTAATTATGTATATGCACGTTTGTCTTTGGAGGCCAAAAGAGGGCATTCATTTGGTGACTGGAGCTAGAATTAAAGGCTGTTGTAGCCACTTGATGGGGTGCTTGGAACTTAACTTGGGTCCTCTGCAAATATAGCAAGTGCTCTTAGGCGCTGAGCCATCCCTCCAGCCCCAGCTTTTATTCTTAAATGAATTACTGGAAGTACAGGTGGGAACAGGAGGAGCTTGTGACGCTACTTGGTGCTAAAACCTTGAAAGCACCCCTGACAAAGCACAGAGGCGCTTGTGCCACAGTTTGTCACCATTTTATTGTCCCATCCTTCACATCCACATCACAAACAGACCTGCAGTTCAGGTGGTGTACGTAGCAGAAGTCCTACTTAGCTAGCATCGCAGCCAACTTTCTCACAAATAAATTTCAAACAGCACCAAGAGTTTGCATATTTTATCAAAAATACATTGAGTGTAAGAACATCCAAATGATTAGAGTTAAGAAAGAGGCACCAAGTGACAGGCATCATAATCGACTGTACCTTGTGTTGCTAACTCTTTCCACCTCTCTTTGTTCTGCTGAATGATGTCCACCAGGTTGTTTTTGAAGCTCTTCAGGTCCACAGCTGACAAGGAGTAGTCTGGGGAATAGCTCCCATCACTCATGGAACCTTTCATATTTGATCTCCTCAGGGAATCAGCAACGTGGAACCCCACGATGGTGGATGTGCTAATATGGACGACCAAAGAAAGCAAAGGCACCAAGGTCAAGATACGGGGCAAGTTTACAAAACCACCTGGAGAAACAGGACAGTAGTCATGCAGGCCCAGTTGTAAGCACATGGTAGCTGCTAACCTCCCAGGCCTCCTTTCTCACGTGGAGAGGACTAGGGACTCTACTTAACACACCCCAGGGTACTTTCATTTCTTTTCTCTTTTTTTAAATAGTTCTTAGTTGCAAAGGCAATGCAATACAATATAGAGCCACGAGGGGGCAATACTGCCTAATAATTCTTGTAAGAACCCTGCATCACTTTGAGAAATAAGTATAATCATTAAGTAAAAAAACTATTAAAATCATACAGATGAGATATGATGTAAAAATAGTATACCTGCTTGCCCCATAGTTAGAAGATTCAGATTTTGAGGCTTCCTCTATAAGAGGAATAACAATTTTCTCTGTTGAGTCTGTCAGAAGAGAAAACGTTGGCTCTACTATGAAATCAATGAAACCTAAAAAAGAAAACACACACACACACAAAACACAAAACTAAATTCAAGTTTTACAGTTTCCTGAATTCCAAAATAAGTAAAAAAGAAGAGAATTTGGTATATTGTAGGAGAACCGACATTAACTATAGTATTGATTCTACTTACCTCTGATATTTTAATGCAATAACACAGTTCTCGGAGGCTGTTAACTAAGTGCTCTATATAATAATCTGTTAAACAGTAGAAGTGATACCACTTAAATTTGATAGCTCAAGTACATTGCCTTATTCAGTATTCAACCTTATATGCTATTGCTACCACGAGAGCCAGTTCTAACGAGTAGGAGTTTATTTCATCTCAACAATAGGAATCATTACCCTTTTGGAATGGTCTTCACTTGATTGTTGGTTGCTAAATCCTCTTATGTATCAAAGTAATATCTAAGCTCCAAAGAAACCAACTAATTTAAGTCCTTCCCCCATCCCTTGCAGGCCCCAAGCTACTTTGCTTTTCTTACTGTATCAGTCAGAGTGCTCTGCCAATGTGTTAATATTCCAAATTGCTGTTTATTATTCTCTGAATGTAAAGCGTTAGTTCACAGAGTGTGGGCATGTGCTGTCAAATCAGCAGATAGAACAGTAACATCTCCAGGAGACAGCACTAATTCCACCACTTTGAGTTGTCAGGCCTGAGTGATGACTTACATTTAAAGTGCTCATCAAGACAGAAAATGACATGTAAAGAACACGGCCCTGTCCACTGTTTAGATAGAGGAGGAGGCAACTTATTATTATTATTATTTTATGTGTACGAGTATGTAAGCACACCCGAGTTGTGCAATGCCCACAGAAGTCAGAAGAGGGCATCAGATCCCCTGGAATTGGAGTCATGGATGGTTTTTAGCTGCCATATGGGTACTGGGAATGGAACCTGGGTCCTCTGCAAAAGCAGCCAGTGCTCTTAAATGCTGATGCATTTCTCCAACCCCAGAGACAACTATGTTATGCTATGGGTATACCTCAACACCTTGAGCCTTCAAGAGTGCTTGAAATCAAGTGTTTGTTGCTTTAATCACATCTGGAAACATGGACTACCATCTGAATGCAAGAAAATGATGATAAGGAAGGTCTTTAAGTAACAGTTCACTGAATATATGCAGAATATCCATTGGATGCTTGACCAAAGTAATTAATACTTCTCATAGTACATGCTGAGGCACATCTCTAATTTTTAACATGTCAATAAATTTGTGTCTTCATGGACACCTTCAAATCAAAGCAATGTCAATTGTCTACCCAGAGTTTTAACTGTCTGGCACAGGTAGAATGTCCAATGATCAGCACTTTTGTTAACCAACTGGACAGGAATTTACAATAAAGCTACCAACCTCAAGGATGTCAGTCATTCCCAGATCATTAGCTGAGGTCTACAGTCTACATACAAGCAATCACACTTTCTGAGCAGTAATAGGCACCCATGTTTTGTTCTCTATTGGAAATTTCCCATTAAGGGTGATAGGTTGGAGTAAGCAGCTCTCACACTGCCTGCCCTGCAGACTTGTGAGAAGTGCTACCAGAGCCAAACCCCAGAGGAAGGATGGCCATCTTTATATTAATTGGTCATATAGCTTAGCAATGAGGATGTTGGCTCACAAAATACTATTACAAATAATTGAACCATGCAGCATAACAATCATGGGTTTTAATAATGAACTGGAGTAGTTCCTAACACATTAAATACAGGTAAGAATAATCGTGGTTGCAAATATAATTTTGTAAATTTCCCTATGTTGACTTATCTGTTCATGTCTCAAGAATTTTTTTCCTCTAAAAGAAAAAGAGTCAGTACATTAAGCATATTATGGAAAATCAGCAATAACACAATGGTAAAGTTAATATTTTCTTTGAATTTCCTTGTGTCTGAAGAATTAAATTACAGAAAATAATCAGAAGCAACAACAACTGAAAAAACCCAGTCCCTTGCACAAGATGAAAGTCCTATATTTTATAGGGTTAGAGTCAAGAATAACAATAGTATTGACTAGTGTTGTTTTGAAGTGGTAAAGCCAGGAAATAGTTTAATAATATGGGTCTCAATTTAGTTTGCATTATACAACCCCCCTTCTAGTAATGCACTGAGCAGCTTATCTCTTAGACCTGCATGAACTATGCACATATACCCCTCTTCAACAATTCACCTAGCAATCTCAGACGCCCACCTGGATCTGGCTACATCTACATCCCATTCTGGGCAATGGGAAAAACTCCTTCCTTAACAATAATCGAACTTCGACAGTTTCTATACAAATATATTGACAATGTATCTGGCTAAGAAGAATGGAAAATCTAATATATTCTGAACTATTTTGGGGTGCAAGCATACTGAGGCATAATTGGGCATATGTATGGTTAAAATCAGATGCATTATGGGAAGGGATGTGCAGGATAGGAAAAAAAAAGATTATGTAACTTAATTTGGCAATCAAAATAGAGAACCAAACTTTCCTTCCTTTAAACCCCATAAGAAAAGACCCTAGGCTGTAGTCTGGGGTCTTTGAGTATCATCACCGATGTGGGCAGCTGCTCCTTTGCAGTGTGTTCTAATTGTTTCTACCGGTTTGCTTTAATTCAAGTTTCCTTGCTGCTTTTCAAATCTATGCGGGCTTTTATTTTAGTTCCTTGAAAAGTAGGTGAAGAGCTTGAAAACATCTGACCGTGATCATAGGTAACAGTTTCATTGACTTCATTTCGTGAGGTCATTTCAATAGTTCTCATTCAGCACCATCTAGATCAGCTTAAAGACAAAACTGATCATAAATATAGAGTGAGGCTCGCCTGGAAGTCTTTGAACAACACAGTATGCACATTTGAAAAGTGATAAATCGTACTCCCTTTCCAGGACCACCATTCTTTGGTATTACCTATTTGTGACTGGGCAACCATCGTTGACTTTCGATCACAAAGTGGAGAAAATGGAAGACCCAATTCAGCTTCTTTGTCTCCCTGGGGAAAGAAATACAAATAGCACAGATGAGACTTAGAGAATCTAAGGCAGTGAGCAGTCTATATACAAACTTTAAACAGCCACATCTTCCCGCCTTTAATCCCAGCACTAGGGAGGCAAAGGCAGGCAGATCTCTGTGAGTTCAAGGCCAGCCTGGTCTACCTAGTTCAAGGCCAGCTGGGGCTACAGGGAGACACTGTCTCAAAAATACTAAAAGAAAAAAAGAAAAAAAAAAGCCACATCTTCATTTCTTAAGCAGCAGTACTTGTTCTCTTATTTATATAATTCAAGTCTATCTTTGTATAATTTTACCCAAATGTTTCTCTCTCTTCTGGGGACCTTCTCTGGGAATGGGGTTGGTTATGAATGTTTTAGTACCTGTAAACTTCACTGTAGTATTGCAACCCATTGATGATAAAAGGTAAAACCTTTGAAGGAATTTTCTAGTTACCATAGATTAGTCATCTCAGTATATTATTAAGCAGTAATTAATAATCAAGTCTGTGGTCCTTTTCCCTCTTTTTTGAAGATGCCAACTATATCATCAAAGCTGTAGAAATCAAGATTTTGTGATTAGACTTTATTTTTCAAATGAAATGTGTATGAGCACATCTTTCTACTCATCGACTAAGATTTATTCAATATCTTACCACAAGATATTTGGAGGGTATCTAATACATACCTTGGATGGTTTTAAGTCACAGAAAATAGTGAGTGTTTAATATGGCATGAGTGTAATAAAGAGACATTAACTTTTTCTCCTTATTCTAGCAGGGAACTAACATGGTAGGAGCTCTACTTTTGAAAGATTAATTTGTCAAGAATATGAGGGATGACTAAGGGTGAATAAGAATGGTTCTTAAACCTCCAGTCTGAATGAAAATGGGCCTCTTGATGGAGAGAAAAGATGGAAATAAGAGATCTAGGTAAGAACAGATATGAATGCTAATATGGATTTGATTTTCAGCTTGTTAAGAACAAGGTTCAAGGGGCTGGAGAGATGGCTCAGTGGTTAAGAGCATTGGCTGCTCTTGCAAAGGAACAATGTTAGATTCCCAGCACCCACATGGCAGATAACAACCATCCACAATCTATAACTCCAGTTCCAGGGGATCGTACACCCTCTTCTGACCTCTGTGGGCATTGCATGACACAGGTACACTTACATGCACACAGGCAATACACCCATACACATAAAATAAAATAAAAATAATAAAAAATAAAATAATTTTAAAAAGAATAAGTTTCAAGGGGGTTGGAGAAAGGGCTCAGTGGTTAAAAGCACTGGGTGCTCTTATTGCTCTTATAGAGAACATAGGTTCAGTTCTCAGCATCCACATGGCACCTAACAACCATGGGTAACTCCACTACCAGAGAACTCGATGCCCTCTTCTGGCCTCCATGGGCATTTCATGACACAGGTGCACTTACATACCTGAAGGTAAAATACTCATACACATAAAATAAAAATAAATAAATATATACAATTTTAAAGAATAAGGTTGAAGAATGTCTAATAGTTTATTGTTGATTAACAATATCATTTTTGATAAAATATAATGATACTAGTATTGTTTAAATAGAAATAAGACTACTGATATACTTCATATGAAATATGATATTGGAAATATTTATTTCATATTTGCAAATACTACTGCCTCTGATTGACTGTATATTTTATTAAATGCAGTTAGGTTGCACTTGACAGGTGTTACTGTTGTTAAGGAGCTGCTGTGTATAGTTTAAGAATGCAATGCAATAAGATTTTTTAAAATTTATTTTTTATATTTATTAATGTGTATGTGTGTGTTTTAATGTGCACATGTATGCAATGGCAGCAGAGGCCAGAAAAGGGCATCACATGTCCTAGAGCTATAGTGTAATTGGTTGTAAGCTGCCTGTTGTAGGCGTTGGGAACTGAACTCAGGTCCTATGGAATAGCAGCAAGCAGTCTAACCCCTGAGCCATCTCTCCAGCCTCTATATTTTTATAAAGTATGGTTCTTTGAAAGACCCCCCCAAAGACTATTTAGGGTCCCAAAAGGCACTCTGATGACACACTCTTTATGAGCTGTATTTTATAAAATGTCAAATGACAACACTTCCATCTATGGTTTGGGCATTTGACATATGCAGAGTTGACCTTCCTATAGGTAGAATGGGAGATTTAATGAGGTTTTTTTTTTTTTTCTTCTTTCACCTCACAATTAATTTAGAATATGAAATTCCTATTGCTAAAGCATACTGAATGTTAAGATGCATTAATTATTCAATTTATTTATAAATATTCAAAGTGTTATTTATTCTTTGGGCTCAATAAAGGCCATGGTACAAGGTCAGTAGGGGGCCCGAGTTACACTTTGAAAGACCTAAAGTCAACCAGACCCAGAGGAGTACCACTGAAGGAGAGGGAGAGAGATTTTTAAAAAGGAGAGCTTCATTCCCTGAGTGTAATTTGTACAGTTTTCTTATTCTAGCCTTGCATGGGCCTATTTACTTTTTATTAAAATGAAATCAAGGGGCAAAGCAACAGTCACTCCGTAGATACTTATTTCATATTTTTCTTGGAGGTTATACTTTAAGTTGAGTTGTGTTCAGGAAGCCAAAAATCTACTTTTTAAAGAATCAATAGCAATATGCTTAAACATGTACATATTCTGGTGTTCAAATTGACTTATGCAAATTGTGAGAACAAAATCTAGACAGTTGTTACACAGAGCTTCTCAATGATATCCCTGGTGGGGTCTCAGCACTGTTTTCTGAGGATTGAGCCTGTAGGTTGCTGAGGCAAAAGAAGTGGTCCTATCAAGATGGCAACAAGACAGCCTGATGCTCAGCCTCTAACAGCTCAGACCTATCTCAGCAATTTCTTTGCAGATTGTTGAGGTTTCTTCTTTGAAACACCATGACAAACAGCTAGCAATTGTTTTTCTGCATTTCTAACAGTATAAGCTCTAGTCAGATGGGTGTGCAAGCTCCCTTCTCTTTTTTTTTTTTTTTTTTTTTTTTTTTTGCATTTCCCTGAAACCAAAGCATTCTATGGCTTTAAAGAAATAAAAGAATTGGGGCTGGAGAGATGGATCAGTGGTTGAGAACACTGCTCTTTCAGAAGACCTGGGTTTGAATCCCAGCACCCACATGGCAGCTAACAACTGTCCATAACTCCAGTCCCTGGGGATCCAACAGCCTCTTTTGACCTCTGTGGGCATTGCATGACATGGGTACACTTACCTACATGCAGGCAACACACACATACACATAAAATAAAAAATAAAATAAATTTTTTTTTAGTTTTTTTTAAAAAAAAGAAATGAAAGAACTAAAAGAGAATGAAATACAGAAACTTTGGAAATCTTGTTGCACTGAAACCTAGGTTTTAGTCACAGGAGAAACATCAATAAACATTCAAAGGCCACTGTCAGGCAAAGGCAGAATGTGAGAGCCCCACTGGTCCTACAGGCAAGCTTAGATGGAGAAGTTTAGCTGGAGAGGCTATGTCTTTATTCAGTCATCTTTGGACAACTTACATAGGGAATGTCCATCATATGACTACCTTCCTTCACTCCTAAAAATGGCCCTTTCAAATCTTCAGAAAGCAGATTTAAACATTTAGTGACTGCAGCAACTACCCCACCTACTTTCAATAAAATTTATGCTAAAACATAATTTTGTATTTTTATTATAAATGTATTACAAAATATTGAATTCCTTGTTTAGTTACTGTTTACAGCACTTTCAAAATTTCTGAAACTATCTTTGACTTTAACATATTGAATTAGCCTTGTTTCTTGCCACAGTTTTTTACATTCATTCAATTTGGGATATTATATCTGTAATTTTCATTAATGACAGATCTTTGGCTGAGATTGGGTTGACTAAGCATATTTTTGGTAGTGTGGGAAATGAAATTTACTTTGAAATAACATACTTTATATGACATCTGCAATGCTGAAGACAACAGAGGAGTTTGATCACATATGATTTAAAGATTAAAAATCACTATTTTTTCTTATCCTTACTAATAACATGTCCCCAAACCATTTGCTTTGCCTTGGTTAATAAGACAGTATTTATTAGTAAATACAGATTTCACAAAATTGTTTCTTTGTGTCTTGAAATAATGAGTTGAAGAAAGAAAATATTTGTTTAGTTATTATGCTCACTCACAGTAAAATAAGAACAAATTTTAATGGAGGTGGTTATTTTTAGATTTAATTATGTTAACTTATCGTCATGCTAGCTAATATGTATTCAAAAAGAGAAAAATAATAAAGCATTCTTGCTTCACAAATGGTTATTCTTTGTCTGATGTGTCCCATCTGTAATCTGTCTTTCATGGCAGTCACAGTTGAAATGAATAGAGCATCTTTCAAACACATTCATTTTAGTCAGAAGCATCTGTTTTGACATGTTAAACACGCAAATGAAAGGCATTGCATGTGCTGGAAAACAACACAAGCTTGTGAAAGTGCCTTGGAGATGAGGGCCTGCCCAGCCTACTTTTTCACCGGTTGCTTAGTTGAGAGTCTGAAATACTTGTTTCTCAGGTATGCAAATTCTAGGTATAATCTGGGGTCCTCTGACTGCAACTTCCTATGGTGTTAGAGGGTTAACCTAAGGCAGCTGCACGTAACACAGGGGCAATATTGGCCAAGTTTATAAGGATGATGGGAAGAGCTTGGTCTTTATTAGCTTGTCCTTTATCAGCTGACACTACTCCTGGGAAGAGGGAACCTCAACTGAGGAATTTCCTCGGTCATACTGGCTTGTGGGGATATCTGTGGGACATTTTCTTGATTGCTGATTGATATAGGAGAGTCCACTGTGAGTGCTGCCCTCACCCAGTCTTACTGACTTAGACCTAACACAGCCCAAAATTTTTCTGCATTTTTCTAATATGAACACACACACACACACACACACACACACACACGCACACACACACACACACACACACACACACACACTTTTTACTATTAAGAGTTCTAAAAGCTCTTCTTATAACTTCTATTTACAATATTTAAAACATATATTAATTCTCTAATTTTGTTCAAAACCAATAGAAGATCTAGTTGTGGTGGCTCATGCCTTTAATGGCAGCACTTAATGGCTAAAGCATGAGGACTACCAAAAGTTCTGGACCAACCTGGGCTACAAAATGAGTTCCAGGTCAGCACATGCTGCCCAGGCTATGGAACCATATCTCAAAAACACCAAACAAACAAACAAACAACAACAAAACAAAACAACCAGTTGAAGGATTTCCAAGTGTACTGTTATGTTCTGCAACGAGAAAATAAAAAGCATTTGGCTACTTTTTTAAATCATGTGCTTGTCTTGGACAGTGTTTTAAAATTGAAATTTTTGTATTTGATAGTTAATTAATTGAATCTTCAAGGTTAAAGGCACAGGATATTTAAAGTCCAACTTGAAGTACAAAATGGCAAAATGTTTCACTGATGAATTTGTCTTGGAAAATGTAAAACTTAAAATTGACCAAGAGGAAAACAAATACTACCAACCGTTCTTATTTGTAATCTGATTTGTGATGTTCAAAGTCCTTTTTCCTTCCTTTTGTTTCTTTGCTTTTCACAGCCATCTGGGGAAGCACACAGACGTGTGTAGATGAGAAAGGGCCCAAGTAGGTAAGAAGGGAAGGACTCAGATCCCAACTAAGAGGGAAAGCTGTTGCTTACATTTGGGGATTTTGAAATCAAGTCCGATTACTTCTTCACTTTACAATATTACGTTTCTTATGTTTGACCCATCTACATAAAATAGTAAGAAGAAGATTCCAATGAGATGGTTCAGTGGATAAAGGTGCTTGCCACCAAGCCTGATGACTTGAGTTCTGTTCCCGGGAATCCACACGGCAGAAGGAAAGAACCAGCTGTTGGTTGTTGTTTTCTGACATCTATATGCACATGTGCCACACCCATGCCTCTCCAAATGCATGTACAATAAATAAATAAATGTAAGAATGAAATTTTAAAAAAAAGGAGTTGGTGATATAGCTCAGTGGTAAAGTGCTGGCTAGCATGCAGTAGGCCCCGGGTTTGATCACCACCAGCAGCAATTTCAGAAGAAAACAAATGTAAACCAGAAGTCCAAACTGTATGTGTACTACAAAGGAGGGCTATGAAAATTTCTACAAGACTTTCTTTGATTTGTCTCAAAATCTCCAGTACAGTCAGTGTGTCACATGACCCAGTATTTAAATCCTTAGTACATTCATACAGAATGGAGAGCTCTGGCTGCAAATTGTGTATAAAAGCGTGTTTTTACTGTGTGAAATGAAAAACCCTTCTTGCTTTTACTAGAGGTACAGTAGAAGAGTATCTACAAATGCTGGGGTTTGATGAAGTGTTGTTTGACAAACATCTAGTTTCATAGAGGTTAATTTGAAGATTAGAAAAATGAAAAACTACATACAAATTGTTGCAGGCCTGGCGATTTCTGGGATTTCTGCATGGATATACAAGTCCAGTTCAGCTGCACATGTCACACACATTCACAGAAAAACATACACCAAGATGCTTAGTTATGGTTTGGGGAAGGGTACCTAGGCACTTCATGGGATGTACTTAGCTGAATGAAAAAAAAATTAAACAAAAAACAATAAAAATCATCTTACTAGGAGTAGTAGGGGGGTGCAGATAGGGAAGGGTCTGAATGACCAAAATATATTGCATGAAATTCTCAACATTCAGTAAAAATATTTACAAAAAAGAAAACATTTTACCTATGAGAATCAATACCCTATTTGAATTCATGAAGACAAACTTGGTTTACTTGAAATGTATTTATGAAGCACATGCTCACTTACGGTGATCTTTAACCACTGGTTTTCCTGCATATGTTTCTAAGGGGATTTTAAAGATATTCACTTTTTTGAAAGCCCACAGAGTGATAATTGATATGCCAACAATTGGGATCAACACAAGATTGCATAATCCAAATTATCATTTTGGAAGAGACAAGGGGGGTTAGGAGTGAGTTTGATTTTCTAGTAGTCCACATGGACACCCATGCTTCACTCCTTTTTGGCCCGTAAGTATTTTGCCTTAAGTGACAAGGTCATTCAAACACTGTTCATTTCTGAACATTCTGGGGTTTCACAACTGCCTATCCAAATGACTTGTTGCTTTTTTTTCAAAGCAAAACAAACCCAATACCCTGACACCTCCTTACTCTGAGAAGCACAATCAAATAAATGTAGATCACAGAGCATCCTAAGTACCATGACACTATACTCATTCCAAGAGGCAGTCTTTTAGGTTGGGGATGCAATCTCTAATAATCAGATATCTGCTGCAATGAGATGACAGAGGAGCTAAGTAGCCTTGTGGATCAATTTTCCTCTATCCCCAAACTCAGATGCCAAAACTCACTGCCTTCTAGCAGTTTCATCACTAGCTACCTTTCTGAAATATTCAAGAAGAGTGGTGACTGCCTGGCTCAGTGAGGAAAACGCTTGACACAAATGTGAGGACCTGAATTTGCATTCTGAGAACACATGTAAAGCTCATGTCTGTAATGCCAGTATTCCTACAGGAAGGTGGGAGATGGAGACAGGAGAATCCCCCAAATCTCATGGCCCAGCATGCTACCACACCTGGTTTTATTTATCAGAAATTATTTTCCTTTTTTTAATTGAATTTTTGCATATTTCATAGAACATTTTTTGTTCATATTTAGATCCCCCATTACCTGTACCCTTCTTATAGAACCCTCATCAGATTTCATGTACTATGTCATATATATTAATATCTATCAAGTTTGGGTCCCCAAATGTTCTTCAGTGTGTGTTCATCCACTGAAGCCTGGTTAACCTATCTAGTATCACACCCTTTCAAAAAATCAACTCCTCCTCTCCCAGTAGTTGTCAGTTGCCAATAGTTTGTTCTTCCATGCTGGGATTTTGTCAGGCTCGAGCTTGTATGGGTCTTAGGCATGCTGTGATCATTGCTCTAAGTTCACATGAGTAACTTCTAAGCTGTTCGGAAAACTCTCTTTTCTTGTGGTCATCCTCGCCACCCCCCAGCTCTTACAATCTTTCTGCCCTCTCTTCCTCAGGGGTCCCAAGCCTGGGGTAGCACAGGCTTGATATAGGTGTCTTATTCAGGGATAAGCGCTTTTATCAGAAAACTTTAACACTGACGTTTGTGTTTTAAATAAGTCATTAATGAGGTATCTTCATTATGATAAGCATTTTCTTTCAAATTGAGGGAAAATCAATGTACTAATCTGAAGCATATGATTATGAACCTACTGTGTAACACCCAGTCAATATAGAGAGTTTTTATTACCCTCGAACATTCCCGTAACCTCTGCCAGGGACTCCTGCTCTGTACACATGTCTACAATTCTCATTTCTGTCACTGCTTTGCTAGTGTTTAAATGTTAAAGGAATGGAATTATAGTATGTATTCCTTTGAGATTTATTGCTTATTTTTATTATCCTCTTTGTATTGTTGTACTGTATTTTATTATAAAACTACACAACAGATGATGTATCCATTTCTATTTTTTTGTTGTTGTTGTTCTTTTTTGAGACAGAGTCTCCCTGTAGTCATAGCTGGCCTGTAACTTACTATGTAGATCAGGGTGGCCTCACAATGGACACAGAGATCTGCCTGCCTCTGTCTCCCAAGTGCTGGGAGGTGTACACCACCATGCCAGGCTTTCCATTTCTATTTTTTGTTAGACATTTGAAGTATTCCTAGCACTGGGCTATTAGAAATAATTCTTATATTACTATCTTTACGTCTGACATTTGGTGATATGGGTATTGATTCTATGGGTTACGTACAGGTTATAATTTTTCTTATGTCTGGTTTGGCCATTTATAACTTTCAAAGAATTTGGCAATTTTATTTTGGTTGCCAATTTTATTGACATAAATTGTTGATAATACTTCTTACCCTTTTGACATATGTAAGAACTATAATAATAATATCCCCTTTTCAATGTCTATTTTTTCCTCTTCTTGATTCTGCAAGTAATTTCATTTCTTTTCCAGGACCCAGTTTTTGTCTTTATTAATTTTGATTATTGTTTCTCTATCTCACTGATTTTTGTTTTGTATTTATCACCTCCTTCTATCAATTTATTTTAGTTTAACTTTCTTAAATTTTGCCTAGCTTCTAAAGATAGAACTAGATAATCGATTTTAAACTTTTGTTCTTCTCTAATAAAGAAAGCATTTAATGCCTGTCCTAGTTCCTCTCACCATTGCTGTGACAAAACACTCTGACCACTACCAACTTTGGGAGGAAAGGGCTTATTTGTTTTACATCTCCCAGGGAGCCCAAGGTAGAAACTCAGGGCAGGAACCTGGAGGCAGGAGCTGGAGCACAGGCCATGGAGAATCACTGCTTACTGACTTGTTCCTCTGGCTCATGCTCAGCCTGCTTTCTTATAAAACACAGGCCCACCTGCCCAGGGGTGGCACCATCCACATTGGGCTGGGCCCTCCCACATAGCTCAACAATCAAGAAGGTGCCCCATGGACATGGCCACAGGCCAGTCCAATGAAGGCAATTCTCCAATTGAGGCTCCCTCAACCGAGGTGTGTCAAGTTGACACTAAAGCTATCCAGCACAATGCCATAAAATGTTCTCTAAACACAGCTTTAGTTGCCTCTGTCAGATTTCACTATCAGGCTTTCATGATCATTCATTTTAAAATTCAATTTAAGACACTTAAAATCTTCTTGTACCTCTGTAATGACACTCAAAATACTGTGGACACCAAAGTTCATGGAGCTTTCTGGTTCATATTGGTCACCCAGGAAGGTGACATGCTCTAAAAGAGACCACACAGACACTCTGTGTCTAGAGCTTCCAGACTTTTGTAATTCATTGGGCTATTACTAGATTGTATCCTATATGACAAAATTATAATTGTAGTATAGTACTAGACCTGAGTTCTATGGGCTAACAAATTACTGAGTGTAGAATGGGCCCTAAGAACTGAGTTTGTGACTAGCTTGTCAGAAGTGCTGGTGTCTTATGGCTACATTTGGGAATCTGAAGTGAGGCCAATATTGTGAAAGTCTGATGCTTTATCTAACCTGTGGAATTTGAAGCTAATGTTAGTGGTTAGGATCACACTTATATTATAGTATCCCAAGTTTGAATGCAGAGATAGTAAACCGAATAGAGGAAACAAAGGTGAGTGCCTGTAGCAGAGAACAGGGCTGTTCTCTATCTCCAGGCTCGCTTTCCTAACAACAATTTGTTGTTTTAGTTAGGCAAGTGTCCCCTCGGCTATCTATTTCTGAGTTCCTTTGCAGCTATGTATGGGATAAATTCTGGCCAGAAGAATGTGCACCAAAGTGCTGTGTATCCTTCCACTGCTCTTTTTGTTGTGCAAGCCATTTGCTGTCTCCACTCTGGTTCTTACTTTTTAATAGCATCACGATTCTAATATGTTTTTCCATTTCTTTCTTTCTTGACAGTCACATCTGAGATCCAAGACTTCACTCTCTTTTAAAGTCATCTTACGCTATTTAGCATTATTTTATATATTTATCTAAAACATTCTTAAATTCTCTGAAGTCCCTTAAGAGTGTGCTATGATTGATTGAAAATTTAAGTCAGAAAATCTGAATTCTGCTGAGAAAAAAATTTGTATGTTAATATCCACAGTCACTATTTCCAAAGCCATTTGTACCAAGTGAGGATAAAGCACCTGTAGGAAAAACTCCTCCATCAGGGCCATGGTCCACCTGTAGTGCAGCTTCCAGGTTTTGGCCGGGTGGCTGATGTCGGCTGCATGGAGAATCAGGGACATCGTTTTGGCTCTATCAATCCTGTAAAACCAAAGACGTGCTCAAATCGCCAGAATAACATAATCAGTTAGCCTCTTAAATCCAAGTCCACAGAACCTGAACAAGACAAAAGAAAATAGCCTACCCTTCGGGTTGCTGCAAACTGCTTCTTATGTTTTTAATTTGCTGGAAATGACCTGACATGTCTGTAGATAATACCATTTCGATCACTAAGTTCCGAAGATCCCTGCAGAGGCATCAAAAGAAGGAAGGTTCATTTGGCTCTTCGTTAGTTTGGAGTGGAACATTTCTGTAAATATCACTAATCACATTGATTTCTCCTAATGAATATGGGAACAAATTTGTTTCCTTTTAAATGGTACAGTGTTCAAAAGAATTTGACATTATTTTGTCCATTGATCCTCATGACTTGATGAAGTCATGAGCACAGTGTTGTGTGAATGATGCCATTTCATAGTCTCCTAAAAAGTGAAATGTTTACCTTCTCAGTCCACAACTTTTCTTCCCAACTTATAATTGTTAGTCTTGTTTTTCTACCTGAAAGGATCCTTGACCATTGTTAAGCGACATTATTCTAAATATAACTGTGTGTGTGTGTATGTTACACCTGTTTCTTTCTTTTGGGTTCTGGTAGTAGAACTCATGTCTTATGCTTGGTTGGCAAGTGCAGTAACAGAGCTATCTCCCTAGGTCCTAAGTAACCAGAGGTCCTAACGGAAACTGGGACTTAGAGACAGATGGAGCACTCAGGAAGGATGGTTTGGGAAACTGAGTCAGAGGCCAGTGACATGGTGATATATATATATATAGTTAGTTAGTTAGTTAGTTAGTTAGTTAGTTAGTTAGTTAGTGGAGCTTGAGAATATTCCAGATCTATGGGGTCAACAAAATTAATAGGCTTAATGACATAGAGAAGAGACAGGGTGGAGCAAGGATTCTCAAGCTCCTCCCTGTACCTTCCTCATCTGGAAACTTTTAAATAAGGCTATTGTTAATAAAACTAGTAGCATTTATTCAGTCTAGGCACTGGCTTATAACTATATAGTAGTTGTTTTGTTGGCATATGAAGACAGTTAATCCTATGGTAGACCTAAAAAGGGCTATTGATATTCCCTCCAGAAGAGAGCTCATTAGCTAAGCCATGCATCTGTGATGTGACTGAGATAAGATTCAATCTGAGTTTCCACTCCAAAACCTGGCACTTGAACCTGCAATCCATGGTGCCAACATGCCATCATAAGTACCCTAAAGAAGCCTATGTTAGTGAGTAGGGATTTTGAGGGGGTAACCTGACCTTATAAAACTTGGACAGATTCATTGGCAGGGTTTAAATTGTCAACCAAAATGCTGCAAATACATTCTGATTCTAAGTAGAAAACAGCTCAACCTAGCAGAGGCTGTGTGTTTCACAATCCATTGTTTGTGCTGTAGAGATAGGCAAGAAGTCACTTACAGAAGAAATTATATTTTGTTTCCATTCTGGGTCAGTATTATAAGTTAAATCAAAATATGGAGTCAACTTGAACTATGCTCTGTATCAAAAATATTTTACATAAAGATGACCTATTTCTTCAAAATAAATAATTTATTGAGAATTTCATACATACATAGAAGGTGTTTTGATCAAACTCATGCCCACTCCCTCCCCTCCAAGTCCTCTCCACAGACTCAGAAAAACAAACGACGTATGTTCTCCCGCATATGTGGATCCTAGCACCACATCCTTTTCCTTTTAATAAGATGATGCTATACAGCAGTCCTTTCTGCATGAAATAACTACCATCATCACCACTTTAGCTGAGCCTGATCACTAAACATCGTCACAACTGGGCTTGTTGACAGTTGTGCTCATTCATTAAAGGAGGGCCCAGCAGGGTCATTGGACCCTCACTGGGGTATCCAGCCACTCTTCCCAGCCAACTATATGTAATTTGGCCTTAACATACATGGTCTCCTGGATTTGGGGAGGGCTAAATAAAGTATACAGTCTGAGGAAGGCTTAGGCAAGGAAGAGAAGGCATGACCCATGCTGGGTAAAGGCTTTCCAGTGTGCATACCCTCAGGTCATTCATACACCTCAGCAACCCCTCAGTTATCTCAGTAAAGAAGGTCAGTAAATTCATTGGTTCCCCAGTAAAACTTATTCAAACATTGGTTTGACACTAGAACCTTAAAAGGGAATAAGCATTACTTAGTATCCACAGGAAATCATATCTCACAACAGATGGAAAATTTCTTAATGCTATTATGTCTAAAAATTATTACAAAAAAAGAAAGAAAATGAGAATGTAAAAGATGTTAAAAGGATATGGGAATGGAGATGTTTTCCAAAATAGAAAAAATGAGAAAGCCTAAGCAAGTGATGAAGGTCTGTGTAGGTTTGTTATATACAAAGGATGATACAAAAATAATATACATATAATCTTAATATTTCTGTGGTCATAGTTTAGTCAACTAGTTTAAGGAACAAAATATATATGTAGTCAAGGTTTATTTGAGAATATTTGGTTTTTTACCCAAGACTTATCTACATAGCACATGACAATTAAAAGTTCCAGACTGGTAGAATTAACCTCATTGGATGTTTAACAGACATCCTTTGAGGCCTATACTAATGTGGACAGAGGGACTTAAAGGACAGTTTTTGCCCTTGCCCTCTAAGGTTGACTAAGTTCCAGGGAACAATGGAACATCTCTCAAAATGTACTGTAACTGTGGTGGGTCACCTGTCCTCTTCAGGGAGGACATGGAGACCCCATGAAATGGACTTGAACCAGTGCCCAGTCTACAAAGAGGAAGGTCAACTCAGAGGAAGTATCTCATTCATGCTTCCAAATGAAGCCAGACATGATTGAGCAGGACCTTTGACTTAGCTTCACATAGATGGAACTGGTAAAATAAAGGAGCCAGGAGCTCCTCACAAATCCATGTGACCCCGGAGGAACAGATCCTCAAATGACCTTAAGTGTAAAAATAAATTGATTTATTTGGGCCAATTGTATGGTCTCAAACACCCAAAAGGAAAGTATAACCAAAGAGTAAAGTCATCAGTATATTTCTTTAAGAGTTCTTTAAGACTTCCCAA